>NW_024080734.1:68783-376215 GCF_003009895.1 Hyaena hyaena | reverse complement strand
CGTGAGCAGGGGAGGGTCAGAGAGAGAGGGAGATACAGACTCTGAAATAGGCTCCAGGCTCTGAGCTGGCAGTCAGCACAAAGCCCGATGCAGGGCTCAAACCCACGACCGCGAGATCATGACCGAAGCGAAAGTCAGACGCTTAACCGACTAAGCCACCCATGCGCTCCTGACTCCTTTTCTTATAATATGAACATAACCTTTGTCTTAAAAGGCTATCTGACAATAAAGTGAGTAAAAGCCCTGAGCACAATGTAGGGCACACAACAGGTGCTCAACAATTGCATATTTGTTCATTTGCTGATTGAACTAAATTGGGAGAGAAGATGCAAGATGCCTTCATGGGGCTGCAGGAGGTTTTCAGAAACAAGCTTACGATTTTCTCAGTCAAAAAATGGTGTTGATATGGAGTAAACTCTTCTTGCTCTTATTAAGACCAGAAACCATGACAATGAATTGTTAAGTGACAAAGTCCTCAGTGATCCAGAAGAATATGAAAGTATATTAAACACACCATAGCACTCTGAGAAACAAAAGATCCTTGTTGCATGGAATAAATATCCTTCAGGTGACACTGTAAGAGCTGGGTCCCTGCCATTTTCAGCACGAGGCAGTCAACTAAGGCTCAATGAGTCGTCCAAGGGCTCACAGCAATCACTTGGGGAAGTCATGCTGGAGTGTGACTTCCCTAAGTGGTGGGTGGGATATGTGAAGGTCGATGGGAGTAGTTCCCGGAAGCGCTGACACTAAACTTGAGACCCATTCTGACTGGCAGTTCAACTTCCTCATTAGCTGAGCAGAGGTCTCAATATGGTCTTTGCTTGAAAAGGCTTTCATTTCAAGCTGCTCAAGGCAACTTGCTATATGCTAAAAACATATTTCTTTTTTTCCTTAAGTCCCAAGAAACATAGGTGTCTTTGATCATTATGCTCATAAAGCATGGCTTGCAATGAAAAGATCTGCAGGAGAAACCCATACCCAACCAGCACTGTTTGTGTTTGGTGTAAACCATGTTTGACAAGCTTAACACTCAAAAGCCCTTTTGAGTTTCATCTCAACTTCATCCCCATCTTTTAACCAACTTACAGCTTGAATTCCAATGGGTCAGGTCTATCACCCCTACTCCTGAGGCTTCCCAAATATATGATTTTAGCCTGCCTCCTTTAGGACCCTCAGTCCATGAAGAGCAAACCTAGAGTTTGGTTTTCTCACTGCCAGACTAAGCCAGGTTCCAAGATGAGCATGCCTCCCCTCCACTGCTGGCATCCTGTCCCAACCCCCTTCTCTCAGATGGCCTCCACCAATGTCAACCAACATATATTCCCTTTCCCTTTCAGCACATTCGCCGCATCGCAGCAAAGACAATTACTGACAAATTTAGATCTGACCCATGTCACACTCTGGCTTCCTGATAAATTTAGAATGTAAGACCAGGCCCGTCACTCAGAAGGGCCTACCTGCCTCTCCCATGTGAGCTTCCATCTCAGGAACTTTCCCTGTCTGCTCTACAGGCTTCCTTGGACCCATCATGCTAATGCATCCTTAAGGGTCTGTGTAAGCTTTTCCTTCTGTCTGGAATAATCCGCTTCATGCCATCTTCCCTTGACCAGTTTTCAGCTCCGTTGGGACTTCTCAGGTAAGGTTTTCTAAGACTACTACAACCACTGTCCTAGATCACATGAATTTCTCCGTTTGCATACTCACCTGGCACCAGAGACCCCTCCACCAAAATTCTTGATGCATTTGACCTTGTACATATATTTGATGACTGTATTTCTTTCTCATTAGCCTATAATCTTCTTAAGGTAGGAATCCTGCTTATTTTTGCTTACCTTTGTATCTCGAGCACTCAGCATAGTAGAATTCAAATATCTGATGCAGTAATAAATTAATGAATGAATTGGATCCAGGGGACAAACAGGAAAAAATGATCCCCAGGGTTTTTTTTTTCTTGTCTATCAGTTCTCCAGTGGGGTGGTCCCACTGGAGTGTATAGGCTCTATCTATCTCCCAGGAACGTCCATCCTTCTACTGATTAGCAAGTAATGTTCCCAGGGCTTGTAATTCCACTATAATCTACCTGGCACTCAGGACCCAGGAACATCAAGCCACTGTCATCCTATCCCTACTGCCAACCTCCTAACACCTTTATTCTGAATATTGACAGCCCAATTTAACCTTGTTTCAGAACAAATTGCCATCATAATTAAGTCCCAATGCATTTTTCATATTTTACCAAGATACTGCCTTACTGTATGAAAGAGAAAATTAGTTTTGAAATTAAAGCAGATTGTTAACTATTTTCTCTGTAATGTTTTCATTAAAATGCCAAAATTTATTACATGTGACTTAGTCCCTTTTATACAAAATGCAATTTAAAGGAGACAGGGTCTATCTAACTGAAGAAATATTTGGGGTAGAGCCATGGCTTAAACCACAACTAAAATGAAAAGACAATAAGCATCACACCAAAGGATTATTTACTCCAAAGCAAAAAAAATGTTTATTATCATGAATGGCTTCACAAATTCTTAGAATCCATAACTATATTATATTAAATTTCACTCAAATAAAACTAATATATTTTTTCTCCTGGAAAACCCTCAATATGTATTTTTTAAAAATCACCAGCTAAACATAGTAACCTCCCATTGGTGCTTGGGTTTGGTTTCCCAGGTAGCACATGTGATGTTGTGATACCCTGGTTATGCTGACAGAAAAGCCTTCTTTCTCCTGAGCCAAATGGGCTGAGTCACTTCAATTGATGAAACTGAGAGTGGTTCACATAGCTCTTTCACCAAGCACCCCAAGCCTGACTGAATCCAATCTCACATGCAGAAACCATATGGGTGATGGAGGTCATGAGCTGTTGTCATTGTTTTTTGTTTGTTTGTTTCCAGATAGAACACAGTATGCTGTCTATAGTTAGGGATCGAGGGGAACATATTCAAAGCCATGCAATGAACTCACCACTGACCTGAATAGATTTGCTGAACAGAGCCTTCCCTCTTCTCCACAACCATGCATCCACCAGCTCCACGGACACTTCTCAGATCAACCCCAGGCCTAATCACTTTTTTCAAGTTATTGATTCCCTTCTCTGTGTTGGTCAAGAAAATCATAGATGCAGCTAGCCTCAAGACTATGGCCCAGTGATGCGGAATGTGTTCTGACAATAAGCACACACCCTTTTCTGATTCACGCACCTATATGTCATACCCCACCTCCCCTCCTTTTGACCCTCTTAATGTGATCTTCGTTATTCTCTTGTGATGATTATTTGTCTTAAATGAAAACTGCTTCTATTCCTCCTTCACCCCTTCTTTCCCCACTATATGTTGTGTCCTAAGAGTAGGAACTGCTTTCCTCAGTTTGTAAAGTGAAAAGTCCAGGAGGTCCTTGTTTAATTGAAATGAATGACTTCACCATCATGAGCCCTTGTCTGTTCCATGTAGACCACTGCACTGGCCTTCAAGGGTTACTTTCTCTACTTTTCCAGCTCCCTCACATCAATCCCCCTCCTGGCTGCCTGGGGATCTCTCTCAGACACACATCTGGCCATTCCCTGGCTTCTACATCTCTAACAGCACCCTGCCAGCATCCTACAGCATAACATTCCTCCCACAGCAACACAATTCCTTACAATCTGACTCCAACCTAGTACGTTTTGCCTAACTTCCTACAACTCTACTTTCCCCTACCCCCCTCCTTGTCACCTCCTGAAAAAGTCAGAGGCTACTGAACATCAGTGACTTAACACATGCTGTTCCCTCTACCTGGGACATTGTTCCATTACCTATCTCCCATGGGAAATAATTTTCATTTGGGAGGAATAAATGAATATGAACCACTAATTATGCTAATAAAGGCTCTAGTCTGTTGAAGTTAAAACGGGCTGTTACTAAATGCTTTGCTTACATTAACTGATTTATTTCAAGGTAGCTTACAATCACCCCATTTTCCAGAAGAATAACTGAGGCTTGGAGGGATGTAAGTAATGTGTCCAAGTATACAAGTATGAGGTGGCGAAGGTTGGAGTGCCTTCAAGGTCTGCCAAGCTTGGGAGCCTGGACTCTTACCTCCTATGCCAGACAGCAAGTTGCAATTTAAATGTCGCCTCCTCTCTGTAACTTTTTCTGATCATCCCCGCCCCTGCCATGGGATTAGTCACTCCATCCTCTCAGAACTCATGGCACTTTGAACAGGCTGCTGCTTATATTATCTTGACATTTCTTTCGTCAATCTCTCATGCACATCTCCACCAGGGAGCAAAGTCCTGGGGGACAGAAATTGTCATCTGAATCTCTACGGCCTTCTAGGTGTTTATCACATTGCCTGAGATGCTGTAAGTGCTTCATATACGATTGTTCAATGAACTGGGAGAAAGTAGGAAAATGAAAATGTTAAGAGGTAAAAGAGCCCATGGTACAGAGACCAGAACAAGGCCAGGAGTAGTGACTTCTGTCCCTGACTTTCTGCACAATTTTGAGCAAGTACTTTCACCTCCATCCCCCACATCTGTCTTTAAAATGAAGCCATCTGCCTTTCTAGCTTCACAGGCTGGTTAGAAGAAAAGTAAAATTATATACATGAAAATGCTTCAGTAAGTTTGACTATCTCATTAATTCCTATTTTTAAAGAAATAGTGTTTGAGGGTTTTTTTTTTCCTGATTATAAAAGGAAAGCAAAATCATTTTATAAAAAGTGAAGCTACAGAAATGTACAACTCATGTGTCACTTAAGCAGAAGATATCAACATAATTTTAGCTTCAGAACAGGGTCTCCAAGCCTGACCTCTGGGAGATCCAGGGCTTCTGGTGAGTGGCCACATGTCTTCCCCTCTCTGGCTTTCAGGATCCCTGATGAGTTTCTTTTTATTGTTGGATCTTTTGACCCTTTCTCTAGATTTAACACAAAGAATTTCCTCATGTTATTAAAAAATCATCATCAATATTTAATGACTGCACAAATGTATCACTGGATGAACATAGCATAAATCTAGAAAAAAAGGATTCTGACCTTGAAGGGTCATTTGATGGAATTGATTCCTTTGAGCCCCTTTAGAAGGTCAGTGCCCCAGACAGAACAGCATGGAAGAACCCTTGTGGGGGAGCCTGCTGTATTCAAGGTTACACCAACAGGGCCTCTCAGGGAAGCTCCAGCTCCATAATAACATTCCCAGGGAAGGACCCTCTATGATGGGATTTCTCCTTCTAGTCTGGAACTCAAGCCTTTGTAGCAGACATATGGCATCTGGCCTGGTTTCATCTCAAGGGGGCTTTATTCACAGTCTAGTTGTAGCAATAGCTTAATAATACTTCCCCAATCCAGGAGAGATCCCAAGTCAGGGCTACAGAATATTTTGTCATCGGATACATAATATTTGCATCAAAGCAAGAGAAAAATCCAGTACTGAAGGTGAATAATAATGGCTCTTCTTTACCAAAGGCCTGCTAGGTGGGAAACCCCATGTGGTGGGCTTTATACATGCTTTTTAAATTAAATCCACACCATGGGATTGACAGGTAATAACTATTATTACCCCCATTTTATAGATAAGACAACTGAGAAACAGAGAGCTATGAAGTGAAAAGACTTCTTATCTGTGAAATAAGGCCTTCTCACTCCTTAAGAAAAGGATGACCAGTTTCCAACTAGTAAAATCCTTTCAAACTCCAGACCTTGAGCCCCAACTCCACAGGCCTTGGAAAGCAATGTTCGTTGTGAGAGCACTCTCAGTCAATGCCCAAATGGCACACATTCTAAAGTTTCTACGGTTTCCAAAGTTCTCCAAAAACTAGAAAAGGCTGGCCTCTCCTCCAGTGCCAGGAAATAAGACAGGAGATAGAGTGAAGTCTTACCTTCAAGAACACACTTAAAATTACTTGTTCAAAATCAGATCTGTCTGGCTCCACTTACAGAAAGCTGAAAGGCACTGAGATATTTGGATGTAATTTCATTCGGATGATGATGTACCAGGCATGCATTTCCTAGTACTCCTTATACAATTCCTAAACTCAGTCTCTGTCTCTCCCTCTC
Source organism: Hyaena hyaena (assembly GCF_003009895.1). NCBI lineage: Eukaryota > Metazoa > Chordata > Mammalia > Carnivora > Hyaenidae > Hyaena > Hyaena hyaena. Next base: position 370,176 of record NW_024080734.1, on the reverse strand, counting down.
TGGATGCTGACAACACTGTTTCCTACACTGCTAGTCACTGCCCTAGCATGGCACCAGCTTCTCCAGGGCCTGAGCTCACCTCCCCTATAGAACCGCAAGTTGTGTGTCACTGAGCCACAACTGTCATGGCAGCAGCAGCAACAGGTGCGTGCTTACTATCTCGGAGCATTCGGTCCTCATAACAGAGGTCTGCTCAACTGGGCAGACCAGGGCAGATGCAGCAGCAGTTTTAATGAATTTAGGAACCTCATATTTCCCCTTCGTTTTCATCTCTGTGGCTCATCATGGAATAGAAGGAAGGTTGGGAGAATGAAACCAGCTCTTTCGTATGCCCCAGTTCTGAAACTTAGTCTGAAAGAATTCTACCACACAGGGCTCATAAAGTATTTGGGAATTTTATATAAAAAAGACCCTCATGGGAAAGCTTGACATGAAACAAATCTTCTCTCATCTTATTTTTAAAATCAGAATTATTTTAAAGCTAGACATTAATTTGTACTTTCTATTAATTGTTCTTTCCATTCATTCACTCCCATAGTTTGGACAAATGCCAGTCACCTGCCAAGCCCTAGGCCTATGAACAGGATCCTCAAAGATAATAGGATACAGTCCCTTTCCTCAAGAATCATAGTCTACTGTGGAACAGAGATAGGTGAAGAGAAAATTCCATTATGATATAGTAATGCTAAAATTTAAAAATGGACAAAGAACAATGAGGCCAATGAAGAAAGATGATCTTGAGGAATGAGAGAAGGTTTCACAGACCAGTAGTTGGAGATAAGGCAATGAAATGCTGTTCCCTCTTACAACTCCCTAACGCTTCCTCTCCACCTATTCAAAATTTTCATGTCACTCAAGAACTAGACCCAATTATATGAAGTCTACCTTGATAACTGACTTCTGTGTATATATGCTATGGGTTCCTTGGAAGTTGAGCTACTAAGTCATTTTTTCTGCATATATACTTTAGGCCATGTACTCTTTGATATGCAATTACCAAAATCCTTTTTAAAGTATAACTTCCCAGGGTACCTGTGTGGCTCAGTTGGTTAAGCATCTGACTCTTGATTTTAACTCAGGACATGATCTCATGGTCATGAGAGTAAGCTCCATGTCAAGCTCTGCTCTGGGCATTGAGCCTACTTAAGATTCCTCTCTTCCTCTCTTTCTGCCACACCTCTGCACTCTCTCTCTCTCTCTGTCTCTGTCTTTCTCTCAATAAAATAAAATGAAATGAAATAAAATAAAATAGTAAAACTTCCCCGCCCACAGGACATAAGCACCCTCCACAAGACCATGTCAAGCAGAAACCAAGCTGCCCCAAGCTAATGATGCCACCTCTTGGTATCAACTGGAATTTCAGGACTCTTGTATAATGTTAATTCTCTTTCTTAACATGATCTCCCCCTAACATATACACAGACACAGACACATACACACATTTACTCTCTTAAATTTTTCAAATTTTATCTCAGAAAAACAATGTGCCAGACATGTACAGTGAAATGCTTAAGATGGTGGCTTCAAACTTTGTAGACCTGGATTAGGATTCCATCTTCCTCCTTCCCATGCATGTGATGATGGACAAGGGGCTCAAACCCTCTGATCACGGTTTCCTTTTTGAGAGCAGATAATAATTTTTTGTCAACCTCACAGATTAAATGTGATAATGTGCTCAAACTGCCATCTCTGCCACACAGCAACCACTCTGAAATGTTAACTGTGACTATCACCAACATATGTACCCTCTGAAGAGAATGAATGCAACCTTCCCCAATTCTTTCCATTTGGTCCAGTTATTCAATAACAATTCTCTCTCCTCCCTTACTCTCCTAGTCTAATCATGCCCTAAGGGTGATAATAGTAACACTTGCATAAGGGTAATGCAAGTAACACTTGCATGTTAAGGAAAAGAATCATGGTTTGTATGTAAATAAAGTAAATAGAAGAAATCTTCCATTCCTTCAGCACTGTTCATTCAGGTCATCCTATATGCCAGGAACTTTGTGTTTCCTATAGATGCAGAAGTGATGAAGACATTGTTCTGTAGGGCTAGGAAGAATGTTCTCATGACAGTATGATGAGGACATGAGACAGACTCATGTTGAAGAGAGCAGAGGGGTCCCGACTTGCATGAGTGGAATGTGGGTCAAGATGTGCTTCCCAGGGCAATATATGAAAGAGAAATAGGAGTTTGCAAGGAGGAAGGTTTTGCAAAGAAAGGTAAGAGGAGTATACTCTAGACAGGAGGAATGGCATGCAGGAGGACACAAAGAAGAAAAGGAACATTCTGGGGACACCTGCGTAGCTCAGTCGGTTAAGCGTCTGACTTTGGTTCAAGTCATGATCTCACAGTTTGTAGGCTCGAGCCCTGCATCGGGCTCTGTGCTGACAGCCAGCTCAGAGCCTGGAGCCTGCTTCAGATTCTGTATCTCCCCCTCTCTCTGACCCTCCCCTGCTCACGCTGTCTCTCTCTCTCTCTCTCTCACAGAAATAAATAAAACATTTTTTTTTTAATTTAAAGAAAAGGAACATTCCGTAACTAGCAGAGCAGTTCCATCAATTTGGCAGAAGAGTGGGAGGTAAAGAGTATGGGGGAAAGAGGCAGGCCTGTACTGGGCACACTGAAGGTCATGGTGAGCAGCTGGGCCTTTTATCTTCAGCCATGGTGAGGCCATTGATGCTTGCTCCCCAGGAAAGTTCTACTTTATAAGACCACATGAGCTGCAGTGTGAATAATTCAAAAGGGACAAGAGAGGAGGCAATGAGTCTTAGTAGCAGCTGCAGCAGTGGCAGCGGTGAGACAGTCATGGCCAGACCCCACTTCATAGCATTGGTGGTAGAGGGAAGCTCTGGATTGGATAGGCCTTTAGACCTAGAAACTGGTGGTCTGCTCAAGAGAGTGGAGACAAGCTGTATGTGGAAGGGGAAGGAAACTTGAGATAATTTCACACCTCTATTCTAGCTTTGTCTTCTGCAAAACCTGCTAGTTTGTAAGTCCCAACACTTGAGGCCCTTGTTCTGATTTTATAGGTTCCCATAATTGAGGAGATTGATCCTAAAGATATCACTGTCATTACAAAGCCACCAGAAATCCAGGGCTATTTCACAGCTTTCTGAAAGTTGCCACATAGGTCATTTCACCAGACTGCATGGTCTAGGCAGAGCAGTATCCAGAGCTCAGAGGTGCTCATTTTAAATATTTAAAATATTCGATGCCTACAGAATAATTTAAGGTCTTAGTACTATAGGAATACAAAATATGCTATTTAAGAGGAGGAACTCTATAAACAGCTTTGCCTGGGTTCAAGTCCCAGTTCTTCCACCAACAAGTTGTGTGATTATAGGTAAGTTATATACCTGTGTCTCAGTAACCTCAGATATAAAATATGAGTGTCTGAGGCAGGTGGAGAGGTAAGACACGTAAGGTGCTTAGCTCTCTGCTGGAAAACAGACTATCTGCTCAATAAGTAATAGCTTTATTATAAGTATTGTTTTGTTAAAAAAAAAAAAGTGCTGGGTTGCTGAGTGAAGGTCAAGAGTCAACCAACCACTTCTGGCTTGGAACCTCACATCCTCCTGTGCTACATGGCCCTCATGTCTGCTCTCTATGGGACAAGTTTGGGTGGATGTGGCACCGGCTTGCTGTGGCCCCTGCACCAGCATCAAGTCTGTGGGTTCACAGTGTATCAGAGTGGTCACGTAGGGGGGCCATTTGTCATTTGGAAAGTGAAGAGCTTTAAAAGCCTGGCTCTCTGATGACTCAGGTGTTTTCGGGAGCCTTCAGTGCTATTGTGAGGTGAAGCAGTGGAGGATGGGGTGATTACCACTTCTTTTTCCTTCCTTTGTGAACAAACTGCTCTGAGTTTCCGGAGCTGGCATGATGCCAGCTGCATTTACCTTTATTTAATCACTCAATAGACTCCTCTATGAAAAACGGGGTAATTAGGCCCAAAATATATCACCCAGAGGCTTACTTTAATTACCCGAAATAAAAGCTAGATCCCAATTTCAACAAAACTACCAGATTGTTTCCCTTCCAAGAATTTCTGGCAATGTGTAAATTCCCTGGTTGATTCTTCCTATGAGACTGTCCATCCCCAGGACTAAGGAGGTCACACACAGGAGACAGCCTTCTGTAGACCAGTCAGCAGAAGGATGCACCAGTCAGGGAAGGGTCTCTGAGACAGCCCCCTCACTCACACAAAAAATCAGAAGTTTTCCTCTCACTGCTCTAAGACCTATGGGATAGCACAACAGACACACATTCTGATGTTGGACATTCCCAGTTCACGTCCCACCTTGTTACTAGCCATGTAACTTTGGCCATGATGCTTTCATTCTCTGGTGCTCAGTCAGTTTATCCTCCCAAACAATGGGAGATGCTGTCAATTACCCATGAGGAATCAAAGACATGTTCCATCATATCTGATTTCCAGTCAAAAAAAGTTTTTTAACATCTCTGAAGGTTACAATCAATGCAAAAATGAGCCACTGTGTCACAGTTTAATTGGTAGCATGATTTCTTTCATATGGGCACATAAAATCATGGTGATTCTTACATTTGATAAAATATGACATGTAGCACTTAGAAACCCTTCCTTGGTAAAGTGTTAAGTTCTCAGGTTATTTTTTTCCATTACTCTTCTGCTCTTATACCACAGCCTTCTTAACCAAAAATATACAGAAGAGAATATTGGTTGTACAAGAGCTTTTGGACTGGGCTGAAAAAACACCAAACATTTTAGTCAATACATAGTATTTGCAAGTATCCTGCATACATCACTATTCTAGAATCTTATGCTTATGACAGACATCACTAATCAATTCAGCACTTCTTCCCCTGAGCACAGATGTAGCCTCTGACTCTTAGCACAGTACTACAGACAACCATTACCAACCCACCCGAGTTGGCGTATAAAGCAAAATCTATTTTACGTCCCTGACTCAGGATCTTGGGAGATGGAAAAAAGAATAAGCATTGGCCAAATCAGGAAACTTAGATTTATGAGAAAGATCTAAAAAATGATAGAGCTCATTGTACAAAAGAAACCAAGGTCTAGAGGGGTGACATTGGCACAAAGTCAAAGAGCCAACTCTCCAGAACAAGTATGGACAATTTCCCCCGTTCACTCTTTTTTTGAATTTTTAATGTTTATTTGTTTTTGAGAGTGAGAGAGAGAGAGAGAGAGTGCAAGTGGGGGAGAAGCAGAGAGGGAGACACAGAATCTGAAACAGGCTCCAGGCTCTGAGCTGTCAGCACAGAGCCCGATGCGGGGCTCGAACCCACAAATGGCGAGATCATGACCTGAGCCAAAGTTGGACGCTCAATTGACTGAGCCACACAGGTGCTCCTCTCCTATTCACTTTCAAAGACAGAGAACTAACTGGTGGTTACCAGGGGGGAGGTAGGGAGGAGGATGGGTGAAATAGATAAAGGGGAGTACACTTATCTGGATGAGCACTGAGAAATGTGTGGAATTGCTGAATCACTATATTGTACACCTGAAATTAATGCAACACTGTATTTAATCACAGTGGAATAAAAAAAAAATATCCTGTTTTCTCATATCCAAGATGTCCTTTTTACCAAACCATGCTGCCTTTCTCAGGATCAAAGTCAAACTCCTTGGTCACTTAAGTAAACAAATGTATATCTGATTGATTAGACTCTTGGCAAAGAGAAGGGGGGAAAGCGATCATGTAAAAGTTTTTTTGCTTTTTCGTTTTTGAAAAATTTCCTTTTGCTCATTTGTCACCATCAACACTTCATTGTTTAGGCAAGCAATTTACAGAAAAAATCAGGAATGGTTCTTGCCAGCAAATGATAATTACAATGTGCTGTGCATAAGAAGCGATCCATCCTAGCCCTATGGTTCCTGTAAATTTAGTAGCTAACACCTTTTATCACAATGTTCCTCCTCCTCCTACAAATTAAAAAAAAAAAAAGTCACTATTCAATCCTACATAATGACATGCCAGCAACCAGCCACCCCATATCCAATCAAGGCTTTCTCAGGATTTCAGAAGTGCTCGGCATGTCTTGTGTTTGCCGTAAATATTGATTGTTTAATATTCCCAGGCAATGGAAACTAACCAGTAAAAATTATATCTGGAAAACTGAAAGTGATGGTTGGAATGGGGCTCTCTCTTTCTTGTCAAATTTCAATTTGAAATTAAATTGAGGCCTTCAGCATTAAGACAGGGACTCCTGACCTCTGAGTAATTACTTTCCAACGTCATTTTCTTTAATTTGGAGGAGATATTTCTACTCTAAAAGTGCTGGAAAGGACCATTTTATGAAAATGGAGCCACATCTTAAGAAAAACCTGTTTATTCCCTCCCTGTAGTTCAGGTGCATTCCTGCTCCTAGCGAGGTGTGCTTTCTACACACCTCCCGTTCTCCCCACTCAGCACTGCTGTTGTAATTACACCAACAAACTCGAGAGTCCTTGAGACTAATGATACAGCATGCGACTCAGAACCTCTGCAAGGCTCCTGGAATCAGCCCAGGAGACGGGAAAGTATGAACAGGCAATTCCTTATACTGCTCCCACATTCCCGGAGATATGGGTTCCTGATACTTACATGAAACATTCTTTGCAGAAGGAAAAACATTCCAAAACTGAGAGAAAGACATATACAAATCAATTCTAGGGATTATGTCACTCATTCATTTTCTTAACAAACATTTATTGAGTGCCCACTGTATACCAGGGGCGCTGCTGAGGGTAAAAGAGTGGGTAAAACATGGTCCCTCCCCTCAAGGGCATCCACAGAATGTAGGTAGACTGGAGCAGAGAGACAAAAAAAAACACCTTACAAGGAACTAAGTCCAATGAGTCCAATGACTGAGGTGTACAGGGGGCTCTGAGGACAAACAGGGGAGCCAGGTGGGGAGAGACTGAAGCCAGATGTGCAGAAAACAGCAGAATTTAGTGGAAGGCTAAAAGGACAAGCAGGTGAGACAGAGGGAGGAGTCAAGGGCAACTACTACAGTTCTAGGAGGTCAGTACTGTAAACTGGGATCCTAAATGAAGGGAGAGTGTGGAGGAGGATCGGGGGGGTGGGGGGTGTGGGCAGAGTATGATGAGAAATTGTGTTTGGGACACAGAGAGAAACATCCCATCGAAAGAGGTCATGGTTTTCTTGAGGGCATAGACCATGCCTGACTCATTACTGAGTCTTTGTGCTGAGTATATAAGAGGTTCTCATAAAACAGTGAATGCATACATAAACAAATATTATGTACAAGAAGCACATCTGCAAATGCATTTTTTTATTCTATGGATTAGATTTATTTTTTAAATGTGATTTATTGTCAAATTGGTTTCCGGTGCAAATGCTTTTCATGTGTTATTTCATTTAATTTCCATAGGAACTCTATGAGGAAGGTCAGTTATTACTCATTTTATAAATAGGCTTATGCCTTAAAAGTTATGTGGTATAAGAGAAAGGAGCTATGTATGGCAAGTTCACAGATAAAAACATCTGAGAGAGAGAGAAGACATGGAAAGATGTTCAACATCATTAGTCATCAGGGAAATGCAAGTTAAAACCACAATGAGACCCCACTAGAATTGTTATAAATCCACTAAAGTTGTTAAAATCCAAAAGACTGACGATATTAAGTGTTGGGGAGGATGTAGATAAACTAAAACCCTCATATTGCTTATGGGAATATAAAATGGCCACTATGGAAAGCAGTTTGGTAACTTCTTATAAAGTTAGATAATAATTCCCATATGTCCTAGCAATTCCACTTCTAGATTTCTACACAAGAGAAATTAAAATATGTTCATTCAAAAGTTGCTATATGAATATTCATAGCAACATTATTTATAATAGCAAAAACTTGGAAACAGTTCAAATATACATCCACTAGAGAATCAATAAACAAAATGTTGTATATTCGTACAATATAATACTATTCAGCAATAGAAAGGACTTAAGTACTGATACATCCTAAAATATAAACTTCAAAAACAGCATGCTAAGAAAAGAAGTCAGATGTAAAAGACCTCAAACTGTATGATTTCACTTACACAAAATGTGGGAAAAAAGCAAATCTATAGAGACAGAGAATAGAATAGTGGTTGCTTAGGGATGGGGTAGAGGGTAGAGGGTAGAGGGGTAAGGGTGCCATTCAGAGGCATGGAACTTTCAGGAATGAAGTGTTATAAACTGACTTATGGTCATGGCTACACAACTACACATTTACTAAAACTCATCAAACTGAAATACTTACAATGGTTAAAGTTTTTAAAGTATGTTAAGTTTCACCCCAATGAAAGTGAAAGAAAGAAAGAAAGAAAAGAGAGGAGAGGAGAGGAGAGGAAAGGAGGGGAGAGGAGGGGAGGGGAGGGGAGCGGAGGGGAGGGGAGGGAAGGGAAGGGAAGGGAAGGGAAGGGAAGGGAAGGGAAGGGAAGGGGAGTAAAGATAGCTGTGTGATTTAAAAGGGGCAGGGAGGTCCCAACCAGGTTGGTGAGATTCAGGCAGCTTCCTAAGGGGTGCATTTGTGCTGGACCTTGAAGACGAGGTATTATTCCAATAGACTGAGATAGCACACTAAGGGATTCCAGAAAAAGAAAGCAGCAGTGCTTTCTTTGTGAGAAAGTGCCAGGCATGGCTGGGCAATATCCAAACATCCATTTTGGCTGAAAAGCCAGGTGGAGAAAAGTAGATGAAAAAGCTTAGAAATGTGGTGGTAGCCAGATTACAGACGCTGAGAATGGTTAGGCTAATACATTTAAGACTTAACTGGGCAGACAGTGGGAACCTACAGAACATTCTGGAGTAGGGGAGTGTCCTGGCAAAGATTGATAGGGCAGCAGTGAGGAATGCATATTGGAAGGGCTAGTAACCAGAGTACAGCATCAAATGAAAAGCTCAGGAACTGGGTATAGTGAACGAAAGCCAAACTATGCTCACAAGCAAGGGACAGAGAGATGCATTGTATCAGACAGAAAGGAAAATAATAACAGACACCGGTTATTTGGCGCTTCCTATGATCCAGACAGTGCTGTAAAGAATGGCTATCCTCAAGGAGAGACAGAGAGTTAGGATCTGCTATAAACGGAATGAGCCAAATGGATGGATGGGCACCTTTAGGTCTAGCTCCAAAGAAAAGGAATAAAGATTAGAGAGGTCATAAAATGCTTATCTAAGGCATGTTATGGAAACCACAGACATGGAAGCTTGTAACTAAATAAGATATGGTGATACTTCTAAGGTGGAAGGATGGTGAGACAAATGACAGAGACCAATTTACATGGCTCTCTGTCCCAGGAAGGCAGGAGCCACTGACCCTGTGAGCACTCTCTGTGGATGACACCACTCCTTTAAATGCACATAGTGTATGGTAAGTAAACATGCACTGACATGACTAAACAGAACCAAATGGGTCTAAAGAAAATGATTATCCTCCATTGCTTCTAGGGATCAAATTCTTGCTTGTCCAGCTTCTGTTAAAATAACACTCAGCACCTTATGCTCTGTATACATGAAGCAAGACTAGAGCATATTGACAATGAACATCCCAAACCTAGCTGAGATCCCAAACTGGCTTCCTAAAAGCTCAATACAGCTGTTTGGGGCTCAGAGAATGTTTATAAATATAGTTTCTTATTAGCTGCCAACACTTAAATACCACATTTTCAGCTTCTCTTGAGAAGCTGGGAATTTTGGCAACTGTATGGCCCAATTCCATATGGTGTCAATCAATCACAGCTGGGTAGCACTTGCCCTCATTAAACATTAGAGTCCCTGCCTGGTACACTTCGTTTATTCATTCACTCATTCATTCATCAAATACTTATCAAGTACCTACTATATGCAGGGCACTGTTATAGGATCCAGAGGTACAAATGAACAAAACAGGTAAAATCTACATTCTGGAGCTCATTTTCTCACAAGGAGAGCCAGACAATGAATCACTCAAGTATATATATATATATACACATATATATATACTTGTGTGTATATATATATATATATATATACGTATATATATACGTGTGTGTATATATATATACGTGTGTGTGTATATATATATATATATATTATAGACAGGGTAGTCGGGGCAAAGAAGCCTCTCTGATTTGGTGACACCTGAGCCAGGATCTGGTTTACATGAGGAAATACCCCGCAGACCTGAGGCAGAGATAGGCCAAGCTGAGGGAATAGCAAATATAATCATGTTTTATGGGTGGGAGAAATGATGCAGAAGACATTTAAGGCCTTAGCAATGGTTTGGATTTTATTTTGAGTGAGATAGGAAACCACTAGTGAGTTTGAGCAGAGGAGTGACATAGCTGAACATAAATGAGTATTCATTTATGTTGGTGACTGGTCCCCATAAGCATTATTTTTGGCCCTCAGTTTAAAGCAAGATGGACAGAGGTTAAAGGGTTAGAGATGGACTCTGTCTGGAGAGGGAAAATAATCAGACTTTGAGGCAGGAATCTCCTCATTTTCAAAATGTAACATTTGTACAGAAGAACTACCCAAAACTTAGCAGTGACTTGAATTAATTTTTATCTATGCATAGAGTTAACATACAATGAATCCACTTAGAAAACCAAGTTCACAGGACCCTGAGACTGGATATTACTTGACTCTAGGTCAAAACAAAAGGCTTCCGGTGGATGTGAATATGGAGTTCTGCTTGGCCCACTTACAAAAAGCTTCTCTCACTCTACAATCATTACCAGTGGCATTCCATCCCCATTGGTTCACTCACCTTAGTTGACACGTCTTAAGTCTTGTTTAATTTCACCAACTTGAATTAACTCTTATTTTATCCCAACTCAGATAAGAAAAATCTAACTATTGTACTCCAAAACAAAGCAACAATTGGTGCTAGGTGTTCAACATGATCTGGAGTTCCAGAAAATCCATTCCTTGACTCTGAACAGTTTGAAATGTTTGTTAGGAGGAAGAGGTGTACTCACAATCAGAACATGATCTCGCCCCATCGTGATGACTGTCCGATTCACCGTACGAAGGAGCTGGACCATGATTTCTTGGATGTGGTGGTAGGTAAAGGCCTGTAACAGAGAGACATCTGTGTGATAACCAGATATTGTACCTGCACATCTCTTCCAAAGAACATCCAACAGTGGTCAGATGTGGTGATCACCAAGACCTCTACCACAACTGGTATCACCACCACCACTGCCAACACCAGCAGTACTATCATCATCACTGTTGTCATTGTCATCATATTTCCAAGGCCATCATCACCTGGCACTGGGCATGAGGAATTTCACTAACCACCTTAACTATAAGGTAGAGATTAAGAGCCTAAGCTATGGAATCAGAAACTTTTGTTGTAGAATACTAAGTGCAGAATTATTGTGCTACATTGGTGGGTTACTTTTCTGAACCTTGGTATCTTCATTGGATCTAACCTGGGAATGGTACAGGATTTACTGCATGAAATTGGTTACATGGGTGATGAAGAAGCTGAGTCACCAAACAAGATTACCTAGGGATTAGCCATAGAAGGAAGCCACGATCACCTCTGAGCTAAAGGTGATACAGTATATAGCTAAACTCTAGAGGAGGTAGTGTTTCTGGAGTCCAGGACTGGGTTTCTCTGATAGAAACTACAATCTTGGGAGGGTTTATACAGTAGAAGCTGCATTATCCATCTTGGGGGATATCCATGGTAAGTCTGTATATAACATCTGTAGGGTACTACCCACTTTAAATACAAGCCACTGAACTTTGGGTAGAACTTATCGATGGTTTCTGAGCATCTACCATGGTGAGCATGAGCTCTGTGCATGATTACAACACAGATTCATTACATCCTCAAATCCTCTTACCAGCATAGCCTTAAGGCACACAGTTTCATCTATGCATATCTGGGAGGGTGGTCATGGGTCATGCATATCTGGGAGGGTGGAAAGGCCCTGGAATTCTAAGATCAGCAGATCCAGCTTTGAGTTCCAACTCTGCCCTTACCAGCTGTGTGGCCTCACTTGTAACTTAAACTCTGAGTCTCTACTTCATCATCTACAAACTGTGGAAGTTTCTCTCACCAGCCTTTTGAGGTCAATATGAACTTAAAAAGTGTCATGTGCAATTCTGGAACAATGTACTCACCTAATTCCACTCCAGGAGATTCTGTGAGTCTGAGAGATAGCCTGGTATTAGTAATTTCTGAATTTTATGTGGGTTATTCTGATGGCCGAGAACCATGACACAAACATACTGTGAAGCTCTAGAAATGAAGGCTGAAATATGGGAACAGCTTGTGTCTCCAGGACCCAGTCAGAGGCTGATATAAACAAAATGCTAAAGAAATTGGTGATTTAAAAAGTAGGTAACTACTCACACTAGTTCATAAGTAAGTACCTCATTAACCTTTGCTCCATTCACCTCAACTGTAGTTTGTCTTTTAATGTAGCCAATGAAAGGAAAATAGACTCATAGTTGGGGGAGGGAGGAAAGAGAGAGAGAGAGAGAGAGAGAGAGAGAGAGAGAGAGAAAGAAAGAAAGAAAGAAAGAAAGAAAGAAAGAAAGAGAGAAAGAAAGAGAAAGAAAGAGGAGAGAGAGAGAGAGAGAGAGAGAGAGAGAGAGAGAGAGAGAGAAAGAAAGAAAGAAAGAAAGAAAGAAAGAAAGAAAGAAAGAAAGAAAGAGAAAGAAAGAGGAGAGAGAGAGAGAGGGAGAGGGGGAGGGGGGAGGGAGGGAGGGAGGGAGGAAGGAAGGAAGGAAGGAAGGAAGGAAGGAAGGAAGGAAGGATGAACATTTGCTTATTAAAAAGCCCCTTCCCCTCCCAACATGCTCTCAGTGACTATTGTCCAAAGATGAATAGCCCAGAACTTGCTTCCTCTCTCTCCCCATACTCACTTCTTTTGTAATTTGGCTATAACCCCCAATTCTCCAGCCCCTGTAGAGCTCACTAGGAGGACTTCTACCAAAGCACATATTTTACAGAATCACGTGTCTCATGCTCCACTCGGTGCAGCTGGACCTGAATCCCTTGCTAGATTCTCTTGCTAGACTAGGTGAGCCCCCCACAACCGTCCAGCCCTTTCCCCACATCTGCTCAGGGGTCGGGGTAAGAACATCTCCCCACACTTCTTGGCTGCAGGTCAACCTCTCTCCTGACTTCCTTCTCCTTTATTTCTTCAAGCCTTTTTCCTGACTTACAATCTCCTATTTCTTACATTACATGACTACAGTGATAACAATAATCACTAACATTTCTGAGCGCTTACTAAATACCTGGCACCTTGCTAAACGTGTTACCTCATCTCACAACATGATGAGCAATGTTATAATCTCCATTGTTCACATGTAGAAACTGAAGCCCAGAGAGGTTAAGTAACTTGTCCAGAGTCACACAGTTAGAAACTTAGAAGAAAAGGATTCAAACTCAGCCACCTGGCTCTAGAGCCTGCTCCTCACCCAAACACTCAGGCCGACTGGAACAGGAACACAGATCTCTGGTTGCTACTTGTTGGCCTCTTTCCATCTGTCAAGATAGATAGACCCTGATTTCAACTGAGCCAACTTCTAACTGCTTTCAGTGACTTCTGACCTTTTCTCTCCCTTTTAGAAAATCTTCAGTGCTATGTATTCATGACTTCCTTATCTTTTCTGCATTCCTTTGCAATTTCATCAACCTAAGCCCACTGTAAATTTATATAATGGCTTCCATTTGATGTTACTTTTTCCCCAGTATTACATCTCTTCTTTTACCAACAGAGATAATAAAACCCCTTTTCTCTTGACCTCCTGTCCCCTGATTCTTTTAAATAGCCATTTCATCTTAGTCCAAAGAGCGGCAATTAGACTGCTCAGAAAGTTTGGTATTTAAAAGTGGAAAACTGTCAAATTCAATTCATTTCACTCTGAAAGCTCCCAATATGAGAGGCTGTATAGCAGAGCATTCTGGGATCAGACAGACTTGAGTTTGAATCTCAGTTCTGCTCATTTGAGCTGGGTGACCTTGGGCAAATTACCTTTACTCTCTGAGTTTCAATTTATTTATAAAATGTGGCAAACAAGAGAAACTTCAAAGTAACTGTTTGAGGAATAAATAAAGCAATGCAGGTAAATCCCTTGATATTAAGGGTTGGCACATAGTAAGCCCTCAATAAGTGGTAGCTGCAATTCATATTCCCCTGGGTCTGCATCAGCATTCAGGCTGGGCTTGTAGATTCTCAGCACGTAGCAGAAAATGCAGTATAAGGCAATACATAATCTAAACTCTGGATGATATCGAAATGTCACCCCCCAAAAATGTATAGCATATATGCAAATGGAAAACTTTCAAGATGATAAGCCTGTACTAAGCAGTAAAAATGCAGCCACAAATCACCTACTGTTAATTGCTCCAGTGCCAGGCAAGTGGAGGGAATCTCTAGGAAAGTGTCTTCTGGGCTCAAACTAAATGGTGGCTTATAATTGAAAAGACAAAGTCAGTCTTCCCTTTATGGGCCTGGCAAAGGAATTAATCCATCCAACCTAAACACACTGAAAATAGTAGTGATTTTTCTTCTTTTAATAATTATAGGCTGTGATACCTGGGTGGATCTTTCTATAAGTGAAATCTTATGCATAAGGCTATGTTATATATAACACAGTAGAAGAAGAGCTGGAAGGAGGGGGCTGCTTCTTGTTTCACTAGAGGCCTATGCCAGCCCTAGGACTTTGCAGAATGCCATTCAGAACAACCGATCCCCCCCCACAATGCTTCCAGAATAATAATAGAACATACCATATTTGAGATGATTTTAAGTAATAATATACAGACTCAGCATTTTCCAACACTGAATCAAATTATGTGAAAGGTATCCTCTGTTTTCCATTTTTGGTTCAACCCTTGTTTTGATCTCAAGTAGAAAAATCTCCTTTTGATGTTAATATGGTCTTTTTATTCCCCCTTAAGTTTATTTACTTATTTATTTTGAGAGAGACAGAGACAAAGCACAAGTGGGGGAGGGGTAGAGAGAGAGGGAGACAGAATCCCATGCAGGCTCTGCACCATCATCATGGAATACAACGTGGAACTCGAACTCACAGAACTGTGAGACCATGACCTGAGCCAAAATCAAGAGTTGGACGCTCAACTGACTGAGCCACCCAGGCGCCCCAGTTCTTTAAAAATTTTTCTACTATATTTTCTCTCATTCATGATTGTCTCTTCTTTTTCAAAATTCTCTCTATTTTTAAAAGTTTGCTTTGCCTCACAGAAGTCTCTCTTTCCTCCAAGTTGCTTCTTCTCTGTTTGCTTGCATTGCCCTCTGTTTACATTCAAGTAGCTCCCTGTTCTCTGGAATGGGTGATAGTATGTTCATATTTTGGTGTGGGTAACTCAAAAGTTGGTTGCCAACTCTGAGCATGTGAGTAGAGCTCATGGTCTGTGAGCTTCTCTGTAGGGTAAACTGAGTGGGACATTTAGTCAGAGAGTCTCAAATACTCATATATACAACACTTTCTTTTTTTTCTTAATTGGTTTTTAGGTTTTAAATTTTTTAAAGTTTATTTTTGAGAGAAAGAGAGAGCGTGAGCAGGGGAGGTGCACAGATAGAGGGAGACACACAATCCAAAGCAGGCTCTAAGCTTTGAGCTGTCAGCACAGAGCCTGACGTGGAGCTGGAACTCATAAACTGTGAGATCATGACCTCAGCTGAAGTCAGATGCTTAACCAACTGAGCCACCCAGGCACCGCTGTACAAGTCTTTCTTCGTGTGCTGCTCATATTCCACACACAAGCATTCTCTCCTCTCTTGCCTGAAGGATTAAGCACTGGCTGTAGCCATCCAGGAGCCGAGAGGCACAAAAGTATCTGAGGCTTCCGCTTCTAGGATGCATACTTTGATACTTTGGCTGAGTGTGGCATTGTTAACTTGGGTTTTGATGAATGTCTCCTAGTCCAGCCTTCTTTTGTCATTAGATACTAAACCTCCAGTGACCCAGCAGCTCAGGATGCTTCTTAGACTTGCAACCAGTCAGTCTTCCTTTTTACAGCTCCTCTTCATCTCACCTCCTGGGGGCCCTGCTACTACCATTTTCTGAAACTTTGGGGGAATCTTTGCTTTAGATTGGATGAGTTCTCAGCCTTCCCCACTGCTGGCTTATGAATGAGCTTTCCTGGGGCTGCTAAGTCACTTATTCCTTTCCCATATGGTGTCTACCTTCCTTTAGAATACTCCCTTAACTTCTGTATCAGCAGGTTTTCATGAGGGAGCAAAATAACGGACTAGGTTTAATGTATCATCTTTACATGAGTTTCTACACCAAATTTTTGAGTTGAAATATTTATAAGTGAACCTATATCATTCGAAATATTAAAAGTTCATGTGATAATATTAAGTAACAAATAATGTGATTGTGTCAAGCAAATACCTGAGGTTTTGTTTTGAAAAGAGTTCCAGTGCAACTCCTAAGTTTACAGAAAGAGAAACTTCAGCACTGAGAAGAGCGGGTGGGGTGAGGAGGGGGTCATGTGACCAGCGTCAGATAAAAGTCACCAGAACAAGACAGAACAAGAAGGAAAAACCAGTTCTGCTGAGCAAAGCCGGGCCAACAGTTTTCTCCACTCCAGCATGCACACAAACAGCCTTGGTCCTTGCGTTCATGCCAAGGACAATCCCGGCTCTTCCACCTGCTTTGTCTTTAGAGCTTTTTAGTACAAAGATAAAGATCTCAAGGTCACAACTAGAGTTAAATCCAAAGACCTTTTTTTAAACTGAAAAGAAATCATGCATTTTCTGACCACAGAAACAGCTACAATCTATTTTCCGTGCTCTGCATTTCTATGTTAAGAGGTCTTTTAAACTTCTTTTTTATCTCAAAGGAACCACAAACACTTACTAGAAAGAAAATGTCCTAACTTTCAAAAGATAGTAACAATATCATCTAAAGCAGAGTCACCTCTTTCTATGGCCCCTTGAGGCAATGTTATTTTCCTTTTTTTTTCTAAATTGCTTTTTTTTTGAGGGAGAGAAGGAGAGAGAGACAGACAGACAGACAGACAGAAGGGAGAAAGAGAATCCCAACCAGGCTTCCCACAAAGCATGGAGCCTGACTCAGGGCTCAATCCCATGACCATGAGATCATGACTTGAGCCAAAATCAAGAGTCAAGAAGATGTGGTTTATCTACACAATGGAATACTCCATGGCAATGAGAAAGAGTGAAATCTGGCCATGTGTAGCAACATGGATGGAACCTGAGGGTGCTATGCTGAGAGAAATAAGTCAGGCAGAGAAGGACAGCTACCATATGTTTGCACGTATAGGAGGATAAGGAGGAACTTAACAGAGGACTGTGGGGGAGAAGAAGGGGGGGGAATAGTGGGGGAGAGGGAGGGAGGCAAACCATGAGAGACTCTTGAATGCTGAGAACAAACTGAGGACTGATGGGGGGGAGGGGAAGGGAGTGATGGGCATGGAGGAGAGCACTTGTTGGGATGAGCACTGGGTGTTGTATGGAAACCAACTTGACAATAAACTATTAAAAAAAAAAGTCAAGAGTCAGACGCTCAACCAACGGAGCCACCCAGGAGCCCCAGAGACAATGTGATTTTCTCATGAGTTCTAGGCTTAGTGCTATCTGCCTTTTTTCTTCTTGTTTGAACTAGTTTCCGTCCAGAAAGATTTGACTTTAACTATACAACACTTCATTGTGTGAAGCAAGTGACAGAGGCCACCAGGGATTCAGAGGACTGGGAGTTGGGGGTGAGCAAAGTCTGGCAGGGGCCTTTGTTACTCCCCACACCCTCTGCCTCTCCTACCCACCGGGTGACCTCCATTTCCCAGGTAAGACTTAAGCAATACCTTCATGTGGTCATGGGTGTCTCTGACCCGTAAGTTAGCCTTCTTGAGAAGGGGAGAGTTTGAGTTGGTGGCAGAAAGATATAATAAAAAGAAAAGAAGTTATGGGTTCTCATTCTGACACTGCTATTACCCAACAGTTTTGAGGTCATACCATATGCCAGGAACTGTGCATATAGACTTGAAATCTATAATCTGACTTCTTTCTTAACCCCAATGAAGTCCTAGATGAAATATGAGGATCAGAGAGGTTTAGAAACTTGCCCAGACATTATCCACTCCTACGTGGTCACGCCTGAATGCAAGTTCAGTTCTGTCTAATTCGCTGCTCTTTCCAAAGCATGGTGGTGGTGCTGGGAGGAGAGGAGCTTTGGAGTCCAGGCTTATAATGCCACCACCCCTATTTTTTAGGACCATAGAAATGAATAGATGCAGCACCACTTTGTAGATGAGAAATCATTCTGCAACTTTGTCCAAAGTAAACAATCATGCAAACATTTGTGTGCACAGCTGTTTATAGCATATTGTATTGTGCTTTTAATGTCCAAATGCACCAAGCAAGATAAATGTCCCCAAATCTGGGATCCTATTATATAAACGACAGCTTATCCATGCAATGGAGTAGGAGAAGGTAGATATGCCTTGATCTGGGCACATATCTTTAATACACTCAGTAAAAAGAGACTATGGAGCATCATACATAAGCCCATTTATGTTTTTGAAAAATATTTTTCTGTGTCCAATGAATGGCGAACTATTAATAATGGTACCCCTGAGCAGAGAAAAGAAGGAGAGATGTAAGGTTAAAGGGATAATTTTACTTGCTGTGGTTTGTTAGAAATTTTCATAATAATCAAAAATGATAACAAAGAATATAGAACTTTTTCCCAATTGGAAAAGAATGAATGTCAGTCTACACACCCAAGAAATCATATTCACAGGGATGGACTGGATACATGCCTGTGTTGAGGTGGGAGGGCACTTCTCCTCCCCTAGACCTCTCACCCCAAGCCGCAGCTGCCACAGAATCATGGTGCTCACAAGTTGGGGTGACGTTGCCAGTGTCATTTTGCTGACAAGAGAGTGCTACAAAGTAATATGGGTGAACCCTTTTTAAAAGGCACAAACTGTTTTATCCATTTATCAAATGCTTTTAACTTCCATATCCTGGAAGGTAGAGGGAAAAAAAATCTACCTAAAGCAATCAGGAAAAAACACAAAACCATCATCTCTAACAACAAAAAAATCCCATTGTGCTTAGAGAGAAACATTGCTTTTATTCAGAACCTATACGTTATTTTGTGGGAACTTTTATTAAAATACACTGGAACCTCCAGCCTGCAGCCCAGAGTGAAAAAAAAATTAAGCCTTCTTAGGTCTATAAGTCTAACATCTCAGCACTGATGAATGGAGGCTGGTTGGAGCCACTTACCAAGACGTACCATGGAGATGCTCTACTTTTGTGTTTAGATCTTCAAAATGGGAGGAGCCTATGAGGTTGTATAAGGAGAAATGGATAAAGAACACAAATAACAATGGTTGAATTCTTACTCTGTGCCAGGCAATGGACTGTGTGCTTTGTATTTATAATATCAGTGTGTGTTGGGAAAACCCTGGGGACAAGTATTACCACAATTTAAGATATAATATAAGATTCATCCTAATTATTACTACCATTCAGTATTTATTGAACACTTAATATATGTCATTTACTATAATAATACTGTTTTATAGGCACCATCTCATTTAATTCACAGAATAATCTTAGAAATCTGCTATACTAGTTCTTCCTATATTACAAATGAGGAAATTCAGAGGTTAAAGTAACTTGTCCTAAGTCACGGAATTCTAAGTGATGGAGGTGGATTTGAATGCATGCCTTCTTGGTTGCTAGGCTTATGTGTTGTGTACACAGGCATTTATAGCAATTTTGTATTATTTACAATATCTAAATGTAACAAGCAAGATAGATGTGCAAATGGCCCTACAGCAATGGGGTCCTTTAAGATTTCCATTGTAGAAATGGAGGTTTGTGACCTTTTTGTCATATTTCAAATAAAAAATAACAGAAATTGTACACTCATTCATCTTCAGTATTACCACATGGACTTATTAATTATAATGTCAAGATTTCTTGTTTGCATGAGAACTCCAGGTAGGGCATTCTGCTTAACTGCTGGTCAGAAAATTCAGAATGGTGCTTATATATTATTACTTTTATATATATATAATGGATCAACACATCACTTAATGTTTAATACATGCTTCTTGTTTGGAAGACAATGTATTTTAAAATGTGTGTCCCATGAGAAATGGTGGGTGGAAACTGCTTGCTGGTGAAAACCTTTGCTATTTTTTATCTAGAAAGTAATTCAAAATGTGGCTTCCATCTCTCCATGCCAGGGATGCCCAGTGAGCTTCCTCCCTCCCACCATTGCTGCCCTCCTCCCTGTTCCCTCCACTGGCAGCCTGTTTCTACTCTGTTTCCTTTATTTCCTTTTGCTTTATGCCTTTGCTTTATCACCATACTTCATCCCTAATGCCGGATGGCTTCAGCCACAGGCAGAGAAGTTGCCTGTGGAGATCAACATGATTCTTCCCCACCCCAGATGATTTCCCAAATATATCTCCAACTGTTTATTGATATTTGACATTCCATGGAGAGAATGTCATTCTTTGATTTAAAGCTAATTCTCTCTTGTTAAAATGCAGCCCTGATTGAGAGCTTTAGAACATTAAAATATAAACCCTTCTGAGTTAAGAGTCATAACGTATCCACTACTACAGGTTGTGCATCATCCCTGAATTCCTTGAGAATAGGGATCAAATCTGTGTTATTGTTTTAGGTTCAATATCTAGCACAAATACCTGACATGCAACAAGTAATCACCACGTCGATTTCATTTAATTAATGAATTAGAAAAGCTCACATGAGGTGCCAGGTAATTTGTCAAGATGTAAGGAGAGATTCTTAGATGAGGGGATGGAATCAGAATGGAGATTCTGGAAGCTTTAGGCATGGACTTCCTCAATTGTACTGATAACACAGCTTGACCTCACACAAATGACTAAGGCATTCTTGGACAGGAGAAAAGAGGAATAAAAAATATACTCAATCTTCTGCCCTCCTTTCTACAATGAAAATACCCCTAATCACTTGGCTATTATCCAGAGAAAGAGCATAGCCATCAGACAACTCATTCAGTGATGACTGATCTAGTTTCCTCACCAGGATCTCCACAAATTGAAATCTTATTTTTCTTTTTCTTTCTTTTCTTTTCTTTCTTTTCTTTTATTTATTTATTTATTTATTTTTTTTTTGTAAAATGGAATTTCTCCCCACAATCCCTCCCAATTCAGGTAGGCACAAAATTAAGTTCAGAGACAGATCTCATGAAACATCCCACTATCCTACGCCTCAGCCAAAACTCAGAAACCACTCTCACTGACAAGTCTGCTTAGGAACTGATAACACTAGAAACTTTAGAAAAATTACCATCAACATAAGGCTTTAAAATCTTCCTGTCCAACTTCTTTTCCTCTGCTGGGAAATTATGGAGAAAGTAGGCCAATCTAAAATGTAGGAGAATTGACCAGAAAAAAGCAATAAATCTGAGGAATAAATGTGATTCCTCTGGTCTACGTGTGCAGTTACACAGACATCAGTGCTGCTTTTTTAGCTCGGACTGGATATAATTAAAACCCTCTCCAGAATCTCATCTCAGAACAAGCAATTGAGGTTGTGCATCTCTCCATGGTGCTGATAAAATCACTGCCTTCTAGAACTAGGGCATTTCTCCTCATCTTGAGAAGTATAAAGTCTCAATCTCTCTCTCCCACGCTCTGTCTATATCTTTCTCTCTGTCTCTGTATCTCCATCTCCCTTGACCACCACAGTGTGTGTCTTTGCTTTAATGTTGATAAAGCATATGCGATTCATTTCACTGTTCTGTAATTGTAATGATGATTTCAATATATTTTTACACTTCTATCATGTGTCTAATATTTACTATAATCCCCACCCAGCTCTTTTTGAAAAGTTTAGGCTGTGTGTTCCCTCTTCTTCTCACACTACTTCTCTGTGGCCAATCTATATTCCAACAACAAATTTGGAAGGAGGAGAACTAGTTTATTTTCTGATTTATTATAAATTTTCCAATTTGATCTATGATTTCTGGTGGTTTTCCTAGATGAAAAGAAGATGGCCACCTTATTTCCCACTCTCCATAATATATTCAGCACTACCACTTATAACCCATTTCTCTGATCCTCCCTGACCAGCTGCAAACAGGAAAGCCTTTCTTCTGAATGTTCAGCTCGTTTATATTCTCAGCTAGTGACAGCCCAACTTGAGTGGTTAGTATAACCAACTCATCTTGAAATAGATCTATGTGTTTATTCCTAGAAGTACATTAGGAATTTCTTTCCAATGAGTGTGTGGAATCTAGAAGTAGTATTCTTCTCTCAGTGTTCCTAGGTCTACCGATGAATTTAGAACTTTGGGAAACTGCCTAAACATTGAGTTGCTGCTCCACCCCAAACTCCTATCCTACAAAAACGAAATAGCCAGGGAAGCATTCATTTTCACTCAGTCTCTCCAGAAACATATTTTGAGTATCAACGTTAGTAGTTGATACTATGGCTGCATTTCTAGAATAACCTAGAGACTTTCTAAATATATAAATATTTTCATGCTCAGGTTCTACCCCAGACTAACTCTAAATTTCCAGGCATTGCTATTTTTTGAAAGCTCTCTGTGTAATTCCGACATGGAAATGGAACTGAATATCACTGACTCACTGTCAGTGAGTTATGGGGATTCAGGAACAGAGAAAGCCAAGGACCTGCTTTTAAGAAATAAGTCCATTGTTAAGTTTCTCCTGTTCTACTTATAAGTGAAAACATATGGTGTCTCTCTTTCTCTGCCTGACTTATTTCGTTCAGCATAACACCCTTGAGTTCCATCCATGTTGCTACAAATGGCCAGATTTCATGCTTTCTCATTGCCATGTAGTATTCCATTGTATAGAATATACATCTTCTTGATCCATTCGTCAGTTGATGGACATTTAGGCTCTTTCCATGATTTGGCTATTGTTGACAGTGCTGCTATGAACATTGGGGAAACGTAACAGAGGACCATGGGGGAGGAGAAGGGGAAAAATAGTTGGGGAGAGAAAGGGAGGCAAACCATGAGAGACTCTTGAATACTGAGAACAAACTGAGGGCTGATGGGGGTGGGGGAGAGGGGAAGGGGGATGATGGGCATGGAGGAGGGCACTTGTTGGGATGAGCACTGGGTGTTATATGGAAACCAACTTTACAATAAACTATGAAAGGAAAAAAATAAACATTAAAATAAATAAATAAATAAATAATTTTTTAAAATAAAAAAAAAAAAGAAACTAAATAAGTCCATTGGCAGGGTATTACTAGGGAAGACCCACACAGTAAGGAAAGGCCATAACAGTGTTATCACAAAGTGCTGAGTAAACTCTAAAAAGAGATAAAAAACCCAATCTAGGGGGACCTGGGATGATATCCTGAGGGAGGTGCTATCACAACTAGCCAGGAAAAATCTGCGCCTGATATGCTCTTTGCTAGAATAGGTAGAGTCTTACAATAATAGTGCTTTTCTCTAATAAGAGTATAATCTACTGACACATTACTAACCATTTCCCTCAGCCTGTGTCAAGTCTCACCCTACTCACATTGAGTCTTACATTCTTACCTGCTCCCTAGAATTCTGATTATGATCTTACCATAATCACAATGTCTTCATAAAACAGAGCTCACCACATCTTAGCCTCCTTGAGGAAGTTCAGCCCTTTGAGTCTGGTGAGGTTTTATTTCTTTCAGGCACTAACAGAGCTGTCCTAATCATCTGCAGTCAGCTCATTCTTCCCACAGAGAGCAATCAGATGGGTTTTTCCCTGTGTTTGCGATCCCCTCTTCCCCCTGGTCACCTGCCAATCTCTTACCCCACAATCAAAAAAACCCCAGCTCAGTTATCATCTTCAGGAAGCCTTTTCCCACTCAACCTCTCTCAACCCCCACCTCACCCTAGGCAGGGTTGGCTGTTCTTCTTTTTGAGTTCCCACAAAACCTTACTCAATATTTCTTTGAACTAAGGTACCACATCTATCAATTTTGAATGTCCAAGTGTAGCATCTACTTGACACAGCACTAAGTATATGTATAAATATATGAAATGAATGTGTCAATGGATGGATGGATGGATGGTTGGACAGATGGATGGAAGGATAAATAGATGGGTAAATGATACTCCTAAATTTATTTTATATATCATCAATTCAGAGTTTAATGCAAAATAATAGATGTGCTAAGTTATCTCTTCTTAAAGCAAAGATACTTTCTTTGCACTATGTTTCTTTTCTTCTCTCACTGTTTACCCTACAACCAAGAAGATGTGGTATTATAACTTGTCTTTCAGAGTAAGTTTCAAGTAGATGAATAATTAATCTTCTGGGGGTATTTTGGAAGATTATAACTAGTCCTCTCCAACCTTCCCTGAATTGTGTCATTCTTTGCCCCTAGATAGGAAAACAGTCCCTCTGCTCCCTAAAGACTGGTTCTATTCAGAGAAAACAAACAAACAAACAAACAAACAAACCCTCCACTTTTCACAAAGGTTGCTTTCAGACTCTGCTTATCAGATTTATAGTACCTCTCCATGAGTTTCCTTGAGGCATATCTGCCCTTTATTATGTACCCACAGCCACAGTGACAGTCAAGCCAGAGGAAGACATAAACAATGTCTTCATTTTTACACTTCTGATTCCTCACAAAAATGTACAGGGTAAATTATAATGTCTAACAAAATCAACTAACTCTTTTACCCCCTCAAATTACAGCTCTAAATGATGTGGAGTTTTAAAAAATTCACTATTTATTGCACAAACATTATCACAAACAAAAATGACACAATATACCTGTAAGCCTAGCGTAATATGTCTAACTTATTGTTCTATGATGCCTTCAAGTCCTTGTGCATGAAATTCTATGCAGCATGTAGACAATTTTTTTTCTGTTTTTCCCACTTAACATGACATAAACATTTTTATTATCATACTTTTTGGCCAAAGGGAAGGCTCTGTTTGTACTTACCTTCTGAGGTGGTATAGGGGAAACGTTTAGATTTAGACAGATTGAATTCTGGCTCTGCCACTAATGTGCTAGGTAGCCTAAGTTTATTTATTTTAACTCCTGTAAGCCTCAGTTTGTTCATCACTACCATTGGCATGATGAAAGCTTACTCAAAGAATTGTGGTAAAAAGTGACTTCTGTATATACGGTGCTTGACAGTGTTTGGCTTAAAGCAGGCATTCATGGATGTGTGACTCAGGCATAACAGTAATATTTTTAAAACATGCATATATCATGAATTAGAATACAAAGTACACACAAGTAATTAAGATAAAACACAAAATTGAATTCAAGTAAATTCCACCTTTGGGTTCCACCCCCAGAACACTGAGAGTTTATGTTCACTTACCTGAAGTTAGAAATACTTAGGAAGAAAAGCTTGAAAATAACTGAAATTTATCAGCACTCTTCCATAGATACATTTGAACAATCTGCCTCAGATCACAGACTGTCAGGACTAGAGCCAGAAATAGAGCTCACATGTTCTCAAAAGCTGCTAAAAGGCTTTGATACCAAATATCACCTTTCCTGTTACCACCACCTCAACTAATACAGCACAAAAAGAAGACATGATGAATCAATTAATCAAAACTTTTTCTGAGGCAGAAGGGGGCAAGATGGCGGAGAAGTAAGGAGCTCCATACTTGCACTCGCGCCCATACATCACAAAACTTTTTTTGAGGCATTACACTGTGGCAAAATGAAAGAAGAAACATATACTAGGTATCAACACAATAGTCATAACTAACAAAATATTAGGGAGCAGCAAACTAGTGCTCAGAGAGGACATGTATCTTCTCCAAGAGCACACAATTAGCTAGGGGTGAATTTGGGAGGCTGAATCCACATCTGCGTGTCCCCATAATCTTTCAACTAGAGTTTAACTCAATGGAAATCAGCAGATATTTTTTGACTGCTCAATCTGTGCCAGGTTCTGTGTAGGATATGGCAGTGAACAAGATAGATGCAATCCTTGCATCCATGGGGCTTGTTGTCTAGATGAGAAAACAGACTTCTTAAAGGTGAGCAAAGTGTGGTGAGTGTCAAGTAAAGTACTTACAATGTTTGTAAAATATTCATGTAGTGAGGACGTGTAAATGTGAGTCTCTACTCTCTGTCCCCGAATTCAATTACACTATAGGCTAAATGTGCTTATACAGGCTGGCCTAGAAATTTGACCACCATTATTCTTCTGCATTATTTCTGTGGGAAAATGTGTGCTGAATTCTAAACTGATTCAGGAGCACAACAATGTTCAAAGCTGGGAGCACAACCCATACTCAAAGTTGTTACCTGCTTTTTGTATGATGTCTAATGCATCAGCACAGATTTACCTTTCTCATTAGCTTCTGCTGAGTATAAAAAATAAAATTAGCATCAGCATGTATTTCTAGAAAGTAGAGCGACTGAGATGGGAGGATCAATCAAACCACAAAGATTAATTATTGAGTATCTGCTTGGAATTTGGCACTGTGCCCAGAAAGTGTAGAAATATAGGAGAAAAATAAGACTGGGAGAGCCCTATCCTTAGAGAGCCTGTAAACTAGATTATAGGATATCCATATAAGAGTAATTCCAGGAAGTAATAGGTTGTGTTAAAATTTTGAGAGGCTGGAGGGGCGCCTGGGTGGCTTAGTTGGTTGAGCGTCTGACTTTCGCTTGGGTCATGATCTCGCGGTTCGTGGGTTCGAGCCCCGCGTCGGGCTCTGTGCTGACTGCCGGCTCAGAGCCTGGAGCCTGCTTCAGTCTGTGACTCCCTCTCTCTCTGACCCTCCCCTGCTCACGCTGTCTCTCTCTCCTAGAAATAAATAAAACATTAAAAAAAAAAAATTTGAGAGGCTGGGGACATATGACTGTGGAATGGCTAGGTGGATCAGAGATCAGGAAAGTTAACCCCAGCTTCCAAAGACAGCTACAGTTTGGGTATTTGGGGAGAATTCATCATGACAGTGGGAGGAGCGGTCATTGTGGAGAAAGGCATAAGATAAGATGGGCTCTGACATAATGAATAGACCATTGAGACTAATGTTGAGGAGTATAGGGGAATTAGGTCTTAGAGGCCGTTCTGAATGAAAGAGCATTTTGTCTTAATCATTTTTGTGTTCCTAATGCCTAGAATGGTACCTGACAAATAGTGGGTCCTCAGTTAATATTTAGTGAGCTGTGAAATAGAAAGACAATGCATTAGTTGAAAAGAGAAAATAATTTTAAAAAGTGCTAGTCCTCTTTCATCATAAGCCAGACAAGCATAACACAATAAGAACAAGTGTAAAACTGCACATAATTAAGTGCTAAATTCTATAGTAAAGCCAAAAGCTGTCAGAATGCAGCAGAGAAAGTAAGACAGAGCAAAAATAATCTGCGGTGATTTTTTTTAGATTATTTGTTTGTTTGTTTGTTTGTTTGTTTAGAGAAAGAATCCCAAGCAGGCTCCATGCTGTCAGCACAGAGCACAACACAGGGCTTGATCCCACAAATTGTGAGATGATGACCTGAGCCAAAATCAAGAGTTGGTCACTTAACCAACTCAGCCACCCAGATGCCCCAAATCTGTGATGATTTCTTAATGGAAGAGGAAATTGGGTTGGGTGTACCAGGAAGGGTAAGGTTTGGCTCTCAGAAGTCACCATTCAGATGCTCACAGGGTGAGGCAGATAACACAAACATGAGAAACTTGTTATCTAGAAGCACAACAGGAAGTGATGGGACCGTGGCTTTTATTAAATAAGTTGGCAAGCCAGACAAAATATATGTGTGGACTAGATTCAGGCTGTGAACCACTGAGGAGACCACTAGATAGACAAAAGGAAAAGAAGTGCATTCTAGATGGAAGAAAGGGGTAAAGGACAAAGAAGACAGAGCACAAAGACCTGGGGGAGCCCCAGAGACTGGTCTCACTAGACTGCAGAATGCTAGCTAAAACAGTAGGAAATGGACTTGGAGAGAAAAGCTAAGTTGAGTTTGGATTCCAGGTAGAAGAAAAGGTAATAAATGGAGAGTCAAAGATAACTTCAGAATGCTGTTTCTTGGAGAAACTGTACTGAAATTAACCATTTTATTGTCTAATATGAGCTGCTAAATCAATTGCCAGCAAGCATGTTGCTTGGAGAAACTGTACTGAAATTAACCATTTCATTGTCTAACCTGAGCTGCTAAATCAATTGCCTTTATCTCTAAAATGAATGTTGCCTGAAACTCCCTGAGAATGTGTCCATTCTAGAACTCTTCAACTGTTTTCTGAAAACTGTTCCTGTTCTGTTGCCAGCTGCTGCCCCCAGATTGTATACGACAGTTGGGGCGCTATTGAGAGAGCTGTGGATCAAAAAGCATCTTCAAACACAGAGCACTTCCTTCCTCACTTAACACATTTCACTTAAGGATTTACATTTACACCAGTTGAACAAATCAAAGTTATGGTTCCCTCAGTAACTGTAACCTGGACCAAGCATCGCTATATTTTTCTGCTGCCGAGCAGGCTTTTAACTCATGCCTCCCAACTGTGAAGGGGAGATTTAATTCAGACATTATGCGAGAAATGCTTTTTGGAAAGCAAGTGGCTGGCCCGGCGAAGGTTTTGTGTAAATGACTGTTCCTTGCAATGTGTGCTTTTATGCGAATGTTCCCTGCAGACAGATGTCTTCCAGAGCCCCTCCACAATCTTTCATGGTGAGCAGAAAGGGACCCTCTCCACACCTGCAAGCTGTCACACTTGATCATTCATGGGTCAGAGCCCCACTTTGTTATATTGAAGGCACTTGGTGTCTCAATGAAAGGCACTCACTACATGGAGCCAAGACTGGATGACAGAGTAAGGCAACTAGGGCACTTGCCCAGGAAGCAAAATTTAAGGGGCATCAAAAAACTCAGTAGTAGATACAAATCAAATTTAATGTCATATTTTTAAAAATAAGAATTAATGTAAAAATTCCATAATGAACAGGGGTGCCTGGGTGGTTCAGTTGGTTAAGCGTCTGACTTCAGCTCAGGTCATGATCTCATGTTTCATGAGTTCGAGCCCTCACATAGGACTCTGTGCTGACAGCTCAGAGCCTGGAGCCTGCTTCAGATTCTGTGTCTCCCTCTCTCTCTGCCTGTCCCCCACTTGCATTCTGCTTTTCGCTCTCTCAAAAATAAACATTAAAAAAATTGAAAAAATCCATAATGAACAAAATACCAAAATGTTTATTTTTTCAAAAAAATATTACATTGATGCAATACTTGATTACTGAATTTTGGTGCCCTCTTACACTTTGCTGTCATCCCAGGTAAGTGGTTCACTTGCCTTACCATTTTCTGTCCCTGAGAGGTAGTCCAGGTGGGTAAGGGGCTGAACAGACTGAGAAAATGTGGAGAGGCCATTGTGCATTTGGCTATAGGCAAACTCCTTTAAACTTTGGTCACGGCAGATAAAGGAGTATTGAAGAACATCTCAAGAAGTATTTCTAGTTGGTACTGATGGAACAAAACGTGTTGGATTATTAATTTTATTGGAGAGAATTCTAGTCAACCATCAACAAAAGCTGTCTTCTAATTTTCCAGGTGGATTCTCTGAGAATAAATGACACAAGGGCCATCTGGTAAGTTATGCCAAACTACTCACTTTCCAAGTCTGCCAAGCAAAGATCAAGTGACATTCAAGCCCCACGTGTTGGCTGAGGAAATATCACATGGACAGGGTTGTCAAATAGCCCAAGTGAAATGCTACAGCCCGCACAGTCCTTGAGACCAGGACAGGCTGTTATGCTCTTCCCCATTCCCAGTCCCCAGAGCCTAGTCCAGCATTGGTGCATGCTAACATTGGTTTAGTCAACTGCTCATGCAGTGGGAGGTTATATTTGCTTCCAGACAGGCTGGAGCTCTTCATGGGGTGGAATCCTCCAGTAAGGCCAATCATCTGTTGGCAGACTTTGCTATTGTCTCTGATAAAGCAGAGAAAAACCCTTATCTAATAGCATCCCTTCCCATTGGACTAGGTATGCTTTGGGTAACTGCATATCCTCAAAATGCATTCCTTATAAGTGAGCAATCATTCTTCAAATAGTTCAAAGATAAGCTTTTACATTTTTTTTGAAATATTGTTAGTTTCATGGACAAGTTGTGAAAATAGTACAGAAAGTTCCTGTGTATCCTTCATCTAGCTTCCCTTAATGTCAACATAACCAGGGCACAATTACCAAACCAGAAAATTCACATTGTTACAATACTGTTAACTAAACTACAGACTTTATTCTAATTTTGCCAGCATTCCTTCTAACATCCAATTTTTGGTTCATGATCCATTTCAGGATTCCACATTGAATTCAGTTGTCATGTTTCACAAGTCCCTTCCAATCTATGGCAGTGCTAGATCTTTCTTGACCTTAACTTTTTAAGGGTACTAGTCTATCATCATTTAGAATGTCCCTCAGTTGGGGCTTGTTGAGCACTTCCTCATTATTAGATTGAGGGTGTGCATTTTTGGCAAGATTTCCCACGTAAGTGATGCTGTCCTTCTCAGAGCATCTTATCAGGAGGCTGATATGTACCCTTCCTGGAGATGCTCCTTTCATCACCTAGTTAAGGTAGTGGCTGCCAGATTTCTCCATTCAAAAGGTACTATTTTTCCTTGTGTCATTTAAAAGTGGATTCTTTGGGAAAATACTTTGAGATTGTACAACTACCTTGTTTCTCATCAAACTTTTGCCCATCACCTTTAGTCCCCGTTGGTGGTTCTTCCTTTTGACAAGACTATTGTGGCGTTTGCCTAATCAAAAGTGAACTCTTTTGATTCACAAGTGAATTAAATATAAGTCCTATTTAAGGTCCAAAGGCCAAAACCTGCTGATGTGAAAGACAGCACTCTCCTGTCAAATATACCTTTCCCACAGCTGTGTTGGGTTGGACACCCAGTTTAGGTACAGCAACCCTCTGGCACCCAACTTATCCTCTCCATCTCTCACTCCTCTGGCAGAAATCAAGACTCTCTTTCTCATTGGCCTATGTAAACACTCAACACTACCTGAGAAAAAACCATTGCCAATCAATAAGAATTGCCATGGGAAATGGAATGTATTTCTATATCTCTGCTCTAGGTTGAGTGTTTAGTTTGTCTTAAAATTGCTGCATCCCTGGCATGTCCTCTCTTTGGCCCTGAGAACTTGTAGACAGTAGAACCAAGCCTGCTAGGGAGAAGAGAAGCATGTCAGCAGGTCCCCTGGGCTTTGGGGTTTTTATTGTTTTAGGCAATTCCACTGGGTCCTAGGCAGCAGTGTGCTGGTAAAGGTTTATCAACTGGCTTTCCAGGAAGACAAAAACAGAGGCCTGGATATATGGTGTTTGCCAGTTCTGTGGTATGAGGACTCATTTCATGATTGATTTCAAGCCACCAACATGACATCACTGAACAGACTTAGGGAAGAGATGGGCAGTGGCAGAAGGGCATTAAATAGTATTTCTATCGCAGACACAATAGATGTAAATAACCTCAAGCCCACAGATAAGAATAAAGTGCAGTAAGATAATTAGGAAGTGATGTGTTTTGAGTATCTATTTATCACATTTGATTTTAATATAGCTTACTTAATTATAGATATCTATATAAATTTTTAATAATGGCAATTATTTAACAAATAACTCATAAAATTCCTAAAAATTTAACACTTGGTTCTCATGAGTGGTATGAGCCAGCTCCAGCACACCACCCCACGCAGTAGTTATCATGAACAAAATTCTGGAACACCCCAAAGGAGCCCCTGAAAAAGGAGGATGACATTTTTCTCCAGACCCTCCAGGAACCCATATGAGGTCCAGATGCCCTTCAGGGAATGGCTTTGCTCCAGCAGCAGCATCTGTGGCTTCTTGGCAAGCCTCCTGCAGAGCCTGTGAGGGCTCCAAAGCATCTGGCTACCACCTGGCCTGGTTCAAGATCTACTTTCAGTGCTAATTGGGTGTAGAGTCCTTCCCAGGCTCAGTACCTATCTGCCATTCTCCCAGGAGGCCACTTGGCCCTTTACTCTTTTTAAAAGAATTATCAGCCTAGAACAATGGGAGGAGCATAGGAGGGAAGGGGAACAGAGAGGCAAGAAGAAAAGTCACATGTACTGAGTATGGATTATATGCCAGGTACAGTGCTGGGTGGTTTCACAGATGTTCTTGTTTACTGTAACCCTGACACATGGGGAAATAGAATCTCCATTTTACAGAGAGAGTATATGACTTCCCAAGGTTCCCAAGCTAATAAGATGCAGATTAGAATGTCTCCCCAGCTCTGCTCATCACTACAACCTCATAATATTGGACATTGCACAGGATAACAGTTCTAGAAGTATTTATGGGACGGATACATGAATGTAGCCTGACTGCAAAGCCTATGTTCTTACCCCCACCAGGGAAATGAAGCTGGAGAAACTATTCTTAAATAGTAAAGTGTACATGTGGAGAGTCAGAAGGCAACGTGATGTGTGAGAGGTTGTTGGACTTGAGAGTGAGATGGAGGGATTCCCTCCAGGCCAGGCTCTGCCTTCTGCTAACTGTCTGACCTTGTTAGGAGTGCCACCTAACCTCACTGAGGCTCTGCTTCCTCACCAGTAAAAGGAGGATAATAAAGCCTACCTTTCCCATGTGGTTGCCAGAAACAAACAATTGTAATATATAAGAGAGCACTTTACAGGCTAAAGTGTGCTGGGAAAGCAAGTGTATCATACGTCACCATCCATGATGTCATAACATTATTCTATTAGCCTAGAAAGGGCACATTTAACACCAAGGAAGCAGAGGAAGAGCAAGGGGTAAAAAGAAAATGGCCTTGGACATAGCAGAAGGTAGAGGATTCTCATCTATTTCAGCTTTAATTTGGGGGCTTAATTAGTTGCTCTCTGTTTGGGATGCACCACAAACAAGAGAATTTTTGCAAGCCTTGTCTCCCTGCCTTTTGTTTGAAATACGAAGGAGCACAGAGGTTAGAAGAAAACCCTGCTGCTTCTGCATGCCAGTATTGATTCCTGGGAATTAAATGGTAATTCAAAGAGGCAGCAGTGGCCTCCCTTCGACCCTGCATCAAGTAGGCT
Source organism: Hyaena hyaena (assembly GCF_003009895.1). NCBI lineage: Eukaryota > Metazoa > Chordata > Mammalia > Carnivora > Hyaenidae > Hyaena > Hyaena hyaena. The sequence goes on along the minus strand of NW_024080734.1, from coordinate 337,170 downwards.
GCCTGGGATTATCAGAGAGCACAGAACTAAGGTGGCCATGGGGTGGGGGGTGCACTTCAGAAAAAGACACTCAAGTACAGACTTGCAGAGTCTGCTTCTTTCTCAAATGGCAGGTCAGGGGCAGGGCTGGACCAAGAACACCCTCTAGTCTAGAGTGCTCCCTGCATCTACCATAGTCCCTTCTCCACCCATCGAAACGCTAATAAGAGCTGCCTTTTGTGTCAATATCTGATCCTCTTTACAGGAGGGGCATGAGCGTGATTGTTCACGTGCGTGTGTACACATGCACTAAAAAATATAGGTACTGACATCACACATGCATATTCAACACATTAGACAAAGCACTCATAGCAGGTGGGGGAAGTAGGGGAATGGCAATAAAAGATGGAGATAAAAGGTAAGAAAACCACAAACAAACAAAAAACACCAACAAGGGAGGGCTTTGTACATACCAATGACAGTAATGTGTCATAAACTGAGGAAGGGTGATTCAAGCCCTGCACCCAACATCCAAGGAATGCAAAAAGAAAAAAAAGAGAATACTTTCCTAGCTCTCAAAGCAGAAGACCTAAGGGAGAAGTCAGGTTCCACCATTGATTTGGGCCAGTTATATTCATTCATGTATTTATTCCTACAGCAGATAGCTTCGTGAGCCAGGCATTATGAGGGAGGTAGGCAAGGGGAGGGGAGCGCTGCTGTAAGGTCCATCTCTGTCCTCACAACATTCTCGATCCTACAGATAGAGAAATTCAAGGAGGATGGCAACACAGAAGCCATGACAACACAGGCACAAGCTGTTCTGAGACCACAAGAGAGGGGTCAGGGAAGAGGGTTATTGAAAGAGTTTTAGTCGAGCAAAGGATGTAGAGCAAAGGTGGAATTGGAAAGAAGTAAGGCTGAAAGTGAGCTTCTGAGCTCAAAGCCTAGCAGGCGACACACACAGGAAAATGCAACACCAAGCAGTTGGTGTTATAATATCAGTCTGAATATGCAGTTAGGATGACACAAAGAAGGAAGTCCTGAATTCTTTTTTTTTTTTGGGGGGGGGGTTGTGGTGGGGCGTGTGTGTGATGGTGATGAAGACATGGAATTGAAAAGCCTTCAGAAAGGAAATATTATCTGAGCTGAACCTAAAAGGCATTCAGGACTTTACTTGCATAGAAAGAATGGGGATTGAGGGCATTCCAGGCAAGAGAAAATGCATGAGCAAAAGCCCTCCCTACCAGTGTCTAAGCTGATGAATATAAGTACCAGAAATCCCAACGACTATGACTGACAGTATACCTTGGTTAACCCCTCACCCCTGCCAAGATTTAGTCAATGGCCTCAAAGGGTTAAAAAAATAAATAAGAAGCTGATTCTGTGCATTCTCTACCTCCATGAGGCGAGGCGGTTATAACTAACACCATCTCCTGTTCAAAATTAAGAGTCATCTTTACACACTTTATGATTGCTAAGCAGGGTACAAAATGATGACTCCTCTTTCTGTTAGAGGAGTGAAACATAAAAACAAAAAGCCTGTTTTAAGAGAGGGAAAAAACACTCCCTCTGGGTTTGGCGCAAAATTAAATCTTATGAGTTACTCAGCAGCCAGAAAGGCACAGAACGAAGCCAGTGTGAAAAAGCCTTTCAAAGTAACTGGAGTTGACAGCTAACCTTGACTGGTAAGGGGGAGAGAGAAGTTAACACAGGCAGAAGTCAGGCCTGTATCCTTTACCTAAGCCTGTCCCTTTCCTATGCCAAGTGCAACTCAAGCAAGCTGGAGGAGGGAATTTAACACTATCATAAAAAAAAAAGTCAACACCCAGGCTAAGGCGGACATCATCCCTTGAGTCATACGCCACCCAGGGTTACACTGAATAAGGTAATAACAGGAAAAACAGAGCTTCCTCATGCCAGGCCTGCTGTGCTGGGCTGTAATTACCCAAATGATGACAATCAATTGAAGACAAGCATCCCCTCCCATCCTCCAAACACACAATGCCCCCCAAAAGGAAGCTTGGCATCCTGCATTATAATTTCTAGATTTCCACACATAGTTCTACCCCTGAGCAATGATTCCTGCAGGTAGATAGAGTCTATGCTTGGGAGAGGAGACAGGCTATTCCATAGAGCCAACAAAGCAACAGTAAAAGGGGATGACTATGCTACTGTCAGCAGAGAAGAACCGAACAGCCAGAAGAGCAATCCAAGACATTTACTGTGGGATGCCTTTTTCAAAATTTTTCCTCCACATTTCCAATATTTTAGAAGTCAGTACCTGTGGAAACCAAATAGCACACCCGATGGTCTGGATTTTCAAAGTCAGATCTTTGCATCAGCCACGTCCGCACTACCACATGAAAATGAATTTATGAGTGCAAATGGATGTGCTTGAAGATTTTTGCCACTTTATGGTTTATTAAATGCCATATTGGAAGATGCTAGGTTTTATAGACTGGAAAGGACTCTTCAATTGAGAAGGTAAAGGACTGAGGATAAGCCCAACCATTCTTCCATTTCCAGTGAATATTGAAGATGAAAAAAAAATAGGTCACATTAGAGTGACGGTTCTTAAAGTGTAGTTCTTGGATCGGTAGCATCCACATCACTTGGGAACTCAGAAAAATAAATGATCAGGTTCCATCCTCCAAGTGGAATGATCAGAAACCTGTTTTAACACTCCTCCCGGTCATCCTGGTCCGTGCTCAAGTTAAAGGCTTTCTGCAGCTAGATTACTGGCTGCCTCTTATCACCACCTGGTAAACTTGTCCTTGTGATGCCCCTGCCAATCCCAGGCCAATCAAGTCAAAATGGCTGGGACTAGAGCCTCAACACAGCTGCTTTAAAAGCCTCCTCTGGGGGCGCCTGGGTGGCTTAGTCGGTTAAGCGTCCAACTTTCGCTTGGGTCATGATCTCGCGGTTCGTGGGTTCGAGCCCCGCGTCGGGCTCTGTGCTGACTGCCAGCTCGGAGCCTGGAGCCTGTTTCAGAGTCTGTGACTCCCTCTCTCTCTGGCCCTCCCCTGCTCATGCTGTCTCTCTGTCTCTCTCCTAGAAATAAATAAAACATTTAAAAAATAAATAAATAAATAAATAAAAATAAAAACCTCCTCTGATGGAAGGACAGCTATCATATGTTTGCACGTATAGGAGGATTAGGAGGAACTTAACGGAGGACCATGGGGGAGAAGAAGGGGAGGGGGAAATGGGGGGGAGAGGGAGGGAGGCAAACCATGAGAGACTCTTGAATGCTGAGAACAGACTGAGGACTGACGGGTATGGGGGAGAGGGGAAGGGGGGTGATGGGCATGAAGGAGGGCACTTGTGGGGATGAGCACTGGGTGTTATATGGAAACCAACTTGACAATAAACTATTAAAAACAAAACAAAACAAAACAAAACAAAAAAACCTCCTCTGATGATATACATGTGTACCCAGAGTGGAGAACTGCTATATACCAGAAGAAGACAGATTTAGATTAGATACTTTGGGACTTCTGGTTGTCAGTTGAGTTCAAAGTAATAATGGCTACTGAATAAGTCTCCTTGGTGGAAGAAAAACCTTTTGAGAAGAAGAGAGATTTCCATGTTCATGAGCTGAGGAGGTTTGCTGCGAAGCTTACTTAGAGAGTCAGAATCTTACACCAAACCCAATGGTAATAACTGTATTTAATAAGTCATCCAGCAAAGAGAGTTGCTCACCCTAGGAATGGGGTGGGCTAGGCCCCATAGGCAGAAGTTATTATAAAAGTAATGCACTCAGAGTCAGTAAAGAGTGACATCACACCTCCCACACACCTCAAGTCCAAATGCCGCAATCTTCCAAGGGGAGCTCAGAGCCTCCCACTCACTTCTTGGCTTTGAAGCCCCCAGTACCCAGGGTGTGTGAGACAGCAGCCTCTTCCACCCGTGTCTGATGTTACCCAGTGTGCAAAATGATGACAACCCATCAGAACAGAACTCTAGGAGGCCGCTCCCATGGGATGGGCAGAGCCTAAGCACCACTGCTTCACAAACGAAATGTGAACTGGGCCATTCTTCTACTCAAATCAGGGGAATGGTGAACCCATTTTAAGTGAATTCCTCACACGGCGGTCCACTGGCATATCTCAACAATCCAGGCTTTTTCCCTCCCATGTAAAGGAATGTGAGGATTACTGAACTGTAAGAAATATTATAAATTCTTTTCAGCAGGAAGAAGCAATATTCTTTAGGATGTTTCTAGAGAAATGATGAGTCAACTCTCATCTACAAGTGAGAGTAAGACAAAATTCTCTCTTAATTTTTTTTTAAAGATCAAATAACAAAGACTGGAACCAGTTTAACAGCTGGTTGGTGAGTGTACTTATGAAAACACTATCATCATCATGACAACATCACAGAGTGAATCTTGATTATCCAAGCTTTTGGGTATTATTTTCTCTCTCCCCAAGAAAAAGGGTGAAGATAGGAATAAAATGAGAGAGAAAAGACCATGCTCTTGTATCTCCAATGCCCATGACAATTCAGACTTTGGAGTCTGACTGACCTGGGTTTTAATTTTGACCCTGCCATTTATTTGCTATCTAGCCTTGAAAGTTAAGTCTATGAATTTCCAGTTTTTCATCTGTCAAATGGGAATAATAATCCTTCACACCTATCAAGGGTGGGCAGAAAGAAAACATGAATAGCATTTAGCACAGTGCCTAGAAAAGAGCCAGTTAAGTAGCAGCTGTGACCATTGATTATTTACCCTTGAACACCCAACTTCAGTTCCTTTGTGAAGAATTCCTTGACTAAAATGCTTACACATACACTCACACACACACATTCAAAGTTTTTGTAACTCCAGTACTTTTGTAAATCCAAATTTTAGTTATAATATTATGTTGCAATTGTTTATTTATATATTCTGCATAGATTTTCTTAAGGAAAGAGACCACGCTTGTATATCCTCAATGCCTGGCACATAGCTGGTGCTTCATATATATTTGTGAATGAACCAATGACTCAAGCTACTGTATTTATCTGGCAATGAGATAAGAAGCTTAATTAGAATGGCAAACATGGAAAGGACAATAGACATGGGGAAGTTGATAAATAATGGTTGACTATGGGATATAAGCAGTAAAGGAATAATATTTTGCAGTGTTTTCTAATTATAGTCAATCATAGATACAGTTCATCTAGAAAGGCCTTTTCTGAGCATTTTCTAGGGAGGAGAAGGGGTGGGAGGGACTGCTTATACCAAAATACTTGGAAATATTCAGTTGTTTAAGTCTACCCAGTCTTCTGAAACCAGCCCATCTAGGAAAAGAGCCCTCTTGGACATTACTCAATGACAAGGTGAGGCTGCCAAATGAACGTGAGTTAAATCAAGAACCTTCCCTTTCTTCCAAATCTTAAGAATTCTAGTTTGTCTCCCCATCTTTATTATTATCACCAATTCCTCTTCTGCAGACTCTGCCCTTTGGAGGCCCTCTACTAACTCCCCTGAAACATTCCTTTTGACGCCATCCCTGACTAATCTCTGAAGGATGTCTACCAAATATACCTTGGCTTCACTGCCATTGCCACCTCCCTATCACCATCCTACTCCTCGCCCTGAGCACTCTGCTCATCCAGAAAGAGCCTTAACCATTTTCGCCATTGCAGGAGTTTTGTTTCTTTAGTTATCTCCTGCAATGATGAAAATGGTTAAGGCTCTTTCGGGATGAGCAGAGTGCTCAGGGCAAGGAGTAGGATGGTGATCAGCTAAGAAAACAAATAAGGGGGTTTTTCTTGACTGTGTAGGCCTAGGAAACTCCCCCTCCCACCTCTGCAGACAAGAATTTTAGTAAGTGGACAAGTCATCCAAAAAGTCTGCAATGTGTCCATACCTACACCCCGAGAAAGTCTGTCCAACAAGAAATATGGTGACATAATGCTACCCGGTTAACTCCAGTCCCCAAGCCATCTTTCACAGCCATGGGGGTTAGTCACTGGAAAAGTAGGCCCGCTGAGCAAGCCATTGACTTTTATCTTTAGACTTCAACTGCTATTCATCAGCATCAATATTTTAGAGCTTAATCAGCTCAGTGCTAGTCTGAGACCAGGACATCTACATCATCATGAGGACTCACCGCATCCTGACAGCTGAGGACCTCCAAAATGCTGTTGAGTAATTCAACACAGTACTTCTTCTCCTGGACCTGGTGCTGCATCTCATCCTTCTGCTCCAGCAGCTCCTTCAGTTCTTTGGTGATGACAGGCAGCAGAATGTCCCGACATTCTGGAATGAAGGACATTGAGAAGCATTTGAGCATCTTCATTCTTTAGTTTCTTCTTTCTTTCTTTCTTTGATAATTTTTCATTAAATAAATAACTCATGAATATATTCTCCTTGTAAAAAATCTAAATATTAAAGATTAGGTTAAGATTTCCTTAGAACATCATTCACAATTCTAGTCCCTCCCCAAACACCTGCTCCCCATAGGAAACCAGTTCTGCTACTCCATATATATGTGTGTAAGAGAACTGTATGTGCATATGTGCAGCTACAGAGCCAAAAGAAATAAGAGGCAGACATAAGTAGACAAGATAAAACCCAGTGCCTTCACTTCCTGGGAGTGGCAACCTGTTAGGAGTATTCATACAACAGAGCTGTGAAGTAATGAAGGTCAGGTTTTACCTTAAATGTTCATTCTGTTGGTGTTCTAGTTGAGATACTGCAGTTAGACTCCCATTACAAACATTTGAATCCAAGGGAAAAGGCCAGTTGGGAGATTTTAGATATTAATGAAGAACTCCTTGGGAAGTCACCAGACTTTAAATTCTACTTCAAATTGAGCTAAGATATCAAACTCTCATGGAAAGGTCTGATAGTGAGCGCTCCATCCCTACAAGTATTTAAGTAGTAGGTAGCTGCCTATGGATAGGGGTGATGAGAAGGTATTCAAAGAATCAGATGAAGGGGTGAACTAAATAATTGTTAGTCCCCATCCAGAAGTCTATGATTCCCACAAAATACATGTTCAGAGGAAGTGGCAGGCGGAAGGGAATATATGCTAGGTGGAAAGACAATGGACATGTTTGCGCTGTTTACAAACCACTGATGGTGTGGGAGCTGCAGACCAGGCCCCAGCAGAAGGAGTGGTTTATCAATCTGAAAGTCACCTACTTTACAGAGTATCGAAAACAGCATCCCCATGAGATGAAACCTCCTGGTGCTGAGAGTCAGCAAAATTTTAGCTGAGGAGGCCATTAATAACACGGTCTGTTTTTCAGAAACTACTTTGTCTTCTCATTAACCACGATTTCTCAGAAATGTCTGGCTCCTCTGTTTTGAGATGAAATAATTTTTCTCGTTTGTAATTGGAGCTGTGAAATTATATTAGTCTGTAAAGCTTCAGGAAGCAGCATTTCTAAATTGTCAAGCAAACAAACCCAAGTGTTTTTAAAAGACAAATGTTGCAGAGCCTCAAATCAATCTTTACAGGCAGAACCAATGCGTATCAGAGACTTGCATACCCACCCTAGGTACCTGATACCTAACAAAGGCTGGGAGATCTCCCATCCAGCAACAAGTCCAAATTGTAATTGGACCAGCACTTAGGAACCTGCAGAGCTATTCAACTCTGTATTTTCACAGGAAGGTGCTGTCTTTTATTGAAGTGATGGCAGAGAGGACAATGCAGTGTTTCTGGGCTCTGGTTTCTTCCTTCTTGGAGAAAGTTTTGTCCCATGGAAGGTGCTACAAGCTGAATCGATAGCTCTCTTGAAGAGAGTTATTCTTTTGCAATAATTTCATGACTTAAGGATACTTTAAATAAGAAGGTCTTTTTCCTCGCCTCCTTCTCTGCAGTATTAACCCCCATGGAACGAATGATAAAGAAATGCTTAGCCCACATTGCAAAACCACCTGGAGATGCATCAGGCCAAAACTACATCTGTGACCACAGCCCCAGCCCCAGATCTAGAGGGAAGGAAGCATGACTAAGAGCCACATGTGGACTCCCCATCTTCCCCACAGGTCCACTCCTCCTCTGCTCTGTCTCAGAGTGAAGACACCCTAGTTACACAGTCAACCAAACAAATTTGCTTCCTCTCTCTGCACCCAACATCAATCCGTCATGAAGTCATATCCATCCCACCTGCAAGCCAGCCTTCTCCACCCTCCATTCCAAGTCTCCCAAACCCATCTCCCTACTTCCAATCTCAGTAGCAGGAATTTCCCCCAAACTCAAACCTGATCATAGGTCTTTCTGCTTTAAGTTCTTCAGTGGTTCCTACTGTCCTCAGAGTGAGTTCTGTGAACTCTTTGGCATAGCTGAAGGCCCTTTGTAACCTAACCCTTCCTTACCTGCCCACCGTCTACCTTGCACACTGTCCCAGATATGGTCTCCTGCTTCTTAGTTTTTGCACAATGCCCAGAATGCTTTTATCCCACCCACCTTTACCTGAATTTTTCTTGCCGTCTAGGTCTTAACTTATATGCCAAAATCCCTAGGACAACATTCCTGACACCCAAATATGACGTGGGTGACCCTCTTCTGGGATCCTGTAGTGCTCAGACTTCTGTCTTAACTGTTTGTCACACTATCTGGTCATTGTATGTGTAATGGGATGAGCAGTGAGATCCTCCTTCCAGCGAGTTTCACTCCAGACATAACCAGCCCCTTACTTTGTCACCAACACAGGTTAATCGACTCTTCAACTCTGTTTGATATTTTACAGGCTTTAAGGTGAAACTTACTCTGCTTTAGCCAAGTTCCTATTGACTGAAAGGTGAATTCTGCTCAGCTCAACCCTCTTGGGGGATGGTGAGGAGCTTGTGGTTGTCACACCTTGCTTTGTCCTTCCCACGGCCCTTTTGGCAAACAGAGCAGATGCCTAATTTGAAAGCCAAAATTCTCCCTGGGCAAGGCTGAGTGGAACGCACTTGGCTTGGTGATTCTCTCTGGCCGAGGAGCATTCATAGGTGTCAGAGGCCATGTGGTTGGGTAGTCTGGACATGGAGGGGGCCCGCCTTGCACAGCTCTCGTCTGACAGATAGCAATTTGTTCTCACAACCTTCCTCCTCCAGCCAGTGTGTCATGAAGAAAAGTAATTCCACCCACTGGGAAATCAATAGCTACCCACAAACTTCATATTCCCGATCAGGTTACAAGCCTTTTACAACTCTACTAGCATTTTCCCCCAACGTATTCTTCTGCAGCAACTCATGATTCACTTTCCTTACCTCCCTGAAATCACACCTAATTACAATATCCAGAATCATCCCTCACTCCCCCTCTAGCCTGCCTCTGCCATGATGTACGTCTTCACTTTATGAACCCTGCAGGCCAAAATACATCTCCCAGCTAAACAAATACAGCCTATTTAGAGATTTCAGGATCCAGGAACTGCAAAATTTCTCTTTAGGTATCTTAGAGGGATGGATGCTAAAGAAGAAATGTACTTCCAGAAACTTTATTGTAGATACTCCCTTGAAGTTCAATCCAAGCTATTGCTTCTACCACATATCCTTTATATTTAACATAAAACATGACATTGTACCAAACCTATAGGAAAATGCCCTATAATACATTGACATTTGCTATTTAGAAACACAGTGATGGGAGAAAGGGTAGATTGATATATAACTGCTGGAATTTTTAAGAGGATGTATGTTTGTGCCCCCAAAATATCACTCTGATTACAAATATAATTCATAAGCTCTGATAGTCTATACATAATCTATTTACATTTTTGAGTATATACGGGCAACGGGGTGAGGAAGAGAGAAAGAGATGGGGGTAAGATAGGGAGAGAATAAATAATTACTGTTAATAGGCATGGTTCTAGTGGATGTTATATTCTAATGGAGTATCAAAAACAATAATTGCCTCAGGTTGGATTCTCCAGGAGCAAACTCAGAGATAGTTTTGGGTGAAGGTGACTTACTTATTAGGAGGAGTTCCAGAAAACGCTAAAAGGGGAGTGGGGAAGTGGGACCCTGAAGGGAAACAGGCCAGGCAGACTGCAAAAGCAGTCAAGTGTCACAGAAAGGGAGCTATGGACACAGAGCAGACCACAAGGGCAAAGCGGTTAGGGTATTTCAACCCTGGGGATGGACAGCCACAGGCACTGTAAGTGCCCTCAGTGCACAGGCAAATAGGTCCCTACAGCCTCGGGGCAGCAAAAGGAGGCCTGGGCTGGCTGCTCAGAGACAAAGTCCTCCTGGAGCTGTTGTGTGCAGAAATGTTCACAGATCACAGGAGACACAGAGCCCTGGAGTGGATGTTGCAATGACAAATACAGATAGCTGACAGCAAGGCAATTAACTGGGTAACGGGAGAAAGAGAGTCTGGGTGTGCGGGGAAGGAGCGTTCCTTGTGAGGCAGTCAGGCCTCTCTGAGAGGGATATTTCCTGAGCAGACACCTGAGGGTGAGAAGGGAACCGCCTGCAAAGACCTCAGGAAAGAGGATTCCAAGCAGAGGAAAGGGCATGTGAAGGCCCTGGGGTAGAAATCTGCTTAATGCGTTGAAGAAATCACATGGAAAGAGTGTGGCCAGATTATAGAACACAAGAGGACAAACTTGGAGAGTCTGGCTGGGCCAGGTCTCATCAGGCCCTGTGGCCCATGGTAAAGAGTTTGACTCTTGGATGGAGATAAACATGTTTTGTTCCATTTTATTTTGTTTTGTTTTGTATTTTTAATGAGGCTTGAGGGTGGGCCTAGAGAGGAAGGCAGAATACTGAGGAGGTTTTTGAGGAGGGGAAGAAGAGGTCTAATGTTCACTGAGCCCTCACTATCTACCAGCCATTCTCTCTGTGAAGAGTATACCATTATACCTTTTTGTAGATGAGGTAACAAGTCCAGAGAGGTTCAATAACTTGCCTAATAGCGCACATTTGGGATTTAAACCCAGGAAATGTGCTTCCAGAGCCCATGTTCACATCTACTAAGCTATCCTGCCTCCTTACAGTAACAGTGATGGGGAGAAAAGATGAAAGCTTGATCAGTTTGTGGCAGGAGAGGCAGACAAAAGCAGAGAGACTTGGGGCAGAGTTGACATGTCTTCCTGATGGATTAGATGTGCTATACTGATGTGTATTTTGAATGTGTTTTAAACAACTGAGTGAGAGAATAATAGATTCATTTTAGGGTTTATCAAATTAGGACCTAATCATGGAGACCATTTCATTGCTTCGACTAGCAAGTAATGAAAGATTTCCATCAACATTTCTCAGATGGTGTGAAGCGGCTGCAGTGGTGTCCTATCATCACGCCTTCTGAAAGCTATTAGGGCATAATTGGTGTGTTCTGACAGGTACCTGCACTTTCACTTACCCCTTTGCACTTTCTGAGATCATTTTCACTGTCACTGCTGACTGGCTTCCTCCCAGCCAGCTCACTCATTAAACCATAATCTAGCTCCATAGAAAGAGCTTTTAGGAAAATAAAGATGCAGATATGGCCAATTGAGTCATGACCCAAAATTTGATTTGTCCCTAATGCTTAGAACAATTACATTCACAACGCCATACCAGATGACTGTAGCTCGGCCTGTTAGAAGACTGTCTCGCCCACCTCCTAACCCTGGCTAATGGAAGGAGAAGCAAATGAAAAAGCCTGAGGTGGAAACAAGTGGCCTCTATACTGGATAATCTGGGTCATTTTTAAAGAAAGATTCCCATCAAAGTAGTAGGCTCTACGTCAAATTCATGCAGGAGGAGAAATGAGTCAAGTTAGCTTTTTGACTGCAAAGAGCTATGTCTTACACCCCTTGCCCCCATTCAATTCCAATTCAGTGACATCTGGAATTCAAATTAATTTACAAGCACTTAGGACACCTATTATAGCCAGTCAGTACCACCCACACGCCTCCAGGGCTTATCATCCCTCACCCACTGCCTCTCTTCTGCACCCCGCCACCCAGATCCCTTAATCCCTTCACCCCAGCCCCTGGCCCTCTGGAGTCTCAAGCAATTCCCTGGCTCCATGAATGTCAATCTTTTCTTGACCAGGAACTCTTTCTGAGCTAATCTGTGGTCATATACTCAGAGTTTTCTCAGCAAAAGCAGTCATAACAGTGATGTTTTAAGAAAGGGTAGAAACCATTTGTCTAGAAGTCTACTAAAAATGAAAGGGAATGGAGGAAGGGAATATCAAATATGAGATATGCAACCGATCTTGAACTCCTGTGGAGTGCCAGGCACCACACTGAGAATTCATTTGATCCTTGTCAAGACCTTTTCCAGTATCTTGTGTTATCCCATTTTACAGATGAGACAATAGGAGCTCCAACAAGCTTACCCAGGGTCACTTAGCTAGTATGACCACAACTGAGGCAAGATTCCAACACAGGCCTGTCTGACTCCAATGCCAGTGCCACTCCAACTTCACTCACACGTGCATGAATGCAGACAACTATTCCCAACTCCTAGATCCTGTCAGCATGAGGCAGCCACCCTTTGAATTTGTTAGCTCCCTTAAGCTGGCTTGAAATAGAAAATCCAAGACCCTGGTTGACTGGCTGTTTAATGGTTGTTTTGTTTTGTTTTGTTTTGTTTTGTTTTGTTTTAATAAGGGTTATGGTCACAGGGAACAAATCAAACAAAATTCTAATCTTAGGATCCTAAACAATAATGAGCATTCATCAACTCGGGTGATTTAACCTTCAGTTCAGTCTTTCACTTCCATTTTGTTAATTCAGCCAACCATTTGTTGAGCAACAATTGGTTGAGCTTATCCACCTCACTGCAGTGGGTTAGCAAGCAGTGGTCACGACCTTCAAACCATTCACTACCTTTTCCTAGAAGACAGCAAGAGCCTGGAGTGAGATGTCTAATCACAATCAGGTTCTGTCTCCTACAGTTCCTGGAACCATGCTTGTCACACAGGAGGATCCTAATAAGTGTTAGATGAATGAATGAGTGTTTGCCAATTTCAGAGAGGGAGCCCTGTCTGCTTACATTGAGGCCAATGCTCAGAATCAGAATACTATTTAGTGTTGGATTAGTGCAATATTTATTACTATGTGCTGTCCTTGAAGAAATCAAGTGGCAGTAGCTGGTGGCTGGAGGAGGGGTGTTTAAGGAGCAGGATTGTATGTGTGTTTCTTTCTCTTCTCCTCCTCCCATTGAATGGCTCTTCTAGCAAGACCTTCCCATTCTTGGCTTTACCGTATCATAGGGGCAAGGGTAGGAAAGTGGACACAACTCTGGATTTAGGGTCCAGAGACCTAGGTCTGAGTCCAGTAGGCTGTGTGACCTCAGACAGGTCATTTTACCTCCCTTCCTCTAAAAATGGGGATTAAAATGCTTAATTCATAAGAAGACCCAAATAAAACATCATACATATTCAGTTGTAGTTATTAAGTATGATGAGGTATGGGGATCTGATGCTATGCCTAAGAAATTTTAGTGTCAAAAGCATAGCACGTTGGAACGTTAGTTTCCTTCAACTGTAGCTGACATCTACACTTGACAAAACCCCTGGACCAGGCGTGCCGGAATGAAATGGATTTGAAGGTATTACCTGCATCTTTCAAACAAAGTGCACTTGTCTGAAACACCAAACTCGGAGAACTGCGTTCCAAGAGGTGGATATAAATTGAGATGATTGGGATATATGCCTCAGATGTTTATGTTCCCTTTAGTATGTGGAGAGACTAAAGGAGAGCTCGGGCAAGCTTCTTCTGAACATCCTTTTACATTTCTGTTTGCACCTTAGAATAATAATGCCACGTACCCGCAATCCTCAAGCCGCCCGTGAGCAATCCTATATCGCTGCCATCATAAAACTTATGAATACCAAGAAGAACAAAAACCAACAGCGATGCTTTGGATCAATATTGAGCAGCCAGCATTCCATTTCTGGGAAAAGCGCACATTAAAAGCCTCTTGTTTACATTTTAAGGCTAACAGAGGGGCCCTTCATTTCAGAGAATTAAATGAGAAAATTCTCCTGGATTCAAGCATTAGCAAAATGGAATGGTTGTGTAATTGTCTCCAATCATCATCTGATTCTCTGTTCCTCTTACCTTCCCCATAACAGCTCCAGGGGAGAGGAGGGTGGGGTCCCTCTCATTTACAGCTCTACACGTTAAAATTCCAGTGTTGCTCATTATAAAGGGAAAATAGAGAAATGTAATATATTCCAAACAAGTTGAATAATTGGAAACAAACTTCAGAGAAGAAGGGAAAATCACTGCTTTTACCTTCCCTAAATAAGAGTGGGAATGGGGAGAATTTCTCCTCTGACCTGGTCTTCTTTCCAAAAAGCACTCAGCTAAGAAGGTGAACAGAGACAGCCCTGAGGGGGCCAGAGTTCTGCTTGCTTTTCTTTCTCCATTCCTGCAACAGAGGCAATATGAGCCCTCCTCTGGAAGGCCCAAAACAAAAGAGTGATTTAAGAAATGAATCACATACTTAGGCCTGATATTTTAATGAGAGGATCAGAGAACTGTTTGGACTCTGAAGCCAATGAAGAGGAAACTGGGCTAAGTGTGAGACAGGACGAAGTAAACAGAATACAATCAGTCACCAACATGTAATGCTTTCTGTTTCTGTACAAAGGGAGGACAATATATGGTCTTACCCTTGGGGTAGTCCAAGTATAATAAAGAAAAGAACCAGTCAATTGATGGGAACAGTATAAAAATCACATACAATGAAATGCACTGTTTCCAATTATGTTCAGTCCCTGCTAATGAACCTTGAACTGTACTTCTATGGAACGGACATTAGTATATTATTGTGGGCTCGACATGTTCATATATTTATTGTTAGTTATATGTATTCCTTCCCGTGTTACTTTGCTCCAAAAAGAAGGAAAAAAAGAGAGAAGATGACATGCCAATGTAAACGTTAACATATGGGCTCCAAGTGCCCATGAAATGGGTGTTCTCACCTTGTGGGGATGAGCACTGAGTGTTATGTGGAAACTAATTTGACAATAAACTATTTGTAAAAAAAAAAAAAAAATGGGTGTTCTCGCTTGTGTGATAAACTATCAGGGCAATAAAGAATATCAACCAAGTTCTAGAGTTTGTTGGCCATTAAGGTAGAACTAATTCTGTGAGAGAAACACAGTTTTTTCTGGGACTAAATTCTTACAGAAATTTTTCATACTGAGTTAATGTTAATGTTCGGTATTAAAGTTTAGTAGTGTTTAGCTGCTTTTGACATCAAACTGTGGAATTTTAACTCTGAAAAGAACCTGAGAAAAGCTAATGGTTTCAATTCCTGTGATTGTGTCATGTGTCCATGCAAAACATCAAAACAACAAATGGAGGAGGGCTCAGGATTGCATGTTTGTCCTTACATGGCAGCTTCATTTACTTTTCATGTGAACAAATATTTATTGAGTGCCTAGCAAATGTTAAGCATCATAAATGGCACAGAGGTATATAGAACCAGGATGTAAGTGGTAAAGACAGAGAGATTTAAGAAAGATTGATTGAAAGTGAAAGATCAGGGAGCTGGGGGGAGGTGGATCTGGCTGGTTAAGTATCCAACTCTCCTTCAGGTCATGATCTCACGGTGTATGATTTCAAGCCCCCCATTGGGCTCTCTGCTGGCAGCACAGAGCCCATTTCAGATCCTCTGTCCCCTTGTCTCTGTCCCTTCCTCCCACCTTTCTCTCTCAAAAATACATAAACATTTTTTAAAAAGTGAAAAATGAGGCACAGGAAGATTTGAGGGCTAGTTCGAAATGACTGGCAGAATAATGGAAGAGGAAAAGCTTTTCGTGAACAGAATGAATACAGTTTCAGAAATCTTGGAGTTAAATGAATACAGTTCATGAAGTTGGAGTACTTGCAAGACATTCATATGGAGATATCAAGGGATCAGCTGGCTAAATATGTCAGAAAATGATCTACTACAAATGGGTAAACATTAATTCAGCTATATGGAAGATACATAGAACATTGCTGCCTCCCACAAAGAATTTATGAAGGGCAATTGTAGTGTATTTAACAGACAGCAAGTCACCAAAGTTTATTTGGTGATAGTCATGACCACCATGATGAAAGGAAAGGAAGGAGAAGGAAAAGGTAGGGAAAGATACAGAAGACAAGAAAGAGGAGCAGGAGAAAGCCAAGGTGGAAAAGGAAAAGAACACCTGGGGTCTGAAGCAGGACAGCTGGGGACCCATGTT
The DNA here is from genome assembly GCF_003009895.1 of Hyaena hyaena. Classification (NCBI taxonomy): domain Eukaryota; kingdom Metazoa; phylum Chordata; class Mammalia; order Carnivora; family Hyaenidae; genus Hyaena; species Hyaena hyaena. Next base: position 321,082 of record NW_024080734.1, on the reverse strand, counting down.
GGGACAAGAGAGCTCAAAAGAGCTCAGAAACATGAGGGATTTTCATTAGAAAATTTTGGATCATCACGAGGACAGATTTAGCTCAACCTGCCCAGACGATCTAACCAATACATTTGTCAACAGTACTAAGCAGGAGCAGGTAGGAGCTGGGGGCAGGGTTTTCTGGCAACAACAGCCAATCACTATTGCTAGAGCACCTCCAACGTACCTGATTGTTGAAGCTGGGATGACACATAGCTACAGTCTGTCCCTTTCCCTCAAGGACTCTCCTGCTGGAGCATCATGCACAGCCTACTAGCCCAAGACAAGGCACAGTGATAAATTGGACTCTGAGGAGGAGGGACGGAAAGAAATGTCAGCCATGAAGGAGGTTCCATTGTCATTCCTCTGATGCACTAAGTACCAGGCCATACAATGAGTGTTATGGAGTGAACAGTAGAGGATATTAACAGTGGGAATCTCTCTTTATCTTTGTTTCCTTATCTGTAAAGTGGAGAAAATGAGAGCACCTCCCTTTAAGATTATATACATATAATATGTATATAGCACTTGGAGTGGCACACCTGTACCATAGTAAGCACTATAAAAGTATAAGCTACTATTGTGGTTTTTTTAATTTCCATATGTAACTTTAAAAAAATTTTTTTTAATGTTTTTATTTATTTCTGAGAGAGAAAGGCAGCATGAACAGGAGAGGGTGAGAGAGAGAGGGAGATTCAGAATCTGAAGCAGGCTCCAGGCTCTGAGCTGGCTGTCAGCACAAACCCATGAACTGTGAGATCATGACCTGAGCCGAAGTCGGACGTTTAACCGACTGAGCCACCCAGGTGCCCCCATATGTAACTTTTTAGGTAGTAAAAATACACTGTATCTTGACATGGGTGGTGATTGCATGGGTAGATACATATGTAAAAAATTCACTGAGCTGTACATCTATGATCCGTGTATTTCATTATATGTAAATTACACTAAAATTTAAATATATACAGTTGCAGGGCTTGAAGAAGTCAAGCAAATTGCCTGAGATATTGCACCAGATCTCAGCCTGGGTTCCTATGTCAGCTGAGCCTTGGTCCTTGACAACATTCAAGACAGCAGTTAACCCAAAGATGCTGTCCTACACTCTACTTTGAGAATCTCCTGCATGAAGAAAAAGCAGCTATTCCCTCCCCTCTCCCGTTCTTTCTCCCACCTTCCACCCTCTTCTCATCTCAGCTCAATTCCATTGTCTCATTAACTATTAAAACCAAAATCCTTGCCAAGTGACAACCTACAGGGGAACACCCAGAGGAGGACTGGCAGTGATTAAGGACTGAAGGGAATACACCCAGAGCTCTACAAATTCCTCAGGGGCCTAAGATGCCCCACTGGGCACTGATGTGCACCCCCTGTAAGTATGCGTGCAGCTCTTGCCATGTCAAAGAGCATCAGCCAGAGAAGAGTGAGTGATCCTAATTTAAGAGGTGCTGTAGAAATTAATTTTGTATGCCTCCTCCATTAGCAGTGTGTCTGAATTAACTTTCATATGCAAGTTATCATGTTAATCTTTGATACTAAAAAAGAATGTATCGTCATTAACCTTCCTATCCCTGAATTTAGCAATGCAGTCTTTTTATTAGCCGTATGCAATAGAAGTAGCATTATTTCCTGGCATCTCAGCACTCTACCTCTCTGTATTCAGTTCCACCAGTCACTTTGTAAAATCTCTGCTGATTCAGAAGCCCATTTTTCAAACATTTGACTCTAACTGCCCATAAGTCACCAGAAACTGACTCTACCTCCCCAGCTTTTTTTTTTTTTCAGATTCCTCTAAATGGGAATAAATTTTCCACTGAAAGCACATTCCAAGGAAAAAGAAAAAATGATGGTCAGTGGAAGGGGTCCACAGCAGGAAAGAGACATGAGTAAGTTCTGTGTGATATTTATGAAAGACAAGCTCATGACAGGCTAGCAATAACTAGTCTCTAGAACTCTAGGATATTTGGGGAAACTAAGTGGAACTGTTGCTTCAAGGAATAGGTAAACAAATTAAGCAACACTGGAAGATTATCTGTTAAGGATAATGGGAAAATCATCCAATAGTATAACCAACATCTTTCTTTTTGTGTATTCACTTGATATATGCAAATTATAAAGGAAAGTTACCTATACCTCCATTTGATAAATAACTTTAACATTCCTATTCCACTCATTCCATACATTCTAATCTTTAAAACATGATAATAGTGGGAAAATATTATATTAATTGCATTTTGCCACCTTTTTATTTCATTCACACCCTCTCGTTGAAGAGCAAGATCATGAGAAATTAAAGAACTTCTTAGAAGGGGAAAGTAAGATAAGAATGAGGTCTAAAATAGAATCTTAAAGCCTCAGTCTTTGATAAATAAAGCCAGTTTCTGTTCTCAATAAATGCAACAGCATGCAGTTTAAAATTATGTACATATCGGAGCGCCTGGGTGGCTCAGTCGGTTAAGCGTCCGACTTGGGCTCAGGTCATGATCTCACGGTTCGTGGGTTCGAGCCCCGCGTCGGGCTCTGTGCTGACAGCTCAGAGCCTGGAGCCTGTTTCAGATTCCATATCCCCCTCTCTCTCTGACCCTCCCCTGCTCACGCTGTCTCTCTCTCTCAGAAATAAATAAAAAAACATTTAAAAAAATTTTTAAATTATGTACATATCGAAACTAAATTGGCTACCAATCCAGCTTTCCCGCTTGTAGGAAAGCTACCAATAATACAATTGTTGACATATCTGAGCTCATCTCTGGTTTATGGGTAGTTTTTATGATTTCCTTTTAGATCTAATAATTGTTTTTCTGGCTGCTACCTTAAAGAGGCATGACATGGGGTGTGGGGGGCACCTGGGTGGCTCAGATGGTTAAGCATCTGACTCCTGGTTTCGGCACAGGTCATGATCTCACCATTTATGAGTTCAAGCCCCACATCAAGCTGATAGCACAGAGCCTGCTTGGGATTCTCTCTCCTCTCTCTGCCCCTCCCCAACTCTTGCACATGCACGCCCATGTGCATGCACATACTCTCTCTCTCAAAAGAAATAAACTTTAAAAAAAAGTCATGACATGAATAAGAAGGCAACTCGGATTTCAGCTATATATATCTTCAAAAGGTTGAGAGCATTCTAAAGGGCAGAATCAAATATTACCCAAGCTTTAACCATTTATTTTCCAAGTTAACCATTATTTTTGCCAGTGTGAAATCCACAATGTACTGCTCATAATTTACACCCTGCACTATTATTTACTTAATATTTTTATATAAAATAGCTGCATTCTAATCTGCTTATATTCTTTTAAATAAAAAATTTGCTATTTCAAATGGGAAATTAGTATTGCCTGTTATAGATGGAAGGTAAGAGTAATAATCAATACTATTAAACCAAAACACTTTTATATAAATCCTAAGAGAAACTTAAGCCTAAGGTCTGCTTCCTTGTTATCAAAAGAGATTAGCAGAGAAAGATTAAAGACAAAACAGCAAAAGTATACAATCCTTGACATAACCTGAAAGATTGAAAAGGAGTTAGAAGAGAATGAATGATCTTCTGCTTCTATGGTATTGTACTTTATTTGTGCATACTTAAAATTATCCTTCATGACAAAGAAAATAATTTTGCCTATGTGGTATATATCCACACTTTGAAAAACACAATTACAAAGAAATAAACCAAAATTGGGATTCCTGGCTTCCCATATCTGCAACTAACTGATGGTGTGACCTTGAGTAGGTCTTTTGGGCCAATGTCCTGGGCTATAAAATGAGAAAGCAATTTCTCCAAGGAGTGGCTCAACCCTTTGTGCCTGTTTTTGTGAAACCTTTAAACATGTTACAGCATATCGCATATCTTCTCATCAACTGAAGTTTTCAGTTGTTAATTGCTTTTACCCTCTTATCTGAAGGTCTTACCTAGAAGAAATAGCAAAGATTTGAAAAGATCAGCTACTTTGGAGCAGAAGAACCTTTTGAAGCTGTTGTGTTGGAAAAAATCAATGAAATCGACTGCAATCTAGGCACAACAGAAGCTGACCGTCCAGGATATATGCCTGTGCCTCCCTCGACTTTGGAAGCCAGTAGACAAAGCACTGCCTTTAAATCGGCCTTATAAACCGTCACCTGATCACTTGCTTGGGTCAAGTGGAAGTTTATGCCAGGTGAGTAACAGAGGATGCTGATTCAAATGATCAGTTTCCCCCTTCCTATGAGAAAAGTAGGTTGATGGGTAGAAAAATCAGTAGTTAAAAACCAGTAAGCAATTGTAAGCTTATAGTAAGTAATTATAAGTTTGCTCATCAGCAAGATCTGGTATAGTTAAACAAGTTTCCATATCTGTAAAAGAATGACAACTTCACTTATCAGGTTTCTATAAAAAATTACAAAAAGTCACTATTATCAGAATTATAGTAGTACATATGTATATTCTCTTTCTCACACAGTGTTTTTTTCTTGCTTTAATACTCTGAAGAAGTCAATTTAAGCAACATTTTATTTTTAATGCTCTATGTTGGCTTCACCTCTGAACTGATAATAATGAAAGTGAATACAATAATCACAAGTGAAAACTTTATGAAAATAATAATTATACCTACATTAATTTTAAGCTACCACTTATGGAACATTTTTACCATCTAAGAATTGTGCTAAGCACTACTCATTTAATATTCATATTAACCCTACTATTATCCCCATTTTACAGATAAAGAAATAGAACCAAAGAAGTGAGATGACTTTTCCAAAATCATAAGATAGATACAGCTCAGAGATTATGAAACAAAATGAATAAACCCCATAGTGTCTTTCTAGAACTAAGTAAGTCTTTGGTAAAGAGATCATACAAGAAACCTTTTTCATACATTTGGGGCCAAAATCAAGAAAGCCATGAAAAAAAAAATTGGGAAAAAAAAGTTCTGAAAAAAAAGTCAGGGATTACCAAAATATAGTGTAATATACTGAGAAAGACTGAATATTCATAGCTCTGAAGTTCTCCTTTTGTTTTGTTTTCTTAAATAAATTTTTAGATGTTGTAAATAAGAAAGACAGAATCATCTAGCTCTCTCCTCTGAAGTCCCACAGCATATTCATCCTGCATTTTAATGAAGAGTGCCTCATTTCGCAAATAAAGGCAAGCTTCTTGAGGACATCACCACGTTTTTGCCAAGTTTGTATTTTCTAAATGGCTTCCCAATGCTTTGTTTATAGAAGAGAATCAATAAACATTTATTGAATTGAAAACCCCATTCTAAATGCCTCTCTTCATCTATCTTGTATGGAATTTGAGATGCCAGAGAGACAGTTAAAGATATGGGTTTTGAGGTGAAAGCAAAGACTTGGACTATAGATTAAGGTTGGGGGTCACGGACATCGCGATGGGACTGAAACCCCCCCCCGCCCCCCCCGGGGTGGACGGCCTCCCCCAGGCAAGAGCAGGCAGGGAGGAACTGGAATACAAATGAGGAGTTGTGGCATGAACTGAATTTGCTCCACGGCAGTACTCTTTCTCTCTGTGTACCCCCTGCTTCTGACCATGCAGCTGTGCATTCCAAGGATGTCCCCTTTTCCAGGACCAACCAGGGAATAGAAGCTATGGAGCTACTCAGTGTTGGCAAGAGAGGGAAAAAGGGAGGGCAGGTGAGCAAAAAGCCTGGCCACACTGAAGGAGTCGGGCGTCAGAGTCACGAAACAGCCATCTCTCCTGCTCTACTTCTCAAATCTGTCTCTTGATGTGCGTGGGTGAGATCTCCTGATGAACTAGGACTAGGGTGCAACACATCTTATGCTCAGAGAATTATGTTCTCCTTTTCCTGCTGAATCCACAGTACAAATGTTCTGCTATTTGCAGACTGGCCCCACTATCTATCAAGATTTGCAACTCGCTGTAGGCCCATGAAACACCACAAATTTTCCTGAGAGGTGCCTGGGACCTCTTGATTTCTCAGCACAAGCACTGAACAGACAGCAGAGCGCTGTAGTGAACCTCTTGCTACCTGGGCTGTAATTGATTTTAAAACCTGCAGCTGCAACCAGAGGGAAGCCCAGAATCCCTGTAAACCAAACCAAACCAAAGAAAGCATCTCACAGCAACACATAGGTTATGGCAAACCTGAGACACTGGCGGGGAGGGGCAAGGCTGATGAAAACCAATTTTTTGAGACCCACAGAAATATGTACACGAAGAGAAAAATCTACCTGCAAGAGGGGTTCTGTTGTCCTCACTGCTGCTCCTTCCCCAAGTGCTGAGAAGACAGATGGAGTCCCACATCCCCCACACCAGGAAACACACACTCAGCCCTGACAAACCTCTTAATGACACACTATGGATTCAAGCAGGTTTAATTGTATTTGAAGTTGCTACCTCTTTTTGTACACTGTTCCGGCAATGCAGATTTACTGACACAGCTGGACACAATCTTAGAGATCCAACTCGTTGATGATACACATGAGGAACGGAGCCCAGAGAGGTTAAGTGGTTTTTCCAATGCCACACAGCTTGTTAGCAGCTTCACTGGACTAGAGTTCAAATCTTCCAATTTTTAGTACAGTGTTTTCTCCAACAGACTATGTAACCTTCCTTAAATTAAGATAATTGTTCCTTCATTCTATAAATATGCATCTACTCATGGCCAGTTATTTGGAATACAGAGAAAACACTCTTTACCTGAACTCAAGAAGGTGCAAATATTCTCTAATGTCTTAGAGAAGTGTCAAAAGAACAAGAGCTTCCACAGATCCATAATATAAGCATTCTCACTGCATTTGTTTTAGTTTTGATGAAACAAGTGTGAACTGGATGCACCATGTGGCCAGCAGCTGGGATAAGAGGCCCAGAGCTACTAGACAGAGTGCCAACCTCTTTCAGCTCATCCTCACATAAGGAGGACTTAATTTTCCCATCATCTTGAGGAGCCTACAAAGAGTTCACTTGGGGGAGGTATGTTAGAATGACCCTAAACAAATTTAAAAAAAAAAAACAAAACACAGGGTGGCCTGGATGGCTCAGTCAGTTAAATGTCTGACTCTTCATTTTTGCCCAGGTCATGATCACACGGTTCGTGGGATCGAGCCCCACAGTGGGCTCTGTGCTGACAGTGGGGAACCTGCTTGGGATTCCCTCTCTCTTCCCTTCTCTCTGTTCCTCCCCTGTTCATGTTCTCTCTCAAAATAAACTTTGAATAAATAAATAAATAAGTACAAAAAACATACTTTCATTATGGAGGGGAAGGATGCTTAAAATTTACAACCTAATCCGAGCTGACTCTGTCCTTCCTGGGGAACAGAGCCACTTGCAGCCAGAGTGGAGCAGCAACTCTGAGGACAAAATGGGCTTAGGCCCTGGGTGGGAAAGAGCCACATGCTTCCTCGCACGATAATGGCAGGGTCGGCCGATCCAAAAGGATCGAGGCCAAAGCCAAATTAGTAGAAGAAATATACTTCCTCCAAATGAAATCAGACTATTCTGTGTCTGAAAAACAAAATAATGCTCACCTTGGCAAGGTGTGCTTCTGAGATGATGCAGAAAGAAAACTGGTTGTAACTTTCTCCGGCAGGGAAAATTACATGGGATAAATTCCTACAGCCCACCCTCTCTCTATGAAGCCTGTAGTCAATCACCATCCTTACCCATCATTCTGGAACCAGAGAGGATGGGCAGAAGAGAGCCTCACTCAGAATCAGTTAATGGCTGATGCAAACTTAGGAAGACACCAAGGGGCAAAGGGCAAGATTTTGCTCCAGGGCAGGTGGGGGGAAGGCCCCAGATTTAAGGAGGAGGCTGCAAGGGAAAATGTACAGGCAGGATGGGAGGCCTGGCAAGGACAGAGACAGAGACCCAGGCAGGGAGATGGACAGATCTGCAGAGCTGGGGGCTGGTGGGCTGTGGGGGAGGTACAGTGTGGATCTGAACCACCACCTAATCACTTTGTGAGTTCCTCCCAAGGCAGCCCTGGGAAATCATCACCATGGCAGGCTAACAGGGAGGTGCTGCAGGGACCGTGAAAGCCAGCGACAGCAGACATACTTGCCAATCACTGGCCTACCATGGATGTGAGTGATGAAATAAGTTCCCTTGCCACTTCCCTAAGGCACTGACATGTGCCCTTGAACCAGAAAGAAAGAAGCCTCTACCACACTTGAGTCACAATTCCAGTAACAATTTGTGTGTGGGCAACTAACTGGCCTCACAGGAGCTGGCTAATCTTTGAGGGCCTTTTCTCCTTCCTCTGCAGAATGGATGGTGGGGGGCGGGGGGACAGCTCGATTTCTGTTTGTGTGTGCATGGTCACTCGGTCTTTAACATTTTAAAAATAGACATGTTTTAGGGCACCTGGGTGGCTCAGTCGGTTAAGTGTCTGACTTTGTCTCAGGTTATGATGTCACAGTTCATGGGCTTAATCCCTGCCCTGGGCTCTATGCTGACAGCTCAGGGCCTGGAGCCTGCTTCAGATTCTGTGTCTCCCTCTCTCTGTCTCTGCCCCTCCCCTGCTCGTGCTCTGTCTCTCTTTTTTTCAAAAAATAAACATTTTAAAATAGGTATTTTTAGAGCAGTTTTAAGTTCGCAGGAAAATTGAACAAAAGCACAAAGTTCTCATGTACCTCTCCCCACACACACAGTCTCCTTCCACTATCAACATCCCTCATCAGAACCAGATCAATTTTTCAGAGATTTCTTTAGATCTAGACTGTGTAGAGAGAGGGGGAGAGAGAAGAGAGAGAAGGGAGGGAGGAAGGGAGGGAAGGAGGAAAGGAGGGAGAGTGAGTGACATAGGACTACTCTGGTAGAAGCAGGGAAAGTGGGCTGGCTTGCTATCCATTCAAGGGTGAGCCTTCTTCAGATCTTCTCTGAATTTGACCACCTCTGGGCAGCTGGTCTCTTCAAGCTCAGACATTTGATCTGCCTCCTGTGTGATCAATTCTTTAACACACACATGCATATACAATCTTTTAGGTCACTCTCAAAACAGCCCACCAGGGAAGGAGAACAAGTATTTATCAGTTTCGTTGATGTAAAATAGAGCTGAGGTATCAGGAGCTGCCCCCAGAGTCTGACAGGCGTCTCCTTCCGGACTTCTGTTATCTATTGTTCTGGAGAGATGACGTAAAAGTGTGAGCACAGTCCTGCATTTCATCACCATCTCAGAGATTCAGAAGCCTTGAGGGCAGCTACAGATACATATGCTGGGGACACACAGACAATTAAGGGTAGTATTGAAGTCAGGAGCCTGGGGTTGAATCCCAGCTCCCAGTCTATGCAGAGAAAGGAGACAATAATAGCACCTATGAGGTAGGGTTGATGAGAGGCTCCACCAAGAGAGTGATACACAGCTCTCAGCTCATGTAGGTCTACAAACGTCAGAGTGAGAGACCTGACATGACCCCAAGCCCCAGCTTCTCATTTGAAAGATGAAGAAAATAAAACTTAGAGATCCATTCACTTCCAAGTTGGAATAAATAGGTTGAGAACACAGCCAGATCCAGTTTCACATTCTGTTCCACTATCAGATGATTACAAGTAACAGTAATACTAATAATAGTCACTGACGACGATGGTGATGCTCCATTTATGAGTCCTTACTAACTACCAGAACCTGTTACACCTCTCAAGGCCCTAGTGCATGTGAGGCTCGCAATAAACCAATGAGGTAAGCATCCTATGCTGTTCTCATTTGACAGGTCAGGAGTCATGTGCTCCTAAAGGTGATGTGTCCTGGTTAAGGCAACAAAGTCAGGAGCAGATCCAAGCTCTGGTTCTGAACGATCATCCTGTGTTGTGCCTCAAAAATGGGATGTCTTTCCTCGAATAATATTACCCTCTTTAGCTGAAGCCATAATTAGAGCCTTATTTGCCTTTGAATAATTGGCTTCCCTCTTAGCTCTGGTGTCTGGTTTCACTTGGGCAGTCGCTCAGGCCTGGAGGGTATCACACTCAGCAAACCCACTTTGGCTGCCTGGGGCTAATGAGGGCTCTTGGAGGTAGTTGCATTTAAGTGCCGGGTACTGCAGAGAACGTCCACACACAGACACACCCCCTCCCATCAAGGATGATAGAGGAGTTGTAAAAACATGTCCTTCCCAAATTGGATCACACTACTCCAGCTTTTTGCACAGGATAATATGGTCTGCTTTCTGCTGAGTCTATCATATACAGAGGAAGCACAATCCTGTGTGTGAGTGTGTGTGTGTCTGGGTGTGTGTGTGTGTGTGTGTAGGGGAAGAAGGGAGACTCAAAATTCTCGCTAAGCCCTGGGAAATTTGAGCGAGATTCATGCCCAACAGTGAAGAAATAATGAGCACAGAGGACAAACATTTGTCTATCAAGGTTATGAATTCCAGCAAGTTTTTCTAGCATTAAATTAAATGAACCCACATGTCCCTGAGTAAGAAAATAGTGAAATCAGTTACTGCTTATCTATACAATAGAGTCCTATGAAGTCCTTAAAAAAGACATGGGAAGGGACGTCTGGGTGGCTCAGTCAGTTAAGCGTCCAACTTCGGCTCAGATCATGATCTTGCAGTTTGTAGGTTCAAGCCCTGAGTTGGGCTCTGTGCTAACAGTTCAAAGCCTGGAGCCTCTTTCAGATTCTGTGTCTCCCTCTCTCTCTCTGCCCCTCCCTTGCTCATGCTCTGTTCTGTCTCTTTCTCTCTCTCTCTCTCTCAAAAACAAACCTTAAAAAAACTTTTTAAAACTGACATGGGAAAATATGCCAAACAATTCTCTGTAAAAAAAGCAGAATACAAACTTGGTAAAACATTATCTCAGTTATATAAAATACATGATACAAAAGATGAGAAGAATAAACAATGGTTATCTCTAAATTAAGAGCTCATAAATGAACTTTTATATATTTCTAAATGTTCTACAAAAACACAATATTTTGATAATACTAATTTCTATAAATAATAAATGTCATTTTCCCAATTCTGGACTGGCATTCCCAGGAACATGCCTGATTAAGCTTATGATATGGTTGGAGGCCCCTATTCGCAAGAGAGTTTGTCAGGCAAAGATGAACCCTGAGTTCTGAGGCTTAAAAGTCAGGGTCTTTGGTGAGACAGGGTTCCACCTCTGACACTACGAGGTTGCCCCAGAGGCTGTTATCCAGAAAGGGGCTGTAGTGCACTCATTATTCTCTGATGTTTGGCTGTTACCCTACCTCCTCCATAAACCTGTCATTGCAAAAGCACTCTTCTCACTGAATTCTGGTAATAGTCATACTTACAGCATTATTTGTAAGTGACACTATAAATTTATAATAAACTTATTCAAACCTTATAAATTATTTTAAGCCCATAAATCTAAATTTACCCCAGAGGCTTGCTGTCCTGGGTTCATATGTAGGTTTTATTTGGCCTGCATATTGTTTAAAAAAATCTGTCATCAGGTTTCACATAAAAACACATTTGTGGAACTTGTCTCCAAAGAGGGAAAGATCAGGTAGCACTGAGCCACATACTGGCGTTGCAACAATCAGTTGGCACTGATTCACAGCCCTCCTATATACCCACAGCATGGACGCCCCCTCCTGGTCTTCACCACTCCCTGAGGCCTCTTCACCATGAGCTGAGTTGCAATTGATCATTCTCACTCTGTTTTCTTAGTAGCAGAGAAATATTTCTCCGTATACTTTTCTCTGTCAAAGGTGGGGTAAAGAATGACGGACCAAGTGGTACTGTGTTTTAGGAGAAAATAAAAGGAATTACATTTCTTTCCAAAGCGAAGAAAGTTCTCACATGTTTCATAAGCAAGAAGAAAATCTGTTATTAAAAATATATATAACTGAAGATTATATTATTAAAACATATATTAATAAGGTGATCTTGTCAAACAGCATAATAACTATTGCTCTGCACCTTCATTTCTATTACCTTCATGTGTGGGCTCTGGGGCAAATCTTTTCTTTCTCAACTGTAAGCTCCCTGGGGGTGGGGGTGGGGTACAGAAACCCTTCTGTTCAAATACTGCACAGCAATTCGGAGAGTACACTTGGGAATCAGGCAGACTCCAACTGGAATCCTGGCCTTCTCATGTTATTGGTCTCTGATTGCTAAAAGATTTCTAAACCTCTCTAAGTTTAAGTTCCCTTACCTGTAAAATGGGGATATTGATACCCACAGTGTACAGGTAGGTCATGAGAATGAAATGAGATAATATATGAAAAACTTAGCATAGCATCTGGCACTAAATAATGGTTAAACAAATGGTGGCCATGAAATTATTTATTATATTTCTTTCATACTCCCCACAGCATAGTGCTGGCTACATTTTTAGATTTTCAATAAATATCACTTGAATTGAAATGAAAATGCAGCTGGTTTTCAATTCAGCTGTATTGTGGTCTTAAGGAAACTTCCTTCTATTCTAGGAAAATATTGCTGTGGGGGGGGAGGGGGCGGGAATCAGAAAAATCAAACTTAAACAAGTTCTCATAAAAGCCTCAGAATGTCCTAAAACCCTGACTCACTATAATTTAAACCATCTATGACTGTAATCTCACAATGAAAACAAACAAAACAATTCTGGAGTCAACATATAAATGTGTAATGATTTACATAAACTTTCTCCTTGTGTATGTTTCCACTCATATAAAGAATCACTCCCAACCTGGGAAAGAATCCCATGAACCATGGACTGAAAAGCATAGAAACAGACTGACCCTGCAGTACTCCAGTTTAATGAGGTACTTTTTTTTTTTTTAAATTGCTGAAGAGTTGATTTGGATTGTCATTAAAGAGGTAATCTGGGATTCTCCCCAATTAAGCCATGCTTCATAATGTCATTAAAAGCTACTATTCGGGGCGCCTGGGTGGCTTAGTCGGTTAAGCGTCCGACTTTCGCTTAGGTCATGATCTCACGGTTCGTGGGTTCGAGCCCCGCGTCGGGCTTTGTGCTGACTGCCAGCTCAGAGCCTGGAGCCTGCTTTGAATTCTGTGTCTCCCTCTCTCTTTGCCTCTCCCCAGTTTGTACTATCTCTCTCTCTCAAAAAAAAAAAATAAAAAAAAAAAACCTTAAAAAAAATAAATAAAAAAATAAAAGCTACTATTCTAAGTATTTTGGGAGGTTCAAGAGGGGATTCTTTTCTTTGATTGTATGCCAATTTTCTTTTTTTACTTCAGACAACAAAAAAAGGACACTTAACAAATCTCTCTTGGATATATTCTGCAGCTTATTAAATCACTGTCTTCTCTGATTCTAGATCTGAAGGTTTCTTCCCGAGACTGAATTCTGCAATCAGCCACATTGAAAAGGGAAGAGATGTGAGGGACAGCCTCTTCTCTGATCTCCAAGTGTAGAAGGGACATTTTGGAACTGGATGTGACTTTGTAACACTCTAGGTAGGAGGGACAAATCCCTATTTGAAGATCTTTGATGTCTCCAAATGCTCTGATGAGAAAAAAACTTAGGTCCTCAAACCTCAACAGCTCTTTCTTAAAGAAAATAAATTGGCTCCAGTACGTAAATCCTTTTACCTTTTCCAGCGTTCTGAGCTTGGCTGTGGGAACTTGAGGGCATCATGCGGTTTCCTTCATTTGTTTGATTTTCTATAAAATGGCCTCATTCCTTGCTCCCGGCTCAGGCAGGATATTTTAAAGTGTTGAGGGCAGGATATGGGAGGAGAGGTTTTTAGGCACTAAATGATGGTCAAAAGATTCAGCAATATTATCAACGTGAATTAGAGAATGATTTTTTAAATCATAGATTTTCATGTTGGTAGATCTCTGGAAATCTCATTATTGTTCAATCTATGATTGTATAGTTGCTCCACAGAGGCTCTGTGACTTGTCCAAGCCCGCACAAATGTGCAATAAATGAGATAATGTACATGAGTGTGTAGCACAGTGCCTGGTGCATAACAAGCACTCAATAAATGTCAACTGCAGTTGTGGCCATTGATATTATTGTTGTTGCTATTATTCAGGTCTCCTTACCCTTACCTCAGTGCTCTTTTTTATTAGATACATAAAGAAGCCACACTACAGGTCCAGCCATTTCTTGCTATAAGCAAAATGATCATTCGAAGGAACCATCTCATTTCTTTCATAACTCAGAAGGTCCAAGTGGGGAGAAGCGCTACATCTTGCCAATAACACAAGAAGCCAAAACAACAGAGAAACCTAATTTGAAGCTTGCCCATGGAAGAAGAGTCCTGACCCTTCTGACCTTTCCACCCTTGACTAGTAATAGCACAGAGGAATTGTACACTGTGTGCCAGGGACTGAATTCAGGCTCCAGCAACCCTCCTTGCTCTCAAGTGTCCGGGGAAGAATAATGTCCTAGAAATACAAAATGACACTGGCAAGGAGCAAATAAACTGCCCCACACTTGAAACTGGGAACAATGTATGGTCAAATGGAAAAAAAAAAATTAGACTCTACCACACACCATATATAAAGCAAATTCTATAGATTGATTAAAACCTTGTGTATCAAAAATAAAATGATAAAATTCTTAGTAAAAATATGAATGAAAATCTTTTAGCCTTGGGATTGGGAAAGATTTCTTAAACAAGACATAATAAGATTTGACTATTAAAATGATCAATAAATTGATATTTAAAGTTAAGAACTTCTGGTAGAAAAAATACTCTTAAGCAAATTAAAAGTTATGTGTATAAATGAGAGGAGATATCCATAATACATAAGATCAGCAAAAGATGAATATGAAGAATATATAAAATATTCTGCATATCAATAAGAGAAATACAACCAACCAAACAGAAAAATGAACAAAAGATATGGACAGACCTACTACAGGCATGAAACACAAGTGGCAAAGAAACATAAGAAAAGATTTTCGTCATCACTGGTGATCAAGGAAATGTGACTCAAGACAGTGAAGACTAACCTTCCACGTATGCCTTTATTAAACTTGAGAAGTGGGACAATACCCAGTGTTGAAGAGAATGTGGATCCACAGGATCCCTTACGCATCACTGATGGGAATGTAAACTGCGGCAACCACCTTTGGAAAACTGGTGAGCACCATCTTCTGAAGTCAAGTATTCAGGTCCCTTACGACCAAGCAAATCTTTAGGCAGTTGTATACCCCAAAGAGACTCTTGGATATTTGCAACAAGATGCTTGTATAAGGATGTTCTTAGTAGCAATGCTTACAATAGAGCAATACTGAAACCGCCCAAGTCCTTGAAATTCCATAGTTTATTCACACAATGAAGCCCTCCATAGTTGTCAAAACAAGGAACTTCAGCAACATATAATACGGATGAGTCTTAGTAAAATACTAAGTTAAAATAAAATAAGTGTTCCCCCTGCCAATTTACTAATATTTCAATACCTTTTTCATAAAGATAAAATAACCAAAGCACTAGATATATAGAGACGCAATAAAACTGCATAAAAAGGAAAGGAGAGGAATGATTAAAGAAGATTCAAGAATGTGGTCATCTTTGGTAAAGAAAGAGCCATGTGGTTGCATGTTACTGATTGTTAGGTTTCTTGTTTTTGTTTTGGGTAGTGAGTGCCTGAATGTCTAATTTATTGTTAACAATAACTAAATGAATATGTAAATGGACAAAAGCAGACCCTGTGTGGACCAATGATGAGGTATATTATGAATCAAGTGCTGTGATACCTCCAGTTCTGTACAGCTAAAGTCCTTTCTTTCCTTTGCCCCTTTGTAAGCAATTCTGGCCATTTAATCACATTACTGCCAAGGTCCAAAGACTAGTTTCTGAAAGCTGATATCAGTGAAACTATAGGTAGAGTAGGCACATAAGGAAATAAATCATAGCCCTTACCCATAAGCAGCCCACTCCATCAGCATAAACAGACAAACGAGAGTACAGGATGTCAAGTATCCATGATGCAATTCTGCACTACGTACCATGGGAGCCACTTCTTGCTATCTGCACTGCTTTCCTTTCCCCCCACTCAGTTTCCTGGAGTTGTGCTTCCAATTCCAGCGGCATCAGCTGGGAGGGCCACTTCTATCAGAATCCCCTTGGAGGACTGATACCATGCATATTACTCATCCCCTCACTCCATCTTCAGAGTCAGAATCTTTAGCATAGGGTCCAAGATTCTGCAATTTTAACAAACTCCCCAGGTGCACTTAAAGTTTGAGAAATCACACTTGCAGAGGGTCTATGCCTCATTTTATCCACTTTGTGAATCCAGGATAATACTCTGATCATACTGAACTCACTACCATCACACCTTCCCTACTGTTCAGGTACCCTGGCAGCCACCCTACCTCTATAGCTCATGGAGAAAGAGTTGGGGGAGGCTTCCTCAGAAAGGAAGATGTGACGGGGGGGGGGGGGGGGGGGGGGGGGGGGGGGGGGGGGAAGGCTAGCACCCCCTCTGCTTGATATTGAGACCTGCTGCCGCAAGACATTTGTGTCCCAACATCCCCTCTTGAGCCAAAGTCCCAAAGAGAACCCTTTTAGGTAGGTTGTCGGGAAGGCCAAAAGCAAAGTCTTTCTTCCCTTTCCTAATTTGGCCCCTGGGATACCACAGTTCCTGATGGAACTCTGGAAAGAGGGAGGGGACTATTTTGAATCTGAAAGATTGGTTACATCTGAAGCCACAAGTCCATTAAATGAAAACCTTAAGTTGCCACAGTACAATGCAAAGTGAAAACTCAAGAAGACTAGATTAAAAACAAACAAAAATTAGAAGCTGTATCATCTTTGGACACTGAACTTGATGCAGAAATTTGCAAACTTGCGACTGTTGTGTCCCCACTATCTCCCAGGCTCAACTTATACTAGGGACTGAGTAAGTGTTGAATGGGGCGGGACTGGAATGCCTACTTACTGAGGGGTAGGGGAAGGTACTGGGGAGACAGAACTCATCCAAGACAATATTTGCAAGGAAAAGAAGTGAGGAAGGCTGTATACAATGCCATGAGAGACAAGAAGTCCGCCACGAGACCAGCTCATGTCCTGGGAGGAATAGGACTTGTTCCCTTACTGCCTTTTCCTTCTGAACAGTCTCAGAGCACAGCCTGATGTGGACATCCCACATCCCAAGTTCCGGGTGACCTCCTAACACCACTGTTTGCTGCGGTGCAGCTGTGCTCTGAAAAGCGACAGCAATATAGCTACTACTGGCATCAAGAGTTCCATTTCTGACCTAGGCAAAGGTCCCTATGCACAGTTGTCAGAAAGTTGCCCAGCATTTGAAACAGAGATGAGGAGCGGAGGATTCAGGAAAAAAAAAAAAATCCCTCAGGAGGAACAGTGAGGCATGTCTCCTAATATGAAAAAGAAAACATTTTCAACAAGAAAATAGGCACTGTCTTCTCCTTTTTATTCATTCTGAGAATAAAGCATGATATAGTAGAAAGAAGACGAGTTTTGTTATTCAAATGACTTGTGCCCTCAACCAAGCTCTAACACTACCTGTGAATGGCAGAGACAACAGTCATCAAAATATCCCATGTGTAGCCCATCACTTCCAGATTTCCTTGCAGCTAGGTTTGGAACTTGTGATGGGTTCTGGCCAAAGAACTGTGAATGGACTTGGTGGGTATCACCTGCAAGCTGACATAGAGGCCGTGGTACCAGCTGGAATAGCTTCAGAAGGGACAAAATGCACAGGGCCCCATCAAACTTTGCAGAAGAGAGAAATAAACCTTTACATTGCTAAACCACTGAGACTTGGGGATGTATTTCCTACTGTGGCATCACATAGCCCAATACATGAATACCCTAATATACCGTGTAATACTTGGTCTCATTAGGATGAAAGTTACTTTATGTTCCAGGCCTTGGTTTCCCCATTTATAACATAGGATAATAATACTTATGATATTAGGTTGTAGTGAGAATTTAATACATGTTTATGTTCTATATAGTACCTAATGCATAGTTAGCATGTAATAAATATAAGTCTTGCTCTCTCTAAGATGCTATTGATGGCATTATTATTTTTGTGGCTATTATTGTCATGCAATAGATACAATAGATGTTTTTCTTAAATTGTTTTAATACTTATTTATTTGCGAGAGAGAGAGACAGAGAGACAAAGAGACAAAGAAAGACAGAGCGTGAGCAGGGAAGGGGCAGAGAAAGAGGGAGACACAGAATCAGAAGCAGGCTCCAGTCTCTGAGCTGTCAGCACAGAGCCCAACGTGGGGCTCGAACTCACGAACCATGAGATCCTGACCTAAGCCAAAATTGGAAGCTCAACTGACTGAACCACCCAGGTTCCCCAATAGATGCTTTTAAATAAGCAGCAAGTGTGTAAAGTACTCCGCTGGGTAGTTTTACATATGTTATCCAATTTTTGTAGCTAAAGAAATCCCGGTTCAGAGAGGTTACTTGTTCAAAGGAACACAGCTAGTAAGTGACCAGGCCAGGATCAGAAACAAAAATTACGTGAATCAAAAGTCTATATATTCTCATGGCAACATTCCTACTCCCCTTCTTCAGATGTAGAATCCTAGAGGTTCAGAGATGTTACATAAGTTCATCAAGCACAGTTGTAGAGCAAGAGGACTCTCCTCTGCTCCCAGGCCAGTGCTGCAGTGATGTGCTGATTAGCGAAGAAAACTCCACGGCACTGGGCACAGTCACCTGTGCCCCCATCCCCCACGCTGAGCTGTGGTACTATAGTCAACAGATAAGAGGAGGGGGAAAGGAAAGTACATCCCGCTACAAGAAAATGGGATGCTTTGTATTCACAGAAGAGCTTCTCAATAAAGTTTCCAAAGAAAAACCCACTAGCTGAAATAAACATTGGAAGAGTTTTCCAAAGCTCTGTCAGGACTCTGTCTGTCTCTGTCCCTTTTTGTCTCTTTATTCCCTTCTGTCTCACTTTCTCTATCTCTCTATGTTTCTCTATCTTTGTCTCTGTCTCTGTTCTTTTCTGTCTTTTTCTTTCCTTTTATCTTTCTTTTGGTCCCGGCCTCTCTGTTTCTCCATCTCTGTCTCTGTCTCTCCCTTTCCTCCTCCTCTGTTTGTTTTGGAAGTTGAGAAAAACGAGCAATGTGGATCCTAGAGCAGTTTACACTGAACCAGATGGTTCATCTGATTAGCATCAGACTAAAAAGACACATTACTTAGAGATTAGGTTCTCATAGGGACAAATCTGTTCCAAAGGCACATAAGGTTTGCTTTTCTCGTAAGACTCCCCTCGGAGCTTTCTCCCGGCATATCTGTTCTTTTCTCCCATCACCACCAGCAGGCAAGTCTGAGTCTGAGTTGGAGAAGAAAGCAAATTAGTCTCCACAGGTTTCTGAGTTCTCCTCTCACTGAACCCTGAAATCATTCACACTGGGTGGGCCACTCCTTGTGCGACCTTGGCTGCTTGAGACTCTTAACTCCCTCACGCCCCAGGCTAAACAGACTTATTGTGCCATTGAGTCCACACAACAACCCAATGACACTCCTTTTGCGGTTATTCCCACTTTACGGATGAGGAAATTGAGATTTACAAGATTAAGTAATTTACTCAAGATTATAGGTCTAGGAGAAATTGAGATTAATTGCTTCCATGAAAGCAAAAAGGGGGGAAAGTGTGTGTGTGTGTGCACGCATGTGTGTCTTAAAAGGGGCTTATACAGCAAACCATCATAAAAGATGTCTGTCAAGTGTTCCAAACTGTGTAACTATGTTGAGGTCTGCAGCCAGACAAACAATAAAATGGGAAAGCATAAACTATCTCACTCTGACCTGTATTTCTTACAGCATATATAGCACAGGCCTTTTGCAAATATAGGGGGAAATGAAATTAAGATGGGGGGGAGGTATTCAGATCAGAATAGGAAGCACATATAGGCCAAGGCCCCTTTATTGAATGAGTTCTATGTTTCTCAGAGGTTGAGGATATACATGTAGCTTCCAGGGAAATAAGAAAGCTTGGTTTCCATGCAACTGTCACATTTGAAGGGACCCCCTTACTGCAAGAAACTGGAAAGTCAGAACAAAAGCTAGGAAAATAGAAAGAGCAGCAGGAATAATAACCACAACACCCATAATAGCAGCTACCACTTAGTATAGGATACTGTGTTGCAATAGGCATGTTAAATGCATTATTCACCTCATTAGCCACAAGGTAGCCTTAGGACATAGAC
Source organism: Hyaena hyaena (assembly GCF_003009895.1). NCBI lineage: Eukaryota > Metazoa > Chordata > Mammalia > Carnivora > Hyaenidae > Hyaena > Hyaena hyaena. The sequence continues at coordinate 301,035 of NW_024080734.1, read as the reverse complement.
ATGGTTATTATTTTTTCATTTCACAGATGAGCTTACTGAGGATCAGAGAGGCTAAGTAAATTGCCTATTGTCACACAGCTAATAAGAAGATGAACCAGGAATTCAACCCAGGCCTACTGATATATAAGAACAGTGCCCTTAACCAGTAAACTTTGTCTCTTCCCCCTTCTCCATAGGATGTTCCTGAAGATAGGCCGATAGGATAGTCTGCCAACATTTCAGAAAGTGTTTAAAAGCCTTCTGGCCCCTCTGCTTGATGTCAATACACATGTTTAAGGCTGTGAGTACAAGCTAATGTCACAGACTATCCTCCAGGCAATTTGCACATCTGGCGGTTAAATGAGCACAGGCTCAAAGCAAATCACATCCCTGAGGCACAGGACACTTCACAGGAAGAACAACAGGAGGGATTTCATTTCAGCTCAAGGAATCAAACTCACCTTATTTAAGGGTATAAAGGAGACACTCACCCAAGAGCCAATGACACCCAGTAAGCACATATGAATTCAGATTGTATTAATTTGGAACCTGAGCACTTAAGAAGGGGCATGAGCTGATGTTTCCCTTTGGGGTTATTTTGGGAAGAGGGTTCACTTAGCAAATCAGTAGTGGCTGAGGAGTTACCTTTAAGCTGTGCATACTGCTTTCACATGTGAACCAGGGATGGATAGACTAATTATACATTGCCCCCCTTTAAAAGGGGTCCCCAAAGAGCTGCGTTCACCTACTTCTAGTCTCTGTAAGTGTTTAAAGGGAAGAATTTTGCATTTCTTTTCCAACTGGGTACAACACTGGGGCTGGCCTTCTGTCTGTGAATATTAATCAGAGGGTTTTTACCGAATCTGAAACTCAGAGACACAGCATGACTGGTGAGCAGCAGCTGTCCAGCCTGCTCTGTGATTATGCTGACTCTCAGGGGCCACCACCAACCCAGGAGATGCGACTCCAGGATAGGAATTACTCCAACTTCCACCAGCCCGGAGTTGACACCACATGCCCAATCCAGGACGGTGCCGGCACTCCATCTGGCCTTGATGCTGAGCCGGGCCCCTGCAATGATGTTAGCTCTGAACAATGAGGGGAAGCCAAGCAGCCCCCACTCTCTGCTGCCTCTGCAGTGCAGCACCATATGTACCTAAAGTCATCCTAGTCCGTAGAGTAGGACTCCATTCATCTACAGTCTCTACAAGTGACACCACCCGAAATCCAGGAAGAAACTGCCAGGGCAGGAAGGGGCAGGCATATTTCACAGCTTTCAGAGTGAGGGCAATTCAGTCTGATGTGGAAGTCAGAACATGAAACCACAGAATGTTCACATTTAGAAAACCCAGTACACAAAAAATGCGAGAAGACTTATCAGGATTAGTTTCTAATCACCTTGTAACAAACCACCTTGTACAAGCAAACCATATATTTGTTGCATTAATCTGTTGTCACACATCTGTTTGAATGGTCAGGAAACCACTGACATGACTATAAAATCACAAGAAGAACACTTTTCTTCTCATGCCCTTCTCCTACCCTTAACTCCAGGGATAGGAATTCAGAGAGCAATTTTGGATGCACTATGTTAACCAGACACTGTGGGGAAAGAATATTTACAGTGAAGTGGCTCCTGAATATTTCTGTGATTACTAGGCAATTTACATAAATATTCAAGCCCAGCTCTCTGAATAAATTTCAGCTGGGTGAGGACAGATTCTCTGCTTTCTAAGACCTCTTGTTTTTTGCACAGTTTGCTTCTCATTTTATCACTGACACCAGTGTGGACAAAAAGGAATTAAAATTTGGGAAGTATTGGCCTTAGCATACAGAAAGCATACAGAAAACAGTGCTGACTCTCAAAAATCATTTTTTTTTTCACCCTCACAGATAGGACAGATATCAGAAATGGCAACTGTTGCTGGACTTGAGGTGGATGATGAATACTGACTTCTAAGCCTGCCTGGCCATATCCAGAGGTGTGGCCATCTAGCTCACTGACCTTATAAACAGAGCTCCCCCAGGCTCATAGCAGTGGGACACTGGTCAGAGGACTGGTGGTTCCCAGAGATCAGTTTGGGATGAGCAGCTCTGACTATAAGTCCTGCCCAAAGTCAGTATCATTCCCTGCTCTTAAGAAAATACCATTAAGTGAAGAAACGCAAAGTATAGGACAGTTGGATATTATGCTATTATTGTAGTAATAATAATAATAGAAGACCAGGGATGAATATATAGTATACATGTGTCTGATTGCTTATACATGGAGTATATCTGGAAGGAAGCACAAGAAACTAGAACCACTGGTTGTCTCTGAAGAAGAGATCAGAGAGACTATGAACAGGGTCTGGGGAGACTCTTTTCATGTGGTACCTTTTCATACCTTTGCATTTTGATCCGTGTAATTTCTATTCCACCAGAATTTCTGAGATGGGTCACAGAAATCCGCATTAGCTCTCTAGTTTATTCTTACACGCTGGAAACTTTGAAAACTTCTCTGTTATAGGTTTTTTCTACCACAAAATAAACTTCACCTACTTCCTCTCAAGTTGAAGACAAGCATACAAGTATAAACCATGTAGGGGGAAATCTCATGGCAGAATGACCTAAAGATATGACTCCAAATTTACCATCTCATTAAACTCGCTCAGGAAGAGCAATCAATGCAACCTAAGCTTTCCTAAAATCAATTTAGATTCCGATGGCTTAGTTGTCAGCTACTTCCTACTTTTTGCATTTATTCAGACCAAGGAAGTTGTTAGAGAAGAAATGTTTGAGTCACTGGGTGGGTTGTTCTGGCCTGTTGAGCACGTGGTTTATGGCACCCCCCGCCCAGCCAGGATGCTTTGCACTCACCTTGCTTCTTAAAGAGGTTGCTCTGGACTATTTCATTCATAGATTGAACTTTTTGCTTTTGGAGTTTCACAGGGGGGATGCAGGTGTAGAACTCATATAGGAGTTGGCTGAGGACAGGAAAGACAGGAACGCAGAAAACCAGTTAGATCGGTGCTTCCCACAAGCTGGCACATACAGTTCACTCCCAGACGGCCAGCTCTGTAGAAATGACATACATCTTGCTCCCTTGGCCGCCCAGTTCCTGGCACAGCGTCAGATGCATTGTAAGCCTGAGTGGCATTGATGTTAATGTTGACTGTTAATAGCATCCAAAGAGATGCGAAAACCTGAAAATAATACCAGTAACCCTGAGCCCTTATGTGTATCAGACACATGCTCTGCACTTTACATCCATTATGCACTTTAAACCTCATGACTCTCTAAGATAGATACAATACTTATCCCAGTTTACAAGTGGAAAAACTAAGGTTCAGAAAGGTTAACTAACTTTCCCAAGATTGCGTAGCTGGGGTGGGGAGTTGAAAAACAAGGATTTAAAATCAGGTTCTGATTTTGTTCCCATAACATTTTATTTACTAATGTTTTATATTAAGTAATGCTTTATAAGTCTTAAGATCAAAAGGGTCCCCATTTAAAAAAAGAAAAAAAGCTATGAAAAGTTATGAGTTAGACCTAGTTTAGGACATGAAAAAGGAGATAGTTCTTCCCAGAAAGAGCGAACACAAAGACACTGCTGAAACAGAATTATAGCCCCTGCCAGCTTTCCAAAATCAGCTTATTGTGCTCATTCATTCTTTCAAGTACTTGTTAAGTATCTATTTAATGTGTGATGGACAGTGTGCAGAACAGTGGGATACAGTAGGAACAGACTTGGGCCCAGTCAGCATGGAGCTTACATTCTGACGGAGGTTGACATTACAACACAGAAGCAAACAAATAAATACAAAGGGATATGTGCAATGAAGAAAATAAATAATTAGGAGTTGCATCAGAGAATAATGGGGTAGGGGGTGGGGGAGAAATTTAATTTATTTACAATATTCAGAAGTGTCTTCTCTGAGAACATAACATTTCATTTGAGACCAGAAGGATGAGAAGAAACCAGCAGACATCTTGATACAAAGGAAAAAAAGGACATGAGTGAGAAAACCAGTGAGATCCAAATAAAGCCTGGGGTGCAGTGAATAGAATTAAAGGGATGTTAATTCCTCAGTGTTGACTTATGTGCCATAGTTATGTAAAATTTGAACTTACTAAGGGAAGTTGGGTGAGGGTGTGCTATCTTCGCAACTCTTTCCTAAATCTAAAAGTATTTCAATAGAAAAAGTTCTTAAAATCTTCTATATGTTATCTCAGAATGTAGGTGAATTTAAGAAAAAGAGGAAAAGACATACTGGTTCAGATGCCTCTATTCTAACAGCATGATCACCCTAAACTAATGTGTTCACCTCATGAGACAAATGTGGTAAGGGAGGAGAAAGCAAACGGGAGCCTATCTCTATTATTCCTGAAAATGACCGAAGGTTGCTCTCCATTTGTAACTATCCAGCATACAGGGCATAGACTGGGATCCCCAAATATCTTTTGAGTCCAAACGAAATGAAGGCTTTTATACCAACTATCAGTTCTTTAACCTACATGTTTGCATGCCGTATCATTTATGCCATTAAAGAAGGATGCTTATACTGTGTTGGTTTTCACCAAAGTCTGGCAAAACAAAACTGGAATGTCAAAATCCTACAGTGGAGGCCTTATAACATATTCCCACCATGTGTCCTCTTCACACCAGTTCCGAGTGCCCATCTAGAACCCCCCAAACACCCCTCCATTCCCACTAAACCCCTGGCTTGCCATCAGAACCCAGGAAAGCACATCGTGAGCTCTCACCTGAGTAACTTTGCATCAAAGACTGTTTCCACATCATGGAGGACAGATGGGATGTATTTCAAAGCTGCCACCTAGGTGGAAAGTAAAATAAACATGAGGGATGCCCACATCCAACAGCTCCACATGGTAGGAGGGTACTTCACGATGTGAGAGGGATCAAGGGAAAATGACCCTGAATTCTGGACACTCCTACAGAGATTCAATACCCAGTATGTTGATTGAAACATTAGCATGCACTTCTTTGATTACAAAAGTAAGTCACAACTTCTTCTATCTTCAAGGAGGAAGTAATGTATACAATGATCACAGACTTTGAAGTTAGACACCTGCTGTCAAATCCTGGTTCTACTCCTAGTAACCATGTGGTTTTAGGCAAAACTTAACCTCTCTGTCTCAATGTCCTTATCTGTAAAATAGGGAAGATAGTATGTATTTTGCAGGATTGAAAAAATTAAAAATAATATACATGAGGCATCCAATAGAGAGCCAGGCATATTTTGGGAGCCTGTTAAGTGGTAACTTATATTATTATTGGAAGACAGTGTGTTTGAATTGTTTTGTTGGTGGCAAGGACAGCTTAGACTAAGTTATTCATATTTTCTCACCTTGGCCAATTTGTGAACAATGGTGGGCATGTTTTGGTCCACTAGCCGGTTTAGCATACTAGTTGTGCATTGTTTGTGGCCTGTTTCTTTCCTCTGTGCAAGTTAACTGATGCATCCAGAGGTATGAGACACAACCAGAGCCCCACATAGCATCATCCTTTGCTAGGTAGCAGAGTAGACTGCAGTTTCTCCAGAAGGAGTTATAAGTCACATGACTGGAAAACAAGAATCTAGTGGAAGGATGTATTTAAAATTTTTCTTTTTCTTTTCTTTACACTCTAAGTGTATTATAGTCAACATGTATCACCCTTTAATGATCAGACCAAAATAAAAATATTGAAAATTCCTTTCTTAAAGAAAATCTTAACTTCTAACCATATACAACTGAGCTTCTTAGTTAACATAAATAATAATTATGACTATTCTCTGAGAACTCTGAATGCGACAGGCACTGAACACCTGACAGATTATCTTCTTAAACCTTACATCAGACCTACAGGAGAAATAATATTTTCATAGCTAAGGACCTCTTGTGCAGCAAAATTAAACAGCTGAAAGTCACAAAGTTAGCAAGTAGGAGAGGCACGATTCAAACTCAGGCAGGCTGCATGGTCAGCCACCCTCAGAAGCCTTAAGCTGCATGCCCACCTCACTCAAACAGCAATTGTCTCTCTTTATGTCTTCATCCTTTCCGTTGTTCATGATTTTTAAAAGTCAGCAATGTATGTGCAATGTAAAGAAACATCACACAGGATGAAGTATTAAGGTGAAGAGTGTCACTGAAGTCCCACATCTCCATCTCAGCCAAAAACCTTATTCCCCAGAGGGGCCACTGTCAACACTGTGCTGACTTTCCTTCTTGAGTGTTTTCTCTGCAGGAATGCACACAGGTGCATCCACACGTGTGTGTGTGTATGTGTATGTGTATGTGTGTGTGTGTGTGTGTGTGTGTGTGCGCGTGTTTGATTTATCCAGTTCTGCACCTTATTTTTTGTAGTGGGCCATCTAGCACTGATATCTTTGCATGCCATCTCTTAGAGTGCACACCCTTCATATCTAACCACTACTCTTTAACCTCTTTAAAGAGTACCTTCTTTAACCTCTCCTTTACTGATGGACTTCACACTATTTTCAGTTTTTCTTTATTATAAAATATGTGGTAAGTAAACAGTATATAGAATTATGTACCTGTGAGAATCCCTGAAGAAGGGATTGCTCAAAGATGAATTAGTGTATCAAAATGTGTATAAGTATATAAACATATAAATATATATATGAAATATTGTCATATTACCTTAGAAATAAGTGACAACCAATTTCCTTTTACTCCTTTCCCTATAACCCTGCTAACACTGGCATACAAATATTTTTAGTTTTGTCAATGTGATGTATAATTTGCAACTGTAATTTACAAATCTTTGGTTTCTAGTGCATTGGGCACCTTTTCTATATTTATTGAACATCTGTCTTTACTAACTTGCTTGCTCATATCCTCTCCTCATTTCCTTTTTGGGTGATTTATTTTCTTATTGGTTTGTGGAATTCTTTATGTATCATTAAAATTAGCAATTCTGCAGTAACAAAATTTGAAAGAATTTCATTTTGCTTTTGTCCTGTTTGCTGCTTGTCTTTCAGCTTTGTTTATCAGATCTTTCACTGCACAGAACTTTAATCTGTATGTTGTCAGATTTGTCAGAGTTTTTCTTTATAGTTATTTGATCTTGTGTCTAGGAATTCATTTTCCATTCTTTCAAATCAAGATGACAAGAGATAACAAGATTCCACAGCTGATGCTCTATTGGGCCACTCTTGTTCTACAGGATGGTGCTAGGTATTCTGTGAGGGGAAAAAGGATTTGCAATTAAATAATTTGGGGAAACTTTGATTTAAGCAAAAATAAACCAGTGAGCTTTTTTTAAATTGCAGAACTTTTTAGAACTGTGATATGCTAAGACACACTATAACATCCTCCCAGGAAGTTACAATGTCCAGTACATTCCAACCTGGTTGGTCAAGCCATTTTTACCAGGAAATCCCAAGCAGATGTGTCAAAAACAGATGCCTGAAGGGCTAGGCAAGCAAAAGAAAAAAGTGAAATGGAATGAGTCTGGGCCAGTGGGAAGTAGTGAACTATGTGGAACCCACATTCTCTCTAAAGAATAAGTCGTTCTGGTTTACCTGTTTTATCACCATGCTAGCCAAGTCAAACACATCAGCAGGCTGCACTCCCTCCATGGGCAGCTTGTTTACAATGTCTAAATTCTAAAGAGATGCCCTGTGCTGAGGCATATGCTCTGAAAAAGTCTGGTCCAAGCACTCCTAGCAAACTGTCCTTCCATTCACTCTTAGGCTAAAGAACACAGTGTTCTGGGCCACAGGGGCCTGGGCAGGAACCCCAGTGCTCTACTAGCACCTGCATGCACCAAGGCCCATTTCTTCATACCCTGAGCCTCAGCACCTTCATGTGATATGGTAAAGGGGAATGATGTGAAATAAAGTATATCATGTAACTGTTGCAATTTCCAGCACACAGTGGGCCCCCGAAGGCGTGTGTGCTAAATTTCACCTTATTCCATCTCTCAAACCCCTACACTCATTCCCCAGCCCGTGGACAAAGTATAACACATACTCCATAATTAAGACCAAAGTGAGAGGGCAAAAACAGAAATAGAACCCTCAGCAAGTTGGGAAAGCCAGGACCTCAGTGCCTGCAGCAAGTTATTGGCTTTCAAGGGCTGCATATCATTCCAGGGCTTTGAAGCGATGCTGTAGAATTGCAGCCACCATGAGTTTACATCAACACTTACATGTAAACACTTCAGCTATTAGGAAGGAGAAGTTGGACAGGGCTGGAACGAGGGCTATTTCAGAAGGAGCCAATCTTCCCAGCTTCTCAGCTCTGGGCTGGCAATAAAGTAAAACAAACTAAGTAGCTGTTGCCCTGAGACTCAGAGGGTGTTATCAACTCAACTGGAGAGTACTAAACTTCCACCTGGTCCAAGCGGCCTCACAGAGAAGCAGCAGGCCTGTGGTTTCCTTTTCCAAGAAGGATAGCTCATCCCTGACCTAGGAAGTTTGCAGCACTGGCCGCAGGGCTCCTGTCCTTAGTGCTCCCCTTCACATGGCCCTTACACATGTGAGTGGAATAATAGCAGGCAGGTGCAGCAGAGCAATGAGCAAGCTCCCCTAGAAGGCAGAACAGCTCAGCCGTAAGATCCCCTGGAGACCTCCCTTTGTTGCTTGTTTCTAAGGCCTGGAAACCAGAAATAGCCTGGCGTTTTAGACCCACTGGCCTCTTGGAACTACTTTGTTGGTATGATTTTTACTCTCATTAATACTAATATTATACATAAAATAATATTGCCATGCTATTACTCTTAGTCCATAGTATATATTCCTATATTGCATATAATATTTAAGAGAAACATATACAGATAAGTTTATATGAGTGTATGTATATAAATATATATAACAGGATTATTAATTACAGAGTTTTAAAATAACAACCATTACTGGAAACTTTAAATGTGTTAAATACTTTATATGCATGATCTCATTGTACTTTACAACTACTCTAGGAATAGATACTGTCATCCCATTTTACCAGTGAGTAAACTGTGGCGCAGAGAGGTTAAATAATTTGCCAGAAGCCACATAGCTACCATGCAGCATAGTAAGAATATGTACCTTATTCTTTCCAGCTGGCCCCCAGACAATGTGCTTTGCTACTACTCACCCTGCTATAAGGAAAGCCTTCTGTCTTAGAAGGTGAGGAGGTTTCAATAGGGGAGAGAAGGATGATTTGGGAAAGGAAGTAGATAGAGAACTTTCCCCTTTTTATGAGGATAAGTTTTAAAAGAAGGTACAGTTTTCCTGGCATCTCCTCAGTTAAGGATCTTCCTCACGACATATATCAGGGGCTGTAAGAATGGAGACCAGGAAAACATTTGTCAACTTAGTACTTAGCTTATCATGTAGCACCAAGTAGTTTTCTAGATTGAGTATCAACTCTGGACCCCTATCAAAGGCTATCTAAAGGCTAGTATCAACCTCAAGAAGAAAGCCAAATCCAAACCAAACAGTAATGGTTTCACTGGCTCAGAGAGAAGTCATGGGAGGTCACCTGAGATGATTATTATCCAGATAGACTTCTCTACAATTGATAATCCTGGGCTGCTAGAAAATAGCAAGTATTTAAAAATAACAACAAAAATCAAAACCAAGAAGTTACACTCTCTGAAAATTTATGTGGATTTGCCTTTTGAGTGTTTCCTCCAAACAGAGGAAGAGTGAACTGCACTGATGCCAGTAGACAGAATTTTAGCCAAAAAGAGCATGCCTTGCACTGATGCAAGGTATACAAGAGCACTAGACATCTTCCTCACTCAAGAACACAGACAGTATTTCCAACCCACCAATATTCAGTCCTTTGATTTTTGCCAAGCGTTGAATGGTTAAGGTCCATGGAAAGTAGACAATGTCACAGAAATTCACCACAGCATGACCACAAGAAGACAGCTTCCCCAGAGATACAGAGCTGTCCCTAAGGAGAATACATGTCGCTCTCCCAGGACGGTCACCCTCCTCGCCAATCTTTCAGGGAAAGAGAAGGAAAGAGGGACCAACACATTCCAGAATACATGAGTCTCCATGCTTTCTGTAACGCAACATTATGCTGGCCCCCAAAGCTTGGTGGGAATAGGGGAGTTCAGTGTTTACACATGGCTGGCTGAAGAGGCAGATGGTCTGAGTCAAGTCCCTGTGGACCACTTTTATCTGTGTGGCCATGGGGAAGTTAAATCTCTGTGTTCTAGTTTCCTCACCAGAATGGAGGAAATAAAGTTACCTAATTCAGAGGCCGACGTGAAGATTAAATATTAGTTATCTGTATGACTACAGCAGCCTCACTGGAACAAACTTTCATCCTCCTCATCACTGAATCCATTGTCCTTAAATATTACACCTAAGTATGGGGTGTACAGTTGGAAAGGGACAAGTTAAATAATGAGTCTTGTTTCTCCTACTTTGGGAACTTAGCCTACAGCCTGTGGGCCACTTCGCGAGAATGGACCACTTTCTTTCCTTAGTTCAGGCATTTGAACATTTTATACTAATAAACAATGAAAAGAGTGGAAAGAAAAATGTATTCTTAATTAGCTTGCTTTCATGTCTATGGACCAAACATCTATCCATCTTTACTATTGTTTACCGTTGCTTATTGCTTATCTACTTGGCATTTTGCAGGAAGACTTGGGTCTTTCATAAAACTATGCTTTGTTCAGTGGTGATTAGGAACTCAAACTCTGGACTTCTACAGTCTGGATTCAAATCCCAGACCTGCCCCTTCTTAGCTGTGGTTAAGTTACTCAACTTCACTAAGCCTCCATTTCCTCATCTGTAAAGTAGAGATAAGAAGAGTATTTGCCTAATAAGGTTGTTGTTGTAAAAATCAAATGAGCTAACAATATATGTAAAGCTCTCAGCTTAGTATGTGATACATAATAAATGCTAAAATACAAAACAGTGGAAGCTTGTAGTCACCCTTTCATTCATTCAGCTAAAAAATATTCGAGTAACTGGGCATGGAGGAGGGCACTTGTTGGGATGAGCACTGGTTGTTATATGTAAACCAACTTGACAATAAAGTATTTAAGAAAAAAATATTCAAGTACCTATAAGTGGCAGCTGATGATTCAGATACTAGGGATACAAAAGACAGAGTTACCCTGCCCTCCTGGACACTCTAGTGGCATTATTAGTATGCATGACAATCATAGTTGACATGGGAGAGTACCATTCAATAGGAGCTGTTCATTTATTTTCACTTGTACCATCAAATTGGAACATTATGATAAATCTTGGACCTGAAGGAGAATGGGAAAATGGGTCTACCTAATGTCACCAAATGCCCTTTCCTCATAAGGGCTCATTTAAGCTATATCCAATTCACTAGTGTCTGATTTTGATCCTCTCCACCTACCATCAGTTTTATCAACAGTATTCACAGGCCTGGCACACACAGGGACTTCTAAGCTTATGGTCTGTTACTGAAAATACATGGAAGGGTGCCTGGGTGGCTCAGCTGGTTAAGTGTCCGACTTCGGGTCAGGTCATGATCTCATGGTTCCTGGGTTCGAGCTCTGTGTCAGGCTCTGTGTTGACAGCTCAGAGCCTAGAGCCTGCTTCAGATTCTGTGTCTCCCTTTCTCTCTCTCTCTCTCTCTCTCTCTGTAGCTCCCCTGCTTACACAAACTCTCTCTCATTTTCTCAAAAATAAAAATTTTTTTTTTTTTACAAATAGTTTATTGTCAAATTAGTTTCTACATAACACCCAGTGCTCATCCCCAAAGTGCCCTCCTCCATGCCCATCCCCCCTCCCCCCCACATCCATCAGTCCTCAGTTTTTGTCAGCATTCAAGAGTAAAAATAAAATATTTTTTTAAAAAAGAAGAAAATACATGGGAACCCCACCTTAATCCATTCCTTGTGACAGAGAAAACATTAACTTTGGAATCAAGAGACCTGGGAAGCTTCAAATCCTAGCTCCACCACTGTGGATAGGTATAATTTGGGATGAATTATTTAACTTTATGAGCCTTCTGTGGACACTGAAGACAGTGATTCCTTGCAGATCTCTGGCAGGATGAAAAACACTGTATGTGAAGAGCCCAGCTTCATGCCTGGCACACGGTAGGTACTCCATCAATGGAAGGTATTTTTAATGATCTTCGACCTTCTCTGAATTGCTGGTTTTAAATTCTCCATAGTTTAGGGTGAGCTGCTGCCATGCCAACTCTGAACAATAAGGAAAACTACAGGAAGCAATGCACAAAAGCCAGATGAGTCTTAGAAATGAGAAATAATTTGAGTAGGTCCCAGAACTCACAATGGACAAAGCTGAAATTGAACCAGACCTGCTCTATGCCAAACTGAAGTAGACTTGAATGATGGCTTCCACCATAAGCTGCCACTCAGCTGGAAGTGTCGAGCTGGAACCAGGAATGGTACTCTACCTTCTCACTCAAAATTTATGGAAGCCACTACTAATCAATCACAGAACTCTTTCCCACCATACATACTCCATGCAGGCTTGGAATCAGGACTCCAGTCATCCTGTCCTATTTGTCATTTCTTTCTTTTCCATAGAGTCAGTTCATGTGGGTTTATTCTCCCTGAAATTTATATCTATGTTTCTTGATCTAGTTGAATAACCAAATGTCCTAAAACTGTTCAGCCTCATATGACAAGGTTAGGAATATAAATATCCCCTCCCACTCTAGGAAAGTTCTCCAAAAGCTTCTGTTTTATGATGAGGTAAAGAAGGGTGAGATATAAATGGCTAAAAACAATCAATTTAAATTGAAATATGTAATAGGCTCTATAGTTCTTGCTTAACATACATTGCTTTATTTAATCCTCTCAATATTTCCTCTAAATTAGATATTAGGCCTTCTACTTTATAGAAAATTAAACAGAGGCCTGAAAACAGAAACAATTCACCCAATGTTACATGCCCAAATACAGATTCCCAACTTTCACCCAGGTCTCTCTGGAATGAAATCCAAAATGCTCTCCTGTGGCAAATGGCAAAGTCTGAGAAGATTCCTTATATGGAGTTTGTTAACATTACACGACCTTGACCCCTCTCCCCTCATTAGCCCACACTTCACATCCTAAAACAGCATTAAATCTTCAAAGGTTATTGCTTTCCATATTTAGATATGGCTACATGCTTCTTTGATAACTTTTTAACAGCCATAGAAATAGGTGGAAAGTGTCATTGATTTTAAGTAAATCCTGGAAGCTACACTGGCCCTTAGAGCAAATTAAAAAAAGAGATGAAGCCTGTTTTGACAGCTCTGGGGCAGAAACCCACGAGGAAAAACCAGTATAACCTGGCCCAAATCCTGGGGAAAATAAGGCATTTCTTTTTTTTTTTTTTTAATATTTTTTAATGTTTATTTATTTATTTTGAGAGAGAGAGAGGGGAAAAGAGAATCCATACATGTCCTAGTTGGGGAGGAGCAGAGAGAGAGAGGAGCTGTCAAAACAGAGCCCTGTGCAGAGCTTAGTCTCACAAACCATGAGATCATGACCTGAGCCAAAATCAAGAGTCGGATACTTAATGGTCCAAGCCACCCAGGCACCCCAAATAAGGTATTTCTAACATAGCTTCCCAGACAGTAAGAACTTGGGTAAAAAAAAAAACCCAAAAAACAAAAAACAACAAAAACAAAAAAACTTATGCCCAGACCATAATAATCACATTAGTTCCTTGCATTTGCATAGGATTTTATAATCTGCTCTTTCATAGCTGGTGTTTATTGATCCTCACACTGAGGTTTTATAGACTAGGAAACAGTGAGAGGTTAAATGATGAGTGTAAAGTCATACAGCTAGCTGAGCAGGAGCACTCTTGTTGACCAGGTCTCCTCAGTGCCACCAATACTTGGTGGTTCCTCTTTGCTTGTATCCTTTTACCTTTCTATTTTTTCCTCCCTCTGTCTCTTTGTTTCTTCCCCCAAGATACATGTAGTTCATCACCAGGAAATAGGTGCTGAAATTAGTAGTGGCTCCATGATAGCTGACCCCCTCTGCCTGTCTCAAAGCCAGAGGTCTGTCTCTTTCCTGGCACCTCTGCCTCTCTGGGACACCTGCTCCTTCCTCCCCCCAGCCATCTGGCTTCTTTTGTCCATCGCTTCTGCTCCCTCATACTTCAGCTTCCTTAGAGCTATTTCCAATCTGATTCAATGCTACAGCCTCTCTCATTGCAACCAGTCAAACCCAGCCCCCACCAAACATCCTAACACTGTGCAGCCTCTCACAGGGAGCTCAGCTGCCTCTATTACGTTACAGGTGGGGTGACAGGCTCCAGCTCTTATCACATTTCTTCATGCTGTCCCCTGCTCCTGTCATCCCCTTTTTTGTAAAATGATGGAGATTTAAAAAATCACGAAGGAAGACTTAAAAAAAAAACAAACAGCAAAAGGGAAGGGAAGACTCATCTCCAGTCATATCTTCAGTAAGTGCTAAAGGTATAGTGTAAAGAACAGTGTAATGGAGCAGGTCAGAGCATGGTCTTCAGACCCAGGCAGGAGGAGATCTGAGCACCGGCCACACCTCTGACTACTATGGAGCCTGAGGAAGCAGTATCAACTCTAAGCTTCAATTTCCACATCTATGACATTGAGATTTTCACACCTATCCTGGGAGTCATTCATTCAACAGGTATTTATTAAGCATCAGCTATGCACTGTGGACTGTTCAGATGCTAAGGATACATTGGTGAACTAGAAGAGATAAAGCCCCCCTCTACACACACATCCACACATGCAAACAAACACATACACACACACACAAAGTTCCCCAACATTTGTTCAATCAAAACAAGCCTTTAGTAGAATGATTTCTGAATTTTGGTTTACACCAGTGAGCTACTTAAACTCCCACTTGCCCTGGTCACACTCATACTGATTAAATTAGAATGTCTGCTGGTGGTGACCAGGCATCAGAATTTATTAAAGATTTCCAAGATGCCTGGGTGGCTCAGTCAATTAAGCATCTGACTCTTGTTTTCAGCTCAGGTCATGATCTCTCACGGTTTCGTGAGTTCAAGCCCCATGTCAGGCTCTGTACTGTCAGAGTGGAGCTTGCTTGGGATTCTCTCTCTCTCCCCTTCTCTCTGACCCTCCCCACCTCAAGCTGTCTCTCTCTCTCATTCTCTCTCTCTCTCAAAAATAAATAAATAAATATTAAAAATAATTTAACGATCTCCAAGAGATTCAAATATGCCAAGTTTGGAACCCATGCATTAGCAGTCTAGCTCCCTAAACAGATGTGTGCCTCTGACTCCTCACCTGCATTCTAGCTAGACACTAGTACCTTATTCATTCTAGCCATAGGCTGAGTTACCCCAGTCTTAGCAGATATTTAAATTAGCAACCAAAAGGATAACTCTGATTACAAGTAGGAGAAGTCATCTGTGTTAACTCACTGGTTTAGATAAATGTGTTTGTTTTTTATTCATATGACATGAAGCAGCCCTTCCTGAGCACTTATGAGTCAATTCTGTGAAAGTTATGAAGTCTCCTTGAAACAGTCTCTTCATTTAGCCTCTCTGCTGCTAAATTCTTTCTCAAACTTGAGAAAGTTTCAAGGGGTAAGTTTCAAGTTTTCTCAAAGATTTACAGAGTTTGGGGGTGCCTGTGTGGCTTAGTAGGCTAAGCATCCAACTTTGGCTCAGGTCATGATCTCATGGCTCTTCGGTTCAAGCCCTGTGTTGGGATCTGTGCTGTCAGTTCAGAGCCTAGTGCCAGCTTTGAATTCTGTCTCTATCTCTCTCTGCCCCTTCCCCTTCATGCACTCTCTCTGTCTCTGTCAAAAACAAATAAATATTTTAAAAAAAAGATTTACAGAGTTTGTAGATTAGCATCGTGAACCATCAATTAGAGGACTTCTCTCTCCAAAGTGTCTCGTTTATTGAGGAAACCCAAACCCACAAAGGGGATCTGAACTTATGGAGTTGAGAATCAAAAGTAGAGGAATTTCAGAGATTGCTACCTGTCAGCATTACAAACAGATCAGGGTCATCTTATTACCTTCCAGGTAGCAAAAGCTTCCCAAATTATTAAAAAAGAGGCACTGTTACTTGCACAGCAAACAAACTATATATATATATATTATATATATAAATATATATATTTATAAAAATATATATAAAAATATATATAATATATATATATATATATATTTTTTTTTTTTCCTGCCCTGAGGAGTCCTTTAATATTCATGATCCTTGTGCCATGTAGCCAGCCCAGGCCTTCAGTTAACACAGGGCTACACGCTCAAGCGAAAGTAGACACTATCTCAGTATGCTGTTATGTATCAGATGACCAAGGGAAAAGAGATTTGTTTTGTAGTGTAAACCAACCTGCAAAAGTATGGTTGTTTTATACTGACTTTTCATCAGGTTGTTGATGGATTCAAAGAGCCGTCTCATGGATTCTTCAAACTCCATCTGTTCTTTGCCTTCGTAAAGCCTGAAAGAAGACACATCTGGGTCATTTCTCAAGCCTTCAGGCAATACCTGTGAAAGTATATGCCAGCCACAAACTTCATTTGAAATTAAGAGAGAGGGGTGGGAGACAGGGACTTCAGCGTGAGGGTACTGAGTCAGCAGGCTTTGTGTGTGTGTAATTTACTCCTGGGAAAACCTCTGTCCACACCCAGAACAGATACCCTCCCCTTGACTCCCATCTGTTGTTGAAACCCTGAAGAACCTCAAGGGAATGAAACTGATCCAAGCTGAGGGGACATTAATAATTTCACCCTCTGCAAGAATCAGAAAGGAGATTGTGGTCCCAAGAGGGAACCCCAAGGTGTCTGGGAAGCATCAAGGAGAAATATTTCAAGTATACCACACTTCCATGTAGCTCTTGCCTGGTTGTCAGATAAATATGCACGTGCCTGTTCCATGTCAGGGGCCACAGTTTCCCTGGCCCTCTAATTTCAGGAGTGTGCATATCACCTTTTGTTCCTCTGATTATAAAGCTCTATATTGTTATTGTAAAAAATGCAAACATAATAGAAATGCATTACTTATAAAGTGAAATTCCTCATCAATCCTACCTTGAGATTAGGGATTGTTAACATTTGGACGGTTATTGCAGAGATTTTTGAGGCCAGCATGAACATACACATGTAATTTTCAGAGAAACCATCCCTTCATATAAAATCAGTCTCCAGGCTCCTGAGGCTAACGGCCCTCATGGCCCAGCCTTGGAGTGTTGTGCAGCCCAAGGCCACTCCAGACAAAGCTTTATCGCCAACCGTGAAAAATCTGCAGCCCGATCTGTGGCATCCTGCACGAAATACCAAGGAGAGTGCTCTTGTCTCCAATTCAGATAAAGAGCATCTCCTGTCACTGCCCTACACAGTCAGACACCCTTGCTGTGGCTGTGGGAAAGGTGCTTTCCTTAGATAAAGCACTGACACACTTAACGGGTTTGTTTGCTCCATCAACCACAGGAAGGGCGGTCCATCAAATGCTGTCTCCGCTAAATTCCCACCCATCCCTTCACCTCTCTTTTCTTTCTGCTTCTCTTTTACTTCCTTTCTGTTTTTAAGCATGTGTCTGCTTATCTGCTTGTGAGTATTATTTGCTTTCTGTCTCTCTGGTTCATTATATTTATCTCTGCTTTTCTGTCTGTCTCTCTGACCCAATCTCTCTCTGTCTCTCTCTCAGTGTGTGTTAGTCACTCTCTGCCTCTTTTCTTTTTTTCCTAACTAACAGCTCCCTAAAGCCCTCCTGAAGTAAGAAGCTTAAGGGAAAGCCAGTACTGAATGTTCCAATCAATTATAAGGACCTGGAAATTGCTACTGACTTTCTGGGTATCTAGTTCAAGGTCATAGAGCCAAGGCTGTGAGAGGAGCCAGGAGTCCTGAAGCACTTCTCTCCCTCTCCCTCCTCTTCTTTAAACTACTCACTCCTGAATCTTCTTGTCCTTCTAGCACAGACATGTCTGCTGTAGAGTATATGTTTTACATTCAGTCAGCTCCACCTTGCTCTGTACTACCTGAAGACCTTATCAATAACAGCAAATGTTACAGTGCATGACACTGCCGCAGACACATATTAAATCATTTATCCTCATAACCACACCATGAGGTGGGCCCTATCATTATCCCCATTTTAGAGATTGATGAAACTCAAGCAATATGCCCAAGGACTCCACACCTGGAGTTGTTAGAATCAGAGTTCACACCTGGCCATCCAGCTCTGGGCTCACCGTCTCCATCAGTTTGGACAGAATTTTGCTCTATGCTTCACTGCCTCTCTTCATGCCCTCAAGCCTTGCTTTCTCATCTATAAATTGTAGGTCATAACAGCACTGTGCCCAAAGACTGTGAGGAGACCAGCTCATGTGTGAAGTGCTAGGCATATACCTTGTGCCAGCAAATGTTAGCTATTGTCTTGTTGTTAATTGTAGGAGTATTACTATCATTCCTGCTTCAGAGATAAGGACACAGAAAACTCTCAAGAGGTTGAAACTTGCCCAAATCCCATCAAAGTACAAAGTATGGGACCAGATCTGGTAGAGAGGAAGGCAGGATCCTAATTCAAGTGGTGGTTTTACTTTGTGTCCAAAGCTAAGCTAATGGATAGTCCGTCTTCCAAGGCTTTTGTCTGGAAATCTATTTCTCTTTCTACTAGACAGAGCTGCCTTAAAATGTCTACTAAACAATCTCATAATCCCTGTTATGGTCTATAGTGTTTCTGACCCACATTTAACACTCAGACGTGGCTTCCCATGATGGACTCATCATTATTTATGTACAGATGGACTTTCTCTGTAAGGCATACTTATTAGTGTATTTGCATGGGGTTGGAGACAGGTTGGGGTTCCTACCAGGTTGTCTTCTTGGGAACCATCTGTGAGCCTATGAGAATGGCTTCCAGCAGCTTTTCCCTACAGGTTGACTGTGCCCACCCCCACCTTCCATAACTGAATGGTCTCTTGGTGGCATTCTCTGGAATTTGTTTTGTTTTGTTTTGTTTTAACACAGAAACGTAAAAATGGGCTTTGTTGGGAGACATCCTAATGGCAGCACTCCAGGGGAATGTTCATGAACTCCTGATGAAGAGGTCCCTAAGGCAGCCCTGGTTCCCAACCCCTCTGATTTGTTGTTATTGTTGTTGCTGTTGTTGTGTTTTGTTTTATTTTGTTTTAACTCTTTTTGGATTGTCTGAGCTACACAAATATCCTTCCAATAAATTCCTGGCTCTGGTTGGATTTGTCACAACCCTACCTGGTCAGAACTCTGTAGTTTCTTGCTGTTGTCCCCTGAAATTCTAAACCAAGAGCTAAGGGGAAGGCCAGTGAGCATCTAGTCCATGCTTCCCATTTTACAAAAGAATAAACAGGGGGCCAAAGTGGGCAAGTGACTTGACTTCACTGCCATCTTTTAAAAGTCATTTGACTGAGGTGGGAAAGAAAGGAGACATTTAGGCTGTGAGACCAGGTCAGGGCTGTGTACTCAACTTTAAACTTCGTAAGAACCTGAATTTAATTTCTACCACCAAGAAAAACCTGATTTGCTCTAGGTCACAGACTGTACCAGTGGTATAGCTTGAACCAGAACTCGGCGTTCTTCTCCTTCTATGCTCTGAGAATCCAACCCGGGAGAGCAGATGACACAGATCCCATGAGGCCAAGATCAGGGGCATCTGCCTCAGTGGGAATCCAAGCTGCTCCGTGTTATTCATGTCACAAGTTAAGTACCTAAATACCACACTCTGGCCCAGGGAAGAAAAAATATTCTACACCTGCCCAAGTTTCATCAAAGATTTAAAAAAAAAAAAACAAAAACAATTCTGTGGGGAAATGGCTTACATTTAACAGTGACTGCACATTAAGCAAAATTGTTGGAGTCTTATTTACTAATCATGTATGTGAATGAGTGAGTGAGTGAGTGAGTGTGTGTGTGTGTGTGAATTGTTAAGTCTGGAGTTTTGTTTGGTAGAAATAGGAAAAGAGCTAGAGAAAAATGATTGAAGATGAGACGAAGTAACCCAAACAGCTATTTAGTGCAAAGGGCTTTGCTATCTAGCCAGACTCCTCCACATACTGGTTATGTGGCTTTAGAATCTTCACCTTCCTTACTGACAAGATGGAGATATAATGCTCAATAAAAGGGTTATTTTGAGGTGGGAAAAAATGAGATGATGCCTTTCAAGTGTTTACTATTATAGCTGGCACGTAATAAGTGTTAAGTAAATATCAGCTACTCTTCTTACAGTTGTTGTTGGTTCCCAAGCACGGAAGTGATCACACTGGGAAACTCTCTGATCTGAGCATACATAAATAAAAATAATATTTCCAGGAAGGAGTGACTAAGGCAAATAAAATACATAAGGGTTTTGGATTACATGGAAGAAATAAATTGATGATGGAGGGCTGTCAGCAATGTGGGGCCTCTCCTGAGAAGCTGGAAAAGAAAAACAAATGGCTCATCTTTCTGCAAGGCTTTAAGCATGGCCTTGAAGTCAAGGGCATGGCAGATGTAGTTTCAAGGTCCTTTTTTAGCACTTGGTCTCTCTTATAGCTTCAGGAGGGAAACATTCTTTTTTTTTTTTTTTTTTTTTGGCTTCAGAGCGCCCAGAAAGATGCTTCTGAAACCAGCTCATCCTGCCAGGGAAGGAATTATTGGAGGGCCCGAAGGCCCTGACCACAAGGAAACTGGAACAAGCTGTGAGGCGCTGTTCTGGGGCATGTGAGCCCAACTACAGCAAGCGCTCGGGCTCCCAGGGCTTGGATAAATATAGCGATGATCTGCTTGCATGTGATTCATTAAAGAGACACTGTGCACAGCTGAGCACTCACTAAATGCAAATGGGGCCCCATACGGTGTGTACGATGCTTTGCACCACCTCTTCCATGCAGGTACATAAAGCCTCAGTCTAAAATGGAGATGCCAACCTCAGGCCAGCAGCCCAGGGGAGCAGAATCTAACCAAGGCATCCCCAGGCTTGGAAAGGTAGCAGGAAGGTTCACTTTAGAATCCAGGGGGTGGAGGGTTTCCTGGCGCACCAGCCCCATTTAATTTCCTAAGCCTCGGCCACTTCTGGCTCCTCTGAGACCCATTCACAGGCATCCTCTTGATTTCTTCCGTGCCTCTTTGAGGTAAGATAGAAATTTAGGTAAGACTCTGTGGGTTCCAAACTCTGCTCTGAAACTTACCAGTTGGATGACTTTGGCTAAGTTTCTTAATCTCTCTAAGCCTCAATTTTCTCATTAGTAAAGGATATTAGCCCCATAAAGTGGTCCTACAATCAAATAATACATGCAAAGCAATTAGCATGGTTCCTAGTACACAGGAAACACTAAATAAATGCTAGCTATTGTTATATAGTACCATAATTTTCTTATAGATCCACCCATTTTTGCTTCCTAAGCATTAAGAAGGAAAACACCAGAATCTTCATAAAGACTAGTATAATTTGTTGAGCACCTACTGTGTGCCAGGCACTGCAGTGGAAATAAATATGAGTAAGAGCCAGTCCCCATTCTCCCAAGAAATCACAAGGCAGGCCAGCAGGTAAATTATGTATTCCTACATAGTAGAAAAGTCGGACAATAAAAGTTTAATACTATTATTGAGCACTTCCTAAGGGTTAGACACTGTGCTAAATTCTTCACATGGATTACAGACTATTATTGTTCACATTTTACAAACAAGAAAAGGAAAAGAAATTAAGGAGGCATGAACCACGGGAACAGAAGGGCAGAGGAGGGAATGAAGTTTCTGGCAGACACTGACAGGAGTTACCACCAACCTGGGGGCACCTCTCTGCCCTCAGCAGCCCCTTCCCTGGTCACCCCTAAGACCTATCTGCCTCTCCTTCTTTCCTTCCTCCCCAGAAGTCCCATCAATACCCTGCAGGATTAGACCTGGGCTCCGGTTTCCTTTGTCTCCCTCACCTGGTCACATCTTTGCCTAAATTTGTTCTTGGCAAGACATATGCCTGCCTCATTTCACAAGTGCCCGGGAACAAGGCCAGATTAATTGGAAGGTTTTTTTAAATGAAAAATCTATTTTAAATGTCTCTGTGATCTTACATGGAAACAAGCAAAATTACTCAACAATAAGGCTGTGCTACACTATTCTGCTACCTTGCCACACAAGTCAAGATACTTGTATGCTCCCAAATGTGAGGCCAGTCACTGGAGAAATACTACAGGAGGGAGACCATTTATTTAGTGAATTTCCTTAGGTGAATGCTATGCATTCGACACAATGTTAAAGCAGACTCTCACGGCGACGGAGCCCTCCCTGTGGGACTACGTTCTTCACCATCACTTCTTAACCTGTCTGTTTTCTCCATCAGAGAATAAGCTCCATGCTGGCAGAGTCAAGGCTATCTCAGTCATGAGATCCCCATGTCTAACTAGTAATAGGCCTAGAACACAAAAATGAGTTGTAAACAAATGCATCAACTAATGAGAAATTGTTAAATGAATGAACTTCAAACACTGTCAATGTAGCTGTACAGAAGTGTCTTAGGAACCAGTTCTAGCAGTACCTGAACTAGATAGTATTAATAGTCATCTTCAGCTATACAGACTTATTATATTACCTTATTACCTTTACTACTAAGATGACAATGATGACTACTATTACTACTACTACTACTAGCTGCTACTTACTACTTGCCATGTACCTGGCACAATGCTAACTGTACAAGGTCACCCAACTTGTAAAGGGCAGAGTCAGAATTTAAGCCTGAGTGTGTCTGGCTCCAAATTTCAGTCTTAACCACTAGGCAGTACTGCCTCCAGAGAACAGAGCAAAGTAATAGCCAATTGCAAGGAAATGGAACAAGTCACAGTGAGTACAAAAGCATCATTTGCTCAGGGGATGATGTTACAAGACTGTCCAGGGTAGCTAAATGACTTGCTCTAACCTTTTTCTGTTCAAGCTCTAAATCCAAGGTGACTTGGCTGGTTTTCCTATCCTTGAGCCAATAATTCGCTCTATTAAAGTAGGTATAAATTAGTGACTTTACAAAAAGAACCATTAAGCTATTCAGGGTTTCAGAAGAGTGATTAGTTGGAAAAATCACAACATTCTAAAACCAAACCTACCTTTCTCTCTCTCTCTCTCTCTCTCTCTCTCCCCCTTTTCTCTCATTATCTCCCCCCATATCCCTCTTCTCTCTCCATGTGTGTCTCTCTGTGTCTCTGTCTCTGTCTCTGTCTCTCTCTCTCTCTCTCTCTCTCACACACACACACACACACACACACACACACACACTACTCCAGCCTGAGATGAAGAGTAATTGTAGTGAAACCAGTGGCTGAGTCTATCTGAAAAGAATCCTTGCATTTATTGATCCTACTTACAGAAAGAAAACACTTGAGTGCACTCAGCAGGCACATTTAAGTCAAAGCAATAGGGCTGAAAAGAACTGATGAATGAGAAGGCTCCTTTCCTGATTCACCTCTTCCCTGTTTGGTCCTTGTCACCATCCCGACCCCTTCCCCCATCACCAAGGTCTAAAGACCCAAAATGAATCCAAAATTGCAAATTAGGACAAGGAATTTTAGTCCATTGAGTCTGGAGTGAGCTGTCCAGCTCAACAGTAGCCAAAGAAATTCTCTTCTGAAGGGTAACAACATTGAAACATGAGGCAATATTCTGTTAAAAGAGAAAGAATAGAGCCACATCTGAAAGAAACTATGCAAGGAACAGCTAGTGTAACTGCAATATTGCCTGTGTGGATTGTCAAGTAGCCTGGTGGCCAGAGAGAACTCCATGCAGACTTCATTTAATGCATGAAGCAGCAAAGAGACAGGGCTCAGACAAGTTCCTGGTGTCAATCCTTTTGTCAATGACAAAATTATTTCTCCTTGAGCTGTTACTTTTTCCAAAGTCTGACACTGAAGAGGGATCACCCCTTAGGGCAAACTGTAAAGAAGTATCAGTAAACAGTCTTCCTTTTAGAAATCACCCTAGGGAAGAATGATTTGCAGATGAGAGAACAAAAGACAAACTCAACATGTGGGGATCCTGTTTTGAAAAATGTCTAGGATGAACATACAGAAATTAATGTAATCACTGAAGAAAAACTGCCTCAGGTGAGTGTAAACAGCCTAAATAAAAAATAGAAGTTAACGACACAGAAGGAATGAAAGAAAACAATCCATCCAAAACATTCACTTTACTTTAAAATATGGCAATCCTGTGCAATAAATTAATAGTAAGTAGGTAATAAGACGCAGGCAAAAGCCTTGAAAAGAACTCTAAGTTATGAACAGAGTATGATGGGTGCCCCAGCCATCCTTCATTCTACTGCGAGGAGCTGCAGACTTTATGTAATTTGGCAAGAAGAACTAAGTTGCATAATTCTGCACTTAAGTAAATTTCTCCATTAGCATGAAAAATAGTCTTCAGGGTTTTTCCCCTCAATATAATTAGAAATTGAGTGTTCCCAAAACAATGTTCCTAAACAGAAACACACACACACACACACACACACACACACACACTCCCTCCCACTGCACCCTCTCTTCCATGGTTCCAAGACATATAAAGAAAAATATAGATTGCATCATTTAATTGAAAGAGAAGCTAATAATCTTCAGAGTCCCATGAGCATGGAGGGGGACACTTGTGGGGATGAGCACTGGGTGTTTTATGGAAACCAACTTGACAATAAACTATTAAAACTTTTTTTTTTTTAAATCTGCAGAGTCCCTCCAGCTTTTTCTCTTTAGGCCCAGTTGGTCTAAAAGTTGGGGCACCAGGAAGAAATTAGGTTTTGACTATTTCTCTGATAATTTCTTCCTTCAGTTTTCAATGACCTAGGAAGTGTCCTAAATACCTTAAAGGATAACAGAAAAAAATTAAGTTACAGAATGATTACACACACATACACACATAAGAATCTGGAAATCTATAGACAAATTGATAATTTTGTAATCTCTTAGAAAAGAGATTGTGTACGTCAACAGTATCCTTATATACTTTTAAATTATATAATGATTTTTAAACAAGTAAATATTATATTTCATTTTCAAAAGAGATATCTACTCTTCCTCTAGGTGAATGTTTCTTGCCTTTTAGCTCCTTTCTACAACAATCTTTTCCCCTAGTCTTTCCTGAATTTTCTCGTTCTTGCCATGGGAAGTAGGGCTAGAGCCCTGGGATCTAGTTTGAGGTCATACAACTGGAGGCAGTTTTCCATCCACAATTACAGAATCAAAGTGCCGGTTTTTTACCTACTTCCTGGCTCCTGGTATGGACTGCAGATAGAGAGACAACTGCCCAGGAAATGTCAAGCTATTGTTACTCTAAACTGTGGTCATCCCAGGAGCATCTGAACTTTGTCCTTTTAGTCTTATGGCTTCCTGAGAAGGATAATGAACCCTAGGTTTCCTGCTCTGTTCCACTGACAGTCTTGACATTTGGTATGTGGAGTTAAATAGAATTTTTAACATTTTCCTTACTAATGGTGCTGGGTTTTAAAATGTGTGGGCAATAAAACTCTTTGTTTTGAAATCTGGAAACACCTGAGGAAGTGTGGAGTTCAAATGTGTTAAGGTTTGCATTACCAAGGACCTCATTTGAGTAGTACTATGGCTTAGAG
Source organism: Hyaena hyaena (assembly GCF_003009895.1). Lineage (NCBI taxonomy): Eukaryota > Metazoa > Chordata > Mammalia > Carnivora > Hyaenidae > Hyaena > Hyaena hyaena. Next base: position 275,557 of record NW_024080734.1, on the reverse strand, counting down.
TGTGGCTGGCCATCAGCAGGGAGCAATGTCTGAAAGCAATGGCAGAAAGGAGTCTCTGGGTATGAGGATGGAGTTCTAAACCAGACTCCAGCATTAGTGTACGTTGTGACCATTAGCAGGCTACTTTGCTCTGGGCGCTGGTTCCATCAATAACAAATGGACTACATTAACACTGAGGGAAGCCTCCAGCATCCTTCACTGGCTTCTATGGTCAGAGAGTCAGATAGGGCATGCCAGTTATCCAAAACCAAGCCTACTCACCCTACAGAGTTCACCAGCATGGCAAATGGCCCATAGGCACCCAAGTCAGAGCCTGGGGTAGGTAGTGGTGGGTCTTAATGGATCTTTTCACCTGCCAGCTGCCATTCAGTCACCAAGTCCCATTAATTCCACCTCCCAAAGCCATTTTTTTCCCAGCTTTACTGAGATATAACTGACATATAACATTGTGTAAGTTTAACGTGTACAACATAATGGTTTGATATATATATATATGTATTGAAAAACAATTGCCACAATTATAGTTGACACATCTATCACCTCACATAATTATAATTGTGTGTGTGTGTGTGTGTGTGTGGTGAAAACAATCAAGATCTACTTTCTTAGCAACTTCCAAATATGTAACATGGTACTGTTAACTGCATTTGCCAAAGCCATTTGTTACCCTCCACTGTCCTCATCATCAGCTTCATTGGGGTCCCCATCACTTATCACCTGTAGGGGTTTCTGAACCCACCCTCCCTTCCTTCACTTCGTACCCCCTTTCAATCCATTTTCTACCCAATGGTCAGAGGGAACATTTTAAAAACAAAAGTTATCATATCATTCTCTGTCCAAAATCCTATAATAGCTCCCTGTTTTCTCAGGATAATGTCCACATTTCATGGCCTGACCTTCAAGGACTTTGAGATCTACCCCTTCTGATCCCCCCAGGTGACCTCCTACTATAGTATCCATCTGTCACTAAATTCCAGCCACCTTGGACTTTCCACAACTCAATTGAGTCAAGCCCCCCAGTTATGTCAGGGACCTCCTTCCAGCTTTACTTTCACCAATTATACTCTCATCCTCTTCACCTGCCACCTCCTACTCATTATTCAGGTCACAGCTTAGCTGGCACTTCCTCCAGGATGTCTCCTTGACCTCATGAGATTTGACCTCTTTATTTTAGGGTTCCTCACCTCCTCTTAAGGACTATCTGCTTAATGACTCCTTTCCCAGCTAGATTATAAAATCCCATGAAGACTAGGGCTGAGTCTGTCCAATTAATTGTCATCTTTCTAGTGCCTAGCAGAGTGACCTACTGGCTACTTGATAAATATCTCTTGGATAAACACTTGATTGCCAATGTATACTAAACCTCACACTAGACAAATATTTCAACTAGATAGAAACATTCATTATCAACTCAAAGGCTTAAAAAGAGGAATCAATTTTGTGGCCCAGCATGCATGAAATAGGCATGTAGTGTGTCGGTACTGAAAATAAGGAAGAACAGATGCTAAGTGAAAGGCTTTTCAGAAGCTGTGGACCTTCAGGGCAAGTCTAGAACAATGTCGAGAGACACCATGTCATGAAAAGCCATTTACCATCTCTAGATTTTCAGACGCTGAGATGACCCATGACTTAGAATGGCCACCGTGGTACATATTTGGGTATCAATCTTTATTTCTGGTATAAATGCCTTGATAGCACAGTGATTGGAAAATAGTAGGAGTGCAGCAAATACATATACTTTTTGAGATCATACATGATAAACAACATATAGTCTATGGCCATACCACCCTGAACGTACCCGATCTCGTCTGATCTCGGAAGCTAAGCAGGGTCAGGCCTGGTTAGTACTTGGATGGGAAAAACAAAATACATGGGCAATGTATCTGAAGAGATTAGACTTAGTTTAGGAATCTTAGGTAAGCCAGGAGAAGAAAGAGAAAACTGGAGGGGAAAGAGAGGGAAGGGCATTCCACTCCCAGGAAAGTGATCACAGAGGTCCTGCAGCAAAAGGGAGTCATGTGGGTCAGAGTGGCTGAACAAAGACCCCTGAGTCTGAAGTGGAGGAAATCCAGGTAAGCCTAGTGAAAGGAGAAGGGCACACAGCAGGGGCAAGACCCATAGGCCCTCACAGGCCACGTGAAGTTTTGTCTTTCATCCTCAAAGCAATGAAAGAAATTAGAAGACTTAAGAAGATGAGCACCCAGATCAGATTTGGACTGTGGAAAATCATTCTAACTGCAGTAAAGTTTAAAGGTTTCCATTTCTGAATAGTGTGGTGGACAAAATGACCTGGAAAATGTCTCAGTAAACTGGTATTAAAAATCAAACTTCAGATTCAGAAAAATGAACTTCTAGATACATAAAACAAATCCATTCCTAAGTAAATCATAGCAAAAGAATATCAAAGCCAGAGAAGTGATCTTAAACGCCACTGCAGAAAAGAGACCAGAATGCTTATAAAGGAACAGTAAGACTGACAATTGATCACAGTGAAACCTTAGCACTTGATCACAGTGGGGCGGGGGACTAGAAGCCTGTACCCAGAAAAACTTCATTCCAACTTTCAGAATAAAATAAGAGTAATTAAACCTGAGAGAATTTACCAATAAAATTTGCTAAGATTAATTACAAAATATTTACTTCAAGAAGAAAAAAAACAAATATGAAATGTCAAAGATAACAGAAGTTATAACCTTTCTGCAATTGTGATAAAAACATATAAATTACACCATCTTAACCATTTTTAAGTGTACAGTACAGTAGTGTTGATGAACTTTTATTGGCAAAAAACATATAAACAGATACTGTTTAAAACAATAATAATGTGTAATTTGTGGAGTTATCCAAAAGCCATACTATAATACTGCACAATCCTAGTATAATATTTAAGAGGGAAGTGACAGCATCTTCTAACATTCTTCTATTATTCAGGGAGACTGTAAAGATATTAACTTGAGATTTTATTACGTTAAATATGTATGATAGATAGAATACCTAAGTAGCCAACGTAGCCAGTAATAGAATTGAATATAAAATGTAACTTTCCGGGGCACCTGGGTGGCTCAGTTGTGAGCATCCAAGTCTTGGTTTTGGGACAGGTCATGATCCCAGGGTTGTGGGACAGAGCCCCACATCAGGTATGGAGCTTGCTTAAGATTTCCTCTCTCTCTCCTCTGTCTCTCTCTCTCTCTCTCTGTCCCTACTTTATGCCCCTCTCCCACTCACACATGTGTTCACTCTTTTAAAAAATATTTTTTAACGTAACTTTCACATTAATAAAGGGAAAAAAGCCACTGAGAAAACTGAAAACAACTTAAAAGGAGGAAAGGAAAAAAGGATAGAAAAATCAGAATATTGGGGAGGATGGTACCAGCTAAGATGGTAGAAATAAATTCAAAACATCACTGATTGCAAACAAAATCTAATATTACATTATTATGAACATTGTTATCAAACTGCTAACTACTAAACTATTAGGGAGGGACTTCCTAAAACTGATAACAAGGCATCTAACATTTTTAAAGCCAATACATAATACATATCACTATTTTTATTTAACACTGATCCAGAATCTTAGCCAAGGCAGCCAGATAGGGAGAAAAATAACTAGAATTAGAAGGGGAGAAACAAAACTTCCCATAATGACAAAATGTTTTACCTGGCTACTTAGGAAATTCAAAAGACTCCATAGCAAATACATTACATGGAAGCAGCCAGACCATTACACAAACACAGCAATGCAGGTGCCAGATGATAACTTTGATTAGGAAGTTTGTAGTTAAAGTGGAAAGAGGTGGATGAATCTGAAAGACATTTAGAAAGGTAGACACTCGAATGCAGATTATGTGGAAAGAAACCAAAAATAAGGTGTCAGACGGCAAAGGAAACAATCCATAAAACTAATAGGCAACCAGCAGAATGGGAAAAGATAGTTGCAATGATGTATCAGATAAAGGGCTAGTATCCAAAATCTATAAGGAACTCACCAAACTCCACACCCAAAAACCAAACTGCCCAGTGAAGAAATGGGCGAAGACATGAACAGACACTTCTCCAAAGAGGACATCCAGATGGCCAACAGACACATGAAATGATGCTCAGCGTCATTCATCATCAGGGAAATACAAATCAAAATGACACTGAGATACCACCTCACACCAGTCAGAGTGGCTAAAATGAGCAAATCAGAGGACTCTAGATGCTGGCGAAGATGTGGAGAAAAGGGCACCCTCCTACACTGTTGGTGGGGAAGGGCACCCTCATACAGTGGTGCAGCCCCTCTGGAAAACAGTGTGGAGGTTCCTCAAAAAATTAACAATAGAATTCCCCTATGACCCAGCAATAGCACTGCTAGCAATTTACCCAAGGGATACAGGGGTGCTGATGCATAGGGGCACATGTACCCCAAAGTTCATAGCAGTACTCTCAACAATAGCCAAAACATGGAAAGAGCCTAAATGTCCATCAATTGATGAATGGATCAAGAAGATGTGGTTTATCTATACAATGGAATACTACATGGCAATGAGAAAGAATGAAATCTAGCCATTTGTAGCAACGTGGATGGACCTTGAGGGTGTTATGCTGAACGAAATAAGTCATGCAAAGAAAGACAGATACCATATGTTTNTATACAATGGAATACTACATGGCAATGAGAAAGAATGAAATCTGGTCATGTGTAGCAACATGGATGGAACTTGAGGGTGTTATGCTGAGCAAAATATGTCAGGCAGAGAAGGACAGATACCATATGTTTGCAGTATAGGAAGAATAGGAGGAACTTAACGGAGGACCATGGGGGAGAAGAAGGGGAAAAACAGTGGGGGAGAAGGAGGGAGGCAAACCATGAGAGACTCTTGAATGCTAAGAACAAACTGAGGACTGATGGGTGTTGGGGGGAGGGGAAGGGGGGTGATGGGCGTGGAGGAGGGCACTTGTGGGGATGAGCACTGGGTGTTACATGGAAACCAACTTGACAATAAACTATTAAAAAAATAAGGTGTCAGAAAAATCCTAATTTTTTTTTTACTTATGTAGCATGTTGGATTGTAGATCAGGGTGACGGGGGACATCATGGGATTGGTCCTGGATATGCTAACTTTGACTTGCCTTTGAGATATGAAAGAAGGGGTGGCAAGTAAATGACTGGACACACTGATGGGGAACTCAGCGAAAGGTCAGGCTGCACTTCCACACAGCAGAAATCTGCAGAGGAGTGGGAACTAAAGCACTGTGTTTGGATTCATTCACCTAGGGACACGGAATGGAGTAAAAGAAAGAGCAGGCCAATCTTTACGACTTCCCAAGAGTCTGACAAGTATGAGGAATATGAAAAGAGTTCTGTGTTCTAGACACCAAGATGAAAATGTTTCAGAGGAGAGAGGCCAGCAGTCATAAAATGCTGTGGCTCATGCTATTTGGGATATCCTTAATTGTTAACATAATAGCACTATCATTTGTGGTTTGTTCACAAAATATATTTGATTCTGGCCGAGCTCTTCACTGTTATGGTCCCTATGGTACCCAAGACCAGCAGCTCTTCTCTCTTCCTAGAATGCCTATCTGACAGAAAATCAGGACATGATAACTAATGATATGATTTAGCCCTGCAAATTGTGATTTGGAAGAACATCCTTCTGAGAAGTTCACCTATGCACGAGTATGAGTCTCTACAGAGCACACACTGATGATCAAATGGAATGACTTTGACATTATCCACTACTTTGGGTAATATGGGTATTTACACTATCTCTAGTATATTAACAGATAATTGAGAAGTGACTATAATCATATACTTAAAAAAATGTCCAAAATTTCAAACAAAAATTCACAGTGGCTGAAACGTATATAGCTTCAAAAAAATTGTAAGTGTTGTGATCGTGAGACAATGATGCTTAGCAAAGTTGAGAGAAGTGCAGGAAAAATCAAAGGGACTCCTCAGTGATTTGAGGAGCCCAGGCTGTGTCTGTTCCTAATCTAATTAGAGAGTGGCCAGTTTCTATCATGTGTGTCTTATAGGATATAACCAAAGAGGCTAGTGGGAATATGAAACACACACTGTTTAATTTTAAATACAGAATTACTATAATCCAGAACACAAATGCCTTGCAGGACAGTATACACTCTGTTTGAACTCAGAGCCCTTCACTCCTAACAGGGTCTGTGTAATTAACACAGGAATTAATGATTCTATCACTTCCCAGTGAGCTGCTCAATGTAGGTATCACTAATCAGCCACAGCCCCCTGTGCAGCTACCTCTAAATGCAGCCTCAGTGTCCTCCTGAACACAAGTCCAGGCAGCCACACCAATCCATCCTGGGGACACGTCACACCAGCCCTCCTCACCATGTAAGTGTCAGTGCACTACCCAGTGTGCCAGCATTTTCAGTGAAATGCTTGCAGAATGCGTTGGCTACACACTGAGAATAAACCCTGCATGGCAGGCTCTACTGTTCTCACCTAGCCACCTTCCTCCTATTCTTCCCTTTGCTCACTAGTCACACTAGTCTTCTTTAACTTTCCCAGAAACTTCAAGCTCTTTCTATTCAAGAGTACTTGCTCAGACCTTCCCTCCATAAAGGACTCTTCCTTCCATCCTTTGTATGGCTGGTTCATTAGTGTCCTTCACGGTCAGTTGAAATGTCTCTTCTTCAGAATGCACATAGTGAATAGCACTACAATGTAAATCCAACATCAGATGCAGACACTAAGGTACAGATGTTATGTCATTTGCCCAAGGTCACACAGGTAGTTTGTTACTGGGATTCTTCATCATTATGTTGTACCACGTATCTTAACTACTCGTATATTTCCCTTATCGGTGTTTAATATGGTTTGCAACTACTTGGTATATTTGCTTGCTTTTTATTTTCTCTTCCCCAGTATTAGACAAGGGCAGAATGAGGGTTGGGCTACATCTGTCTTATTGACTGCAGTGTCCTAGCATAAAACTTAGCCAAATAGGAGGACTGAAAAATATTTATTGAATGAATCAATGAACTGGATTGAATTGAATTAGCTGCATTAGCAGAGTTGATCTGAGTGACAGAGAGGCTAGTTTGGAGACTTCAAGGCCAGTGACCATCTGGGCCTCATAACTAAGTCCTTTTTAACTTTCTATCTACCCCAAAGACAAAATAAGCAGCAAGCCCAACAACTGAGCAATATATTATTTTCTATTAAGGAAACAAATTCCACTTTGAAGTGACACTGCCTCAGGTGCATCTGAAGTAGATCACCAAGTGCACCTAGCCACCCTGATTCAGTTCAGCATCCCTGACAATTACGTTAGCTTGGTGAATCTCACCCCTCTGATGAACTAGACCCTTTATTATCTTGCATGTTCATATTTAGTTACAGGTGATTTGCAAACACATTTCCTAAATCTACATATTTATTCAGTAAATTGATCTCTCACCCAAGTCATTCTCTGAGGAACTGTCAGCCACAGCGTTTCACAGGAACAGCCATTTTTTTGCACGAAGGCAAGGATTCTGCCAGCAAGCTAGGCTTCTAGATGTCTAAAGACAAGTTAACAAGAAAAGGAAATTGTCTACTGCTTCAACCTGGAAGAATGAATATCTTGTGTCATCCACGGCCTTTCCCTTAACTATCTACAGCATAGAAAGTCTTGTTCTGCAAAATTAAGCCATTTAAAGGGACAATGGAAGCAGACAAGCCCAGTGTTTTACACTTTGCTGTGAGCCAAGTAAGAGATGGCACCCAATAGGAAGCAGTTTACTCAGCCTCTGAAGGATCTGCAGGGAGACACCAGTCTACACCCTGGCAAAGGACAATCCACAGTTTAGGTAATTCACATGAAGATGATGGGAAATCGATAACACCTCAAAGCCCTATCCCTCTGCCTCTTTAGAGCCTCCAACTGGATATTAGGAAAGATGCTATGTTCTGGGGAAGGGCTGGCTAATTCACCAAAGACCTCCTCACTGAAAAATATCTTGCCTCTGATCAGTTTTCAGTCCCTAGGACTTTGCTATAGCATGTAGGTATTGCTGATACTGCCTCCTTGAAATGCTCTTTCCTGACCCCTGAAATGCCAGTCTTCCTGCTTTCCCTTCTATGTCCCTGATCAGCCTTCCCTGGGAGGACTCTCCCCTCATCCATCCCTTCAACCTGCTAATCTCCTGGGTTTCATCCTGAATTTTATAGCATTGTTCACCTTGTGCTATACCTTCAAATACCTCTTTGGATCAATTTCTACCAAAACTGTATTTCTACTCTTTACTCTCCTGAACTCCAGATTTGTATCTAACTGCATGCTGTATATTTCTATCTTGCTATGCCAATAAACATCTCAAAATTTATCAGAATACACCATTCTCCACCAAAACTTCTCCTACCTTGTATTCATCATGCTGATGAGCAACGTCTAATCAAATGGGCCACAAAGTTCAACCACAGATCAGTTGATCTGGCCCTTTCCTCCAACTCCACTCTTACCCATATTCAATGAGTGTTGGCAATCCTGCCATTTATACACCATAGTTTTCTCCTCCCCTTCTTTTCCAGCACCACTGTGCCTGCCTTAGGTCAAGTCTTCTTGCCTGGATCCCTGCGACCACTTCATGATTAAACTCCTGCCGTCCCTCCTCTACATCACTTGCCATACACTAACTTTTCTTCCTCAGTGATCTTTCTAAAACATGAATCTAGGGGCGCCTGGGTGGCTTAGTCGGTTAAGCGTCCGACTTTCGCTTAGGTCATGATCTTGCAGTTCGTGGGTTCAAGCCTCGCGTCGGGCTCTGTGCTGACTGCCAGCTCAGTGCCCGGAGCCTGTTTCGGAGTCTGTGACTCACTCTCTCTCTGGCCCTCCCCTGCTCACGCTGTCTCTCTCTCTCTCCCCTAGAAATAAATAAAACATTAAAAAAAATTTTTTTTTTAAATTAAAAAAAAAATAAAACATGAATCTAAATCATGTAAAACTCCTGCTTTAGAGTTTCAATGGCTCCCACTGACAAAAGCAGGGGTTTACAAACTGCACAATAAGAAAAAAAAATTAAGCATGATTCTTGACAGGTGCTTATTTATTTATAAATTATAACCAAGTATTCTTAGTCAGATGTTTACAAAGTTTTATTTCTTCCTCTTGGAACAAAATAAAGACAGTTAATCTTTTTACCTGATCTCAGTGGATGAGTATCTGCATCGGCTGGGGTACTCACTCTGTGCTCTGAAGATGAAGGGCAGCATTTATGCTCATTGCCCCTGGCATAGAGGATGACATCAGACTCCTCTGTTTGGCAATCAAGGTGTCACCAGTCCAACTTCAAGCAGTGTCTTCCACCAGCACAGCTATCCCCACCAGCTGCTCTTCCCCACAAGCGTGCTGTCCATGGCCATAGCACAGCACAAAGAACCTGGCTCTGATTTCATATCCCTCCCTGCTGACATCTAGCTGTGTGACCTAGAGTCAATCTCTGTATCTCTGGGGCTCGATTTCCTCTTCTGTGAAATAAACATCGTAATACCTATACTTTGCAGGGTTGCTGTGAGTATTAAGTGAGGTAGAGTAACAAGTGTTACAGGGCCGAGCACAGAAGAGAGGCTTAATAAGTGGTATCCTGGAGTAACAGGAGAAATTGGAAGTTCTATTCCTCATGCCATTCCCTCTACTTGGAATTTGTGATTCTTATTTGCCCCCATGGGCTAATTTCTTGAATGCCTTTCAATGTTTAGTTTAAAGTGCCACCTCCTCTGAGAATTACTGATCCTCCTGAGGTGGAGTTTGTCATTAAACCTGTCTGCTCCCTGAGCCTTATTTGCATCATATCATTGACCATTGTTTATGCCAGAGAACTGGGATTTGATTGCTGGGATACATGTCACTCATGACCGCTGGATTGCTGCCACTTAAGGAAGACTTTGTTATTAATTTCAGAGTCTCCAGCACTTAAAGTGCCTAGCACATAATAGGTGCTCACTGAATGTTTGCTAATATTTTTATAAGCAAAGGAAAAAGAGGGCTATTTAAAATGCACGCATATGCACAATTTCATGTTACAATGACGACTACTTACTTCATGGTTTACAAAGTGCTTCCACATGTTTATAATAAACAGGCTGTTAGCTCCCCCTCAGCACTGTAGCAACTCATAAAATAGATAATAAATTAAAGAGAAGTAACTGTTTGACAATATCCCTTTGATGACAGTTTTCTCTTCCACTCTGATCTGATGCCAAGTTAATGTTATCATAAAATAATTCCATTAACTGCATTTGTGCAGTTTACTGAGCCATTACTGTCATCAAAAAGTTAAATTATATTCAAAACCAAAAACAGAGGCTTACATAGGAATAAATGGCATTAACATACAAACAAATTTTATGCAGGAGAAACAGGAATAGCAATGTGATGGGCACTCCAGCCCATGCTCGGCATAAACAGATGATTACATTTAAATATTTATTCATACATGAACAATGAAAACAAATCACACTGGCAAGTGCCTTCGAGTTAAATTCATATTTGTTTAAAAGGCAGAGGCTTATATATTCCCTCTGACTGCAGGCTACACTGAGCATGCCTGAGCTTTATTCAGATAGTCTTGCTGCCTAACATATGCATGGCCAGGAGGGTGAACTGGTATATAATATTTACATAAGAAGAAACTGAGCTGGTGGGAAGGCGAGGAGGGGGGCTGAGAGGGGATATGGGAAGAATTAAGCAAGATGCAGAATCAAAAGCAAAAGAGATCTGATCTCCTGATGCCGAAGGCAAGCAGAGAAAGGGCAAAGATGTCTGGCCCTGGATGAATTGAGCCAGACTGCCGTATCCACTGGAGGTGTGAACTGTGCTCCTTTGATGCCTATGTTGATGGAGTAGATGTCCCAGTGCTGGCAAATGGCACTGTGCACACCATGGCCATCCTTCCTGGTGTCCAGGTGAGGGGTTGGGGAGCAGGAATATTCCTGAGATGTTGCGGCTCCTTTCAGGACATTGAGTACATTTCTCTTCCCCTGCCTAGTGACTCCTTCAAGGAGTGTGAGCTTACCTGGCCTGGTCCTATGTCAGCTTTTCTTTCTTCATTCCTTGAGAGGACATGAGGATAGAGTCATGGTTGCCTGGACAGCTTTGCCACAACAGCAAGGAATCATTTCCTGACAACTGCTCCAGTTGTCTTTCCTGACTTCTGCTCCAAGTCTTTTTTTTTTTTTTTCCCCCATTTTTTACTGACATCCTACTGTATTTAGGGATGACAGTACCTGAGCTTGAACATCCTCAGGCCTCTCCACAGCCTTGATGATGATACCCAGCAAGTCCACCCTTCCATGAGCAGCTCTTTTCACTCCAGACAGCTCCCCAGCCTAGCCAACCACACTTTATACTTGCATGACCCCCAACAAAGTGCTGGTTCTTAAATGTGCTTAATCAGATGAGGTAGAATATGAAGCCTCACTCTGCTAATTCTTAGCAGTGTGACCTTCTTAAGTTTGAATCAAAACCTCAGTTTCCTTATCTCTGAAAGGGGGACAGAAATGGCATCCCATTTCACATTGAACGAATGCCAGAGCCACCATGTGCTATTCTCAGCGCATGGGAGACAGCATGAAATAGTCCAAGACAGGCGCTTGGGGACTGCCATTCTAGCAGGGAGATGGCAATAAACAAAAGCATTCTTAATTATTGTATAGTACATTACCATGTGATTAGCTCTCTGGGGAAGGGGGCAAAAAGATCAAACACAGGGTGACAGGGAGGGGAATCAGAAGTGTTGGGGCAGGAGCTGCAATTTTCAATAGGGTAGGGAAAGAGACATGTGAGCAGGGATGTGAAAGAGGAGAGGGAGTAAGTGAGGAAGATATCAGGGGGAGGTGCCCAGGCCCTGAGTTAGGGGCCTGGGCCACAGCAAAGAGGCCTGCATGACTGGCACTGAGTGAGTCAAGAGTAGGAGCAGATGGGGCGCCTGGGTGGCTTAGTCGGTTAAGCGTCCGACTTTCGCTTAGGTCATGATCTCGCGGTTCGTGGGTTCGAGCCCCGCGTCGGGCCCTGTGCTGACTGCCAGCTCAGAGCCTGGAGCCTGTTTCAGTCTGTGACTCCCTCTCTCTGACCTTCCCCTGCTCAGGCTGTCTCTCTCTCTCTCCTAGAAATAAATAAAACATTAAAAAAAAAATTAAAAAAAAAAAAAGAGTAGGAGCAGATGAAGTGGGGAGATGAGGTTCTCCATAGGATTTTTGTGAAACTAATGGAGGTAACAGGTGAAATGTACTTAGCAGGTGATAATAACTATAGCCGCTTGCTCTGTGACAGGCGCTGTGCTAAGTGCCTGACATCCATTACCTTATTTAGCCTGCACCACAGCCCTGCAAGGGTTTGTACATACATGGCTGTTTTACACGCAAGGACATTGAGCTTTGGGCAGACAAAATAATCTGCCTAAGGTCATAAACATTACTAAATGTAGTGGTAGGATTCCAATGCAGAATTCAAACCCAAGTAGCTAGCTCCAAAGTCTGTGCCTTTAACCATGGAGCTGAGAGCCTCTCCTAAGCAAAGGAGGTGGGGAGGAGAGAGGTGAAGGAGGGATATGGAGATGCAAGAGCAGCCCCAGGAGACTGGGAGCATACAGAGAAGGAGGAGAGAGCAAGAAGTGAATAAGTAGGTCTGTAAGGAGAGCAGGAGGCATGAAACAAAAGCAAAGACAGGCAGCGCAAGCAGGGAGCAGAGAGGTGGGTACATAGTTGCTTGGGCCCACAGGGCTTGACCACACACACAGCAGATATAAGCACAGGCCAGTCAATGGGCCAGCAACAGACCAAGGTGAATTCACGAGGCCATAAAAGTCCCTACATTGTTATCCTAAAAAAAGCAGACACCTGGGAAAGATATCCCTTCCTCCTTAAAAACAAACAAACAAACAAACAAACACAGCAAGACAGCTTTAGGATAGCATGAACAGTAAGCCAAATTCTGAGCATGGATCAAGACACCATTTATTAACTTAAATCTGAATTTTTGAAATAAGCACCCCTGCTGTCTTGTCCAGGTAAAAACATGGTAACAGGTAATGTTAGTTACATTTACGAAATAAAGTACTAGATGCTATGTGGAGAAATTTCTACATGTAATTTCATTTCATCATTAAAACACTAAGAGCTGGTTTATCCCCATTTATGGATGAGGAAACTGAGGCTCAGAGAGGGTAGATCACTCACTAAGCTGGGTACAGGGACAAACATATGACTCCCTCCCAAGTCTGTCTAGTGGGAATACTAGCCATCACTGAGCCAATGCTGACCAGTACAACATGAACATAAGCATTAGCACACATTGCCCCCAGTACTCTAGCCTATGGCAGCATTAGGGTTTGGAAGGACCACAGACAAGTGGGAACAAATCCCACTGTAGCACTGTGCTCTGGGTCCTCTCTGTTTTAGAGTCATCCAGCACTGCAGCCTTATTTCTACGTGCCTGGCCAGCAGAAACGGAAGCTATTCAGTGCCCATCATGTGATTCAGGGAAGCACAGGCTGCTTTGGACTCTGAGTAATTCCACAGCTTAGAAATCTCAGGGACCAGCTCAGCTGGTTGTCTGAGCTTTAGGATAAAAGGTACTGCAAGAAATTTTATGAAGAAGCTCAATGCCTAGATGATAATCATTTCCACTTTTTCTGAATGTTTCTCACTATGCTCTGTATCTCCCAGAAGCTCAGTCATTCCAGAAAAGCCTAATGGATATTGGTCATATTGATGGCTACTGAGCATCTTTTGGACACATTTGCCATGATTTAGGAGTTTCCCATATTTTTAAGCCTGCCTCCCTATGGTGAAAGCTTGAACCTGCTCTCCCAGCTTCAAGAGAGGGGAGAATGCAACTATGGCACGGGTATATGTCTAGACACCTGTCCCAGACTTTGACACAGGAGCCAGTGACATAAGAGAGAACACAGGTGAATCACATTATTTGGCTATGTGATAGAAATAAATAATCCTTAAAAAATCCAATCTTTCTCAACAACTTCTCTTCTTCCCCTACGCAACTGCATCCTACATTTTGATACAGGATAATCCCTAGCCTTTGCAAACGTGCATGTGCAGTATATGAAAAGAAAAATGGCAAGGGAACATAATGGAAGCTAGATCAGCTGAAATTATACACATGAGAAAAGAAGACAAAGAGATAACAGCAAAATGAAACACAATACCAGACACAATAAGTCCCAAAAGTAATAATTGTATTATGATTTGTCACCAGCTGGCTTAGAAATTTCAAACTTTCTATTTTCTAGTTTCCCAAGTAAAATGCCCTCCTAATATGGGGAAATACCTCCATCGCTTCCCGATGTCTTTGATGCCAACCTGGAGAGCAGACCATTGATCAAGATTCTAAAATGAACAAGACACAGGAAAACCATCTTCCCTCAGCATGAGGCCCTAGACCTTCTTTGTAGGTCAGCCTATACTTTGTTCATGAGAAAAAACTCAAGATTAGGCCTGGTTATTTTTTTTTTTTAATGTTTTTTATTTATTTCTGAGAGAGAGACACAGAGTGAGCAGGGGAGGGTCAGAGAGAGAGAGAGAGAGAGATACAGAATCCAAAGCAGGCTCCAGGCTCTGAGCTGTCAGCACAGAGCCCGACACAGGGCTCGAACCCATGAACCGTGAGATCATGACCTGAGCTGAAGTTGGACACTTAACCAATTGAGCCACCCAGGTGCCCCTAGGCCTGGATTATTTTAGAGGCATCTATTCTGACCAAATGCATTGTCTTATCCCCCAAAATGCATCTTGGGTATTTTATCTGTATCAATGATGTTCCATATGCTGTGATGAAATAACAGAGTATCCTACTCCTTAAGAAGCCAAAAGTGACTTAGAGCCTCAGCAGCACTGACGAGGGAAGAGCCTTCCTAAAGAAGGAAGAAAGGTCTCAAATACACAACATATCCTTATACCTAAAGGAGCTAGAAAAAGAACAGCAAACAAAGGCCAAACCCCATGAGAAAAAGTGAAATAATAAAGATTAGAGCAGTAATCAATGATATCAAAATTTAAAAAAAAAAAAGTAGAATAGACCAACGAAAATAAGAGTTGATTCTTCTAAAGAATTAACAAAATTGATAAACTCCCTAGCCATTATCAAAAAAAAAAAAAAAAAAAAAAAAAGGAAGGAAAAAAGGAAAGGACCAAAATAAATGGAATCACAAATGAAAGAGGAGGGATCACAACCAACACTGCAGAAATACAAACAATAAAAAGAGAATATTATGAGCAATTTGCCAACAAATTGGGCAATCTGGAAGAAATTGATAAGTTCCTAGAAACATAAAAACTACCAAAACTGAAACAGAAAGAAATAGAAAATTTGAACAGACCCATAATCAGTAGAGAAATTGAATCAGTAGTCAAAGATCTCTGAAAAAACAAGAGTCCAGGGCTGGATGGGTTCCCAGGGGAATTCTACCAAACATTTAAAGAAAAGTTAATACTAATTCTTCTCAAACTGTTCCAAGAAGAAGAAATGGAAGGAAAACTTCCAAACTTATTCTATGAAGCCAGCATTACCTTGATTCCAATACCAGACAAAGACCCTACTAAAGAGGAGAATTACAGGCTGATTTCCCTGATGAACATGGATGCAAAACTTCTTAACAAGATACTAGCAAATCAAATTCAAGAGTACATTAAAAAAAATTATTCACCATAATCAAGGGGGATTTATTCCTGGGCTTCAGGGCTAGTTCAATATTTGCAAATCAGTCAATGTGATATATCACGTTAATTTAAAAAAGGATAAGAACCATATGATCCTCTCAATAGATGGAGAAAAAGCATTTGACAAAACACAGCATTCTTTCTTAGTAAAAACCCTCAAGAAAGTAGAGATAGAAGGAACATACCTCAACATTATAAAGGCCTTCTATGAAAGACTCACAGCTAATATTCTCAATGGGGAAAACAGAGTTTTCCCCCTAAGGTCAGGAACAGGAAAGAGATGTTTACTTTCATCACTGTTGTTCAATATAATATTGGAAGTCCTTCCCTCAGCAATCAAACAACAAAAAGAAATAAAAGGCATCCAAATTGTCAAGGAAGAAGTCAAACTTTCACTCTTTACAGATGACATGACACTCTATGTGGAAAACCTGAAAGACTTCACCAAAAAGCTGCTAGAACTGATACATGAATTCAGCAAAATCACAGGATATAAAAATCAACACACAGAAATCAGTTGCATTTCTATACACCAGTAACTAAGCTGCTGAAAGAGAAATCAAGGAATTGATCCCATTTACATTTGCACCAAAAAACATAAGATACCTAGGAATAAACCTAACCAAAGAGGTTAAAGATCTGTACACTGAAAACTATAGAATACTTATGAAATAAAGAAGAAGACATAAAGAAATGAGAAAACAAACATTCCATGCTCACGAATTGGAAGGACAAATATTGTTAAAATGTAGGTACTACCCAAATCAATCTACACATTCAATGCAATCCATATCAGAATAACACCACATTCTTCACATAGCTAGAACAAAAAGTTCTAAAATTTGTATGGAACCAGAAAAGACCCAAATAGTCAAAGCAATGTTGGAAAAGAATACCAAAACTGGAAGCATGCAATTCTGAGCTTCAAGCTGTATTATAAAGCTGTAATCATCAAGACAGTATGTCACTGGCACAAAAACAGTCACATAGATCAATGGAAGAAAACCGAGAACCACAAATGGACCCACAAATGTATGGCCATGTTATCTTTGACAAAGCAGGAAAGAATATTCAATGGAAAAAAGAGAGTCTCTCCAGTAAATGGTGTTGGGAAATCTGGACAGCGACATGCAGAAGAATGCAACTGGACCACTTTCTTACACTACACACAAAAATAAATTCAAAATGGATTTAAGACCCAAATTTGAGACAGGAAAGCATCAAAATCCTAGAGAATAAAATAGGCAGCAACCTCTTTGACCTCAGCTGCAGCAACTTCTTACTAGGCATGTCTCCAGAGACAAGGGAAACAAAAGCAAAAATGAACTATTGGGACCTCATCAATAGAAAAATCTTCTTCACAGCAAAGTAAACAATCAACAAAACTATAGGCACCCTACAAAATGGGAGAAGATGTTTGCAAATGACATATCAGATAAAGGGTTACTATCCAAATCCTATAGAGAACTAATCAAACTCAACACCCCCCCCTAAAAAAAACATAAACAAAAACAAATAATCCAGGGAAGAAATGAGCAGAAAACATGAATAGACACTTTTCCAAAGAAGACATCCAGATGGCTAACAGACACATGAAAAGATGCTCAACATCACTCATCATCAGGGAAACACAAATAAAAACCACCATGAGATGTCACCTCACACCTGTCAGAATGGCTATTAACAACTCAGGAAACAACAGATGTTGGTGAAGATGCGGAGAAAAGGGAATCCTTTTACACTATTGGTGGTAATGTAAACTAATGCAATCACTCTGGAAACCAGTATGGAAATTCCTCAAAAAATTAAAAATAGAGCTACACTATTACCCAGCAATTGCACTAGTAGGTATTTATCCAAGGGATACAGGTATGCTGTTTTGAAGAAGCACATGCACCCCAATGTTTATAGCAGCACTATCAACAATAGCCAA
The DNA here is from genome assembly GCF_003009895.1 of Hyaena hyaena. NCBI lineage: Eukaryota > Metazoa > Chordata > Mammalia > Carnivora > Hyaenidae > Hyaena > Hyaena hyaena. The sequence goes on along the minus strand of NW_024080734.1, from coordinate 257,948 downwards.
AGTATGGAAAGAGCCCAAATGTCCATTGATGGATGAATGGATAAAGAAGATGTCACACACACACACACACACACACACACAATGGAGTATTACTTGGCAATCAAAAAGAATGAAATCTTGCCATTTGCAACAACATAGACTGAACTAGAGTGTATTATACTATGCGAAATAAGTCAGTCAGAGAAAGTCAAATATCATATGATTTCACTCATATGTGGAATTTAATAAACACAACAGATGAACATCGAGGAAGGGAAGGAAAAGGAAGAAAAACAGAGGGAGGCAAACTATAAGGGACTCTTAAATACAGAGAACAAACTAAGAATTTCTGGAGAGGAGTTGGATAATGGGCATTAAGGAGGGAACTTGTTGGGATGAGCACTGCATATTATATGTCAGTGATGAATCACTAAATTCTACTCCTGCAATCATTACTATTCTATATGTTAACTAACTTGGATTTAAATTAATAATAAATAAACACATAAATATATAAATAAATAAAATCTGCATCAATTCTAAAAGGCAAAATATAGACTTGAAAAAGAATCCAAAATTAAAAAGAAGAATGAACATATGTTTTGTGACATGGTGCAAGACAGTTCTCTCTTTCTATTCTCACCTGAAATCTCAAAGAATGTTTCAGGATAATCTGAAATGATTAACATTTCAGATGCCTGTCAAGTATGAAACTTTTGTAGCCCATCAGTTGGTCAAAATGATGACAACAGACTTCTACTTACTTTTAGGAAGCCATCTCTCCAATTAAACAAGTCTGCAGGATAAGTGGATGACCTGACCCATGGCTCCAGAGGTACACATGAGACTACAAACACATAATCTGCATGCATTTCCTTGGTCATACTGTTTCCTTAGCACATGACCAAAGATAGTTCTTGGCACAGGATTTTGCTGGACCAGCAAAGGACTTACAGTTGCTTAAATTAGAATAGGAACCTGAGGCTTCCAGTGGCTTTCACATTTAAAAACTTGCCTCAGAGGGTAACCAACAAAAGGAAAGCAGAGGCAAGATCTAGAGAGACAGAGACTATCCTGATGGCATCAATTATCTTGATGCAGCCATGTCTGAGGCCAACTGCCCTCTGGATTTTTTTAAAAATGTGAAATAAAATAAAGTCCTACTCTTCCTAAATCAGTTTAAGTTGAATGTTCTTTGTTTACACTGATGAGAATCCAGACAATACATTCCGTGTATGTTTTTCTTATTTCCCATCACACACAAACAACTTGATCATACACACAATCATATCCAAGCCCCTGCCTAGCTTTGCCTTCCTTGTAGCCAGGATGAACATCAATTGTTCTTTTGCATGTTGCATTTGAATGCCTCCATCTCTGAAGCCCTTCAAAAGAGCAGCTCACCTCGGTAACTGTTCATCAACCATCAAATCTCTTAGGTGTGCTAACACGTCAGCTCAGTTGTTGCTACTAAGATCTCAAGGACAGACAGATCAACTGTAAATACCATCTCATCTGTCATGCACAACCTGCCACAGCCAAATAGCTGTCAAACTCCCCAAGTTCTGCTCTCTCCACTCCCAGGACCTCTATCATTGAGGATTCCTGGAAAGTTTTCACCATATCTCAAATCAAATGAAGAATGATAGATGAAATACAGAAGAGCCTCAAATCACAAATCAAGTTCATTGGATGAAACATAACTCTATAACATGTTAAGATTTAGATTTTTCCCTGAATGAGCTTGGAGGGAACAATTATAACCTATTCATAACTCTCTATGTTGGATTTTTAAGTTGTTTTTGATCAATGGCTGGTTGTAATTTTATAAAAGAATCTCTCCGATGACACAAATACTGTTGTATCCCAGAGGAACTGCAGAACTAATCAATCACTCTTACATAACAAGCACTCACTGTGAAAATAATGTCCTCGACCGAACAATGAACTTGAACACATATTCCAAAGCTTTCAGAGTTCTTAGGATCGGCTCACATTGCTCCCCTCTGCTGGAGGTATCCAAGTAAGTCTTCAGCACCGTCATCAATTTCCTGAATAAGGGATTATATTTTGAAAATACATCTCTTTCTAACTCACAGCATGGTGATTAGTTTGCTCGGTAAATTATAAAGCATTCAATCAAAGGTTAAAGGTGGTGGTACAGCTAAGCTTACTCACTCATTTGTAGCCATAAAAATAACTCTGCTTAAAATATATGTATTTAATACAGGGAGTGAATTAGTATTTCCTGCCCATTAAAAGCCATCAAAGGAAAAACTAGTGAGGAAAAATAATCTTTTGACTAGGAAAACTAGTCATAATCAAGATATAAGTGGAAATATTGGTGTGATAATGTTCTTTTCAGCATTTGTTTCCGATTAAAAAAAAAACTTCTAATATTATCATGGAATTCCCTTGCTGAGAAACTTTCCATGTTTCTTCATTACCAGCAAGGAGACTTCAAACTATTTGGCCTGGCTTTCAAGGCCCTTTGGAAAACCGGCCTTTCCCCAACCTCTCTAGCATCACCTCCCGCCTGTAACCATCAATGCTCTGTGTCCAAGCTATAATGGGCTACTTGGCATGTGCACTTTCTCCTCTCTAGCCTCTGAATTCCAGTGTCTACTACAAGTACTGCTCAATAATTGATAGCTGACCGACTGAATGAATGAATGCTTTCATGTACTTCTACCACAAAAAAATATTCATTCTAAACTATGGGTTTGTATATTTTTATTTAATCCAAATAACCCATCATGGACTGGGTCTTATCATAAAAGGAAGAACTCACACAGCCCAGTACAAGAGGAAAATACTCAAGTTCCTTGTGCCCTGGGCATTCTGGAGGGCAAGTAGGAGGTGGATAAGAAATCCCCATGTGTACAGTAACTTACTTGTAAGCCAAGGTGGCACTGAAATGCTGTTGAATATAAGCCTCCAGAACGGTGTTAAAATGCTGAAATTTCCGGTCAGCAATGAGTCCTATTATGTAGATCTGAGGAAAATTCAAGGAATCAGGTTTTGGGGGTCAGACCCAACAAGAAGCCATAATCACATGGCACAATTAAATCTCCAGCAAAATTATTTTGCCAAGGAATTAACTCACTAATATATTGTTAGTCTGTTTCATTAAAGTAGTATCTTTTGTAAAAAGTGTTTCATGAAGTGTGTTACAGGGTGTTATAGGATAAAAGGGCTTCATGGTCAGATAAGTTTGACAAATTTCAGGATATCATTGTTAGACTATCATCTTTACTTCAGGGTCTTTAGGACTTTTTAGCATTCCTACATGCGTTGTGAATCTCTGAGAGGGTCATACAATGTCTAGCACTTCTTACAGGCTACCTTTCCAGGAGACCCTTTGGGAAGCACTGCATTAAGTCACAGTTGTTTCCAAGTAAGCTTTTTAAAATGTAAGTGTCACTGAAACAAGCAGTTAATGTATTAATGTGGGGGTGGGGGAGGGAGGAGATGGGCATGGAGGAGGGCACTTGTGGGATGAGCACTGGGTGTTATATGGAAACCAACTTGACAATAAACTATTTGTAAAAAAAAAAAAAAGAAAAGAAAAGAATGTAAAAAATTACAAAATAAAGTGAGTTGCAATAGGAAAAAAAAAGACTTTATTGGTCACTGATACCCTACTGTGGACATGATACTAAGAAAACATGAGTTGGGACAGAGAGGAGGAACAGATCATTTGGGAAGATGGAAGAGGAAGGACTGGGATTGCATGCCACTATAAAATGTTCTGGGTATGCAGGAGGATGTAATGATTCTGGGAAGTTAGAGACTATGAGAAAGAAGGAGGTAGGAAACATTTTGGGTGCTTCACAACCTGGCCAAAGATAAGCTCCCAGCATTCATGGAAAGCTAAAGCCATTATTCATGGTATCTAGCTTCGCATACTTACAGCCAGTGCCAATATGACATCAACATTTAAAACTCCCCTTTCACTCACCCTACCATGCTTTCAAATGAACTAGAAACAAACAAACAAACAAACAAACAAACAAAAAATCCCCAAATCCTCAGCATTTCATTCATTGCTCTAATTACCGAAAATCACAATACCTCCAAAGAAATTCACAAAAGGGCCCCAGGGGCCACAAGTTCTCAGTGTTCTCACAGTGAGACACACATCAATGTCTACTGTCATTAAACACCCGTCGCTTCTTTCTTACCAATGCATCAAAGACGAGGATGTCGTACTCATTACTTTGAGAATGCTCCATCATGATATTGAAGAGGGCATCCAGAGTATCCTGGAGAAACTGGACAAAGTAATGAAGGTCACATTAGAGAAGAGCGCAGGTGACCCAGAAACCCCACTCCTCAGTGTATCCCCAAGGGAATGAGAATACACATCTACCACATGCTGCATTCAAAAGTTCCAGGGAGCTTTCTTCACAAGAGCCAGAACTTGGAGCAACCCAATTGTCAATCAACAGTGTGAATGAATATATGATGGTATTTTAATACTACAGAATACTCCATAGTAATAAAAAAGAGCAAACTACGTCTACATTCAACAACAAGGATAACCCTCATGAGAACCGTGTGGAGTATAAGTCAGACACAGCAATGTACATTATTTATTACTCTGTTTTTATGAAATTCAAGAACAAGCGAAAAAAAATCTATGATGGCATTCAATATAGGGGAGGTTGAGAAGGGGTAAGAGGAGCCTACTTCAATGCCAAAAGTGTTCTGTATCTTGATATAGAGGGTGTGTATATCAGTGTGTATATGTGTAAAAATACAGTGAACTATACTCTTAGGGTAAGGGCTTGTACATATTTAACTCTATGTATATACTTTAATAAAATTTTTTTTTTAGAAATAGAAAAAAATAATGCAAAGTTAGAGACAATGTAATTGTCTCCTAGATGCTTCTCCAAGCTGCCCAAACACGATAGACCTTATGAAAGGATGTCTGGAGAATTTTCTTTCTACTGCTGAACCAAGTAGGTGGATCAATGGTGCATATTTAAAGCACTGATCTGAAAACTCTACCATTGGTTCTCCATGTATGGAAAATAACTAAAATCTGATACTCTTCCTTCCTAGAGAATGGGTCAATATTTCCTACAGTCCCTGAAAACACAGAGCTACCAAATACAAATGTTTAATCTCAGAGTTTCTAGCTGGACCAAATTCCTGAAGGAAATAAGATCATCACAACCTGTGGGAAACATTTGTCTCAATTCATAGAACTGGAGAGAAGGGTTGCTTCATTAGATCTGTACTTCAGACACTATATTCACCAATACCATATGGACACAACAATACATCTGACATGTGTATTGTTTCCTGCTTGTTTCACTTAAAATGTGAGCCCTAATGTCTTTCTTTCATGTATGATACATAATATTCTGTAAGCAATAGGAACTAAGAATACTTTTTATTTCTAACAGTAACAGTAGGTAGTACTAAGAGATCACACTTTCATAGCAACTTATAACAACAAAAATAATGAATAGGTATCATTTAATGAAATCTGTATGACTTACATGTTTAGTTCAATATTGTGTAAGAGACTATGCTAAGTAATTTTTAAATATTACTGCCTTGAATGCTCACAACAACCCCACAAAATATTCATACTATCACTTAAAGTTGGTGAGTGGTTGAGCTGAGATCTATACCCAAGCTGATCTCCTTCCAGAAACTGAACACAACCATAGTTTTCTACCACTCAACATGTTTTCAGCATCATTGAACCAAATCAGCCTCTGAATTTCCCAATAAAGGTTTCTCGTGGCAATCTGAGACACTATGTCCCATTGTTAGAGAAAAAGTCCCATCTTCCTCAACACTTCATTTGCCCCCAGAAGCCACCCATGGTTTAACAAAATGAAGCCCCACTGACCTTCACCACTTCCTCTCCATCGACAATCTTCAATTTTTCTAAGTTTTCCTGTAGCAGCTGAGGCTTCATACGCCACTTAAGCAAACCCAGCAAGCCCACTGAAATAGAGTCCAGACAAGCAGAATAACTATTACTAGACTAAACTGTCCATTCAGGACCTTCCTGGACTTACACACACTCACGCACAAACACACACACACACACACACACACACACACTACATATATACAACTCTTGATGGTTTCATTACCATTCTGGGTGAGCTTTGTGGAACACACCAGGGTGGAAATGGAGAATACATCCCGGGAGCTGACAGAGAGCCCCCCAACACTGCTGGAGCTTCGACTCAAGGTGGCCCCCTTGTTTTCCACATGGTGTCGATAAGAAGGAAGTGTCAGGTAAGCACTGGCATCCTCCATCTTCTTACTTTCCCCCTGGAAAAAAACACCTTTATTACTTCCCCAAGGAAGTAGAAGCCCAATGCCACACAGAGTTTGAAGTGGCCACCTTACATATTGTATGGTACAGAGGGTCAGAATTAGAAAAATCATCAGAGAAGCAGTAAATATCAGCTGGTATCAGGGCTATCTTTCCACAAACCAGGCAAGAACTCAAAGCTACATTAATGGAAAAAGGATTGACCAACCAGTTCAAGGCTCTGTGAACTTCATTAATAGCACAGAGGGAATTTGATGATTCCCCTGGCAGGCCATTTTGATTCCTCCTAAATTTCTGGAGATCTTAAAATATGCCCACGAGCAAGATAAGGAATCAGGTTAAAGGAGAAATTCACAGCAAACACACTAGAATCTGAAAGTCCTGGGATCTAGACCCTGTTCTACCATTCACAAATCTATGTCATCTTGAACCCATTGTTTGGATATGTCTCATTTTTCTAATGATTAAACTAATGATTAATCATATTACCTACTGCCTAGAAATTCTGAGCAGACTAAATGGGAATAATTTGTATAGAGATCTTAACAGAGTTGATAGACACCTAAGTCCCTTGGCACGTGGAAATGAATGATTAGAGGTAGGTGTTATAGGAGTTAATGTTTATGGATCCCTTATTTTGTACTGGTTATTGCACTAAGTATTTCATATGCTTTAGTTCATTCCATTTAAACCTCACAGTTGCTGCTGTCACTGTTGTATACACTGCTATCACCCTCAGTTTACAGATAAGAAAAAGGATACTTAAGGAAAATAAGTAAATTGAAAACTGACTACAACTGGGCCCCTGCCCCTAGTGAGTTCACAATCTACTGGAGAAGAATGGCTTTCAAGCTAAGAACTACTTTGATGTGTCATAAATGAGAAGACAGGAGCTGTGCAAAAGAAGGAAAGTGTGGGTTTCCAGAAAAGCCAGAGAGACTCAGAGAAGGGTACCTTGTAATTAAGCCTTGATGAGGCATGTTTGCCAAGGAGACCATAGGCAAAAGGATGTTTTCAGCCCCCCAAGGTTGAGCAAGAGCCAAGGACAAGAATTGGATCCCTATGCCAACCACTTAGCCCTGTCTTATTTCACAACCACGTGCTTTGTCTCCAGTCAGGTGCTAGCATAGGCATCCTGCTGCCATTAGAGAGGTTGTATCATGTGGGTGAGATCAAGGCAAACACTCCCCACTTCTTATAAACAGTCCAAGTCTCATGATGCAAAATAATGACAGCCAATATCTATACACACTTTTATAGAGCCCTTCCACATGGGCCATCTCAATGGTTTGTCATAAATATTATATAACACTTAAGAAAAAAAGAAAACTGACACTGAGGGAGACATGTGAGATGATTCCAGATTTAGTCAGAGGCAGGATCAGGATCCCAGAATCTGATACGTTTCCATTAGCAATAGTGAAGCATCTCTCAAATGTTTCTTGCTGGTCTTCTATATATCCCACAGGGCTCCTTACAGTCAATAGCCTAGTCTGTATGTAACAATAAGCTTTTCCACATATTCAATGTTGCATGTACATATCATAGTTGTGTTTACAGAAGTGGTCTCATATGATACTCACAATTATTCACTGAGGGTCCATAGAGAGGGAAACAGAGGCAGAGAAGTTAAGATTTTGCACAAGGCCACATGACTGGTAAACCCTGGTGTGTGTGATTCTGTGGTCCCTGCTATTAACCACTAAGCAATCCTGCCATATTCCCTTGGCTTCCTGTACCCCGCTCACTGCAGTTAATCCAACTCATGGTACCTTTAAGACGACCAAGTCATGGCACCCATCTTGCAGAGTGGTCCCATCTTCCTTCATCAACTTCACATAGGACATGGCAAAATTCTTTTCTCCTTTATCTTTAGCTGGAAATAGCATTGTGAGGTCAGGAAAAAAAATGACACATGGGCTACCCAGTTATCTCATTCCTCTTCCCTTAGGGGAGCTTCAGAGATGCCATTTGGTCAGGTACTCACATTCCAAGGATGATCGATGTCGAAACATGAATCTCAGATGGATCCTCTGCATGTCTTCAATAGGGACAGCCACCTTGGTAGGCAGAAACCAGAGCTCAGGAGACAATGAGTTAAACAGACTTTCCCATTCCAGCACACACACACACACACACACACACACACACACACACCCCACAAAAGGCAGCCTGACCATTTAACTGAGAGAGCTGCATGCTGATTTATTACCCATCCATCAAGCCTGATGAACTGTAAATAAATTACATAAGAACTAGCTATGAAGAGAAAATAAAGTACCAAATGTAATCCATTTGGCAAATTGCATTCCTAGCCAATGAAAAGAGGTCCGTAAATTATAGTGGGTTAAAATGAATCTTCCCAAATTGATATAAAAGTCACATAACTTTAGCACAGGATTTGATGCACTGCAAACTGCACAATGCACATTTTCCTTACACACTCCAGGAGTTCTGGCAATTGCAGCAGGGCTGAGCAAATTAACAATGGTCATTAGAGGGTATGCATGAGGACCCTTGTTTATGCAAATTCACACAAATGCTTGAATCCAATAATATTTGGGAAAATCCTAGGGTTCATTCCCATCCTTGGACAGATACCAAGATGTTTTTACTTCTGAAGACAGAGTCAAATCACCCACTCCTTGGTCACCCATTTAACTGCCCAGGGCTGGTCTACTGCCCCTTTGATTAATACACATCAGGTCTGGCCATGGACTGCTCACCTCCCACCACCTCACAGCTCTCTCCATAACTTGTAATTCAAGCCAAAGCAGAGAAGTTTAGATACCTGTGAGGAAGCCATTTTGATTTTTTAAAGGGACAAGTTTACACTGTAGAGATGACTGTTAAAAGCCAAATAGATGTATACTTTGGGGCACTTTCTGCTCCAGAAAATGAAATTGGAGCCTGAAGAGGTCCATCATTTGTAATTTCAGACAGAACAAAGGGATTTGTTCTGAGAACCTCATGAAGGACTGCAATCCAATTCATTTTTTCACTGTGAATTGAATGGCTACTCCAAGCTATGGTCATGTGATGTGCTGGCCATGTTGATGTAAGGCAGAGGCCCTGCAACTCAAAAAGCTTATGGTTCACATGGGGAGATGCATATTTTAACAACCATCTGAGAAGGGCTAGCAAAGGGAAATAACTAGAGTACGAGAGAACACAGTAAAAACAATGTGGTCCAAGAGCTTTCTGACTATGAAGTTGGGTAGGTCATCATTTTGAAGAGAGTGCATTTGGGAAGACTCACTGAGGAAAACAGGAATATAGGTAACAGGGTAAGAACCACTGAGGTCTGGGTAGCTATCTTGGAAAAGGAAGTTAAATGAACATCTTGAGTTTGGGTTCAGAGAACAGAGTGAATAAAGAATGCTACTAATTACAATGTAGAGATATTCAAGCTTCCCTGTTCACTGAATTAATTCCAAATTCTTCTTCCAATGCATAATATGCCCTTCCACTTAGTGTGACAATCTGGTAATGTGAATATTTGTGATTAATGCCACTTTCGTCTGAGACATCTTCCCAAGAGAGTATCTTTCAGGCATTAGTGATCTTTTATAGCCTCACATTTGCTTGCAAGCTCTGTCACTCCTCACTGCTGAGCAGAATGACATAACTTTGTAGGCTGGGCACTGTCCACAAGAAGACCACTGACAATTCTCTAGTGGCTGGTCCTGAGTCAGTGAAGGGCGATCAAGAAAAACAGAGTACTCACCCTTTGGGCCACCATTTTCACTACCTGACACACCACTGGACACACACCAGGGTTTTGCTTCAGGTCTTAGGGAGGTGTCTCAGAACCCCTAGATACATGTTTGCTGCTATCATCAACATCATCATCATCATCATCATCATCATCATCATTACCTTGACTGTTTCCATCCACCGTGGCTGTTTGACTTGATAGTACACAACGGACCGATATTCATTCATGGGCTTGTCCCCAGCTCCTACACAAATTGCATTCTGACCCAAGGGGGAAAAAGAGAGAGAGAAAAAAAATCAACACTATAGAACTGCCATTTTCTGTGCTTGGCCAATTTTGGTTCCAAGGCCAACAATGGCGTTAGGGCCTGGAAAAACCCTCCCTTCACCAATCCTTCTGCCAGGTACCCTTCTAAATTACAGATTTATACATGAACATCCCTGGCCCCAGGAGTGACAGCTGCTTAACTACAGAAATTCTATTACTTGCATTCTGGAAATCATTGAAGCGCACCAGGCACTGACGTGACTGACTTATTGTAAATGGTAACCAGTCTTGGAGTTACTACATGCTGCCAGTCTTATTAATCCTATTTGTTTCTTAAATCTGAATGTGCACCAAGTTTACAAACAGGCTCAGATCAGTCAAGCAGCATTCTGATGGATTTCTGATGCTAACACAGAAGTTGGGTGATAGGAGAGAGCATGAGCTGCAGACAGATACAGGGGCAGAGGGAGCCCCGCAGCTACCGAGCATCTTCTAGTATCAGACCCATGCCAAGTGCTGGGAAATGGGCATTAGTCAGATATTAAATCTGCAATGAGAGTCCACAGTTTGCAGAGAAATCTTTAGATAAGCAGACAAATCACTAAATGCAATGTAATAGTAGACATATGTATTCACTACAGTGGAATACAGAGAAGGACACTTAAGTGCAGCCTAAGGATTCAGGGAAGAATTTTTGGAGGCGATGACAGTTGAGAATCTTGAAGAAAGATTCCAAGTTGGCTCTGAGCAGAAATGTGGGAAAGACATTCCAAGCAGAGAATGAGTACAAAGCATAGGATATACAGAGTATAGGATATTTAGTGTTTGCCATAAAAATCACACTCAGAGTAATAAGGAATATCTTCTAATAGAGTAGGTTAGTCCCTTCCTTCTCTCTCTTTATATTCATTCTATCTGTTTGGCCCCAAAACAAGATTTTAGCTAGTGTCACTCAGAAAGGGTCTATGTGTTTTATACTAGACCAACAGAATTTTACTTCTAGTCTCTAGAGATCTAGGGATAAAAAATTGATTTTAGAGCCCTGGGCTCCCTAATTGCAACACTGTGTGCCTCTGGGCATTTTTAGGATGACAGACTCCTTGCTTCTTATAGATTCCATCTGATTCACCAATGGATCCTTGTCATCTCCCCCTACCACCACCACCAAGTTAAATGACCAAAACTGGCCACATGCAAGCACTTTGGGACCGCTCAATGAGAGACGCTAACTTGTGGGAAGGAGAATCCTGCCTCTCTCTCCCTAGAATTCTCCCTCTTTACTTCCAAGCTGTAGAGCAACAATGACTTGCAACCTAATTGACTCCATTTCAAAATAAGGATATAGCATCCTTTCAGAACTTACCTCTAACAAACAAACAAACAAACAACAACAAAAACAATAACCAGTGATCTAAAAATGAGGAAGACAACACTCTTGGTTTTCAATGAGATGGCTTTTAGAAATTTTTGAGGCACTGACCTATAAATATACTTTCAAAGTTTTTCTAACCAATTAGAGAGTGTTTTGTCCAGCATTATGCTGAGCCCATTACACATACTTAATACAATCCTCACAACCACCTCAGATATTCACTGCTATTATCCCCATTTCAACATTGAGTAAACTGAGGCCCTGAGAGATTAAGTAACTTGCCCAGAAAGGTAGCAGAGCCAGCATACATCTCAGCCCCACTAACTCTCTGTCCAGTGTTCCATAACAACCTTCCAGCTGCCTACGATTTATATCTAGTGACATTTATGGGCTTAGAGTTTCTGCAGCTGCAGTGAATCCCATGTAGCTTATAAAATCTGAAAATACACATACATCTCTGGTGAAAGTAAAATTGTTGTATGGTGAGCAACTGAATCCTACAAACCTACCTTGATGATGAAAATTTTTGATGGCCTAAGGCTGTAGGAAAAAGTTTCAGTACTACTCTGAGAAAGGCCTAAGACCCTCTCACTCTCAACACTTCAGAGATAAAATTGAATGTTTCCACATGTGTTGAGAATCATAACCAGGGACTGAGTCTGGTTTTAGAGAAAATGTAGATTTGTATGTGTCTTAAGTAAGCCTGTTCAACAATTTTCCCCATTTCCCACCCCATGGTCCCCAGTTAGCAGTTAGAACTCCCAGTAGGTTTCAGGTCAATTGAAGGCAATCTGAGAGAAAGCCTAGGGGCTTAAATGCTGAGTTGGTCTTAGCAGACACACTTCAGCAGAAGGAAAAATTAGGGTCCTCACACAAACTACTTATGTGGTAGTAATCACCTAAGGAACAAATGACACCATGGATGCGAACGCACTTTGAGAACCAGAGTGCTCTCACCAACAAGGCCACATCCCAGGAAGATACCAATTAGCATCCACAAGGCAAGAATCAAACCAGAAGACTACTATACCTTTCTAGTAACTAATTTTAATGAACACTTATTATGTAGATCACCTAATTCGATATTCACAAAAGCAATGTGCAACTGTTGCAGGTCTCCTATTCAGACAGAAAATTGTAGGCATAGAGAGATTATGTAATTTGTTCAAGGTCATCCTGCTAATCCAGGCCACACTGGAAATTGAGCCTGGTTGCCTAACCTCAGAGTTCATGGTCTCAACCATTACACTATTCTGTCCTCCATACCCTGCCTCTACCCCGGTAATCTAGCTGGTTTCAGAAGAGCAGAGGTTTCTCAGCCTGGCATCCAAGCCTTTTCGCTTTTCCTTAAATTTGCTTCAGGCATCCATCCACATCGCATTGACCATTTGACTGCCTCAGTTCCTGGTCAGGGCATCAACCTGCAGTAGCTCTCCCTTCTCTGAATGTTACCCTCCCTCCTGTTTCTGTGTATTTACTGCATACCAGGTGCCTTATACTTACCATTTTGTTTAACCTGCAACCACATGAGGAGGAGATTATGATTCCTCTTTTACAGACAAATAAAACTTGTCCAAGATTATACAGCTACTAGGAAGGGAGGTTGGGATTTTAACCTGATCTATTTGATCCCAGAGTCCACTGAATTTGCTTTTCTGCTATGGCCCCTCCTGAACAAGGTCCCTGAGACCCCAAAGTGGGCCAAGGACAAGTGTAACCTGTTCTGTCCTCTGGCAGTGCTCTGCCAAGGGCAGTGTGCACCTGCAGGGGAAAAGAAATAGATATCCCTGAAGGCAACTGTTTCCACAGGAACCCACCAGTATCAAAAGTATTTGAGTGTGCTGCCTGACACTTAATTAGGCAGTAATATTTATTTCTGCAAATAAAGAAAGAACAGCCTCCCACAGGCCTCCTTAGCAATTTTCAATAGTCAGTCAACTGAACTCCCCCCTAACTTCCCTAATAGAGGAAACTGCAAATTATCACCGTGCCCCATAGTTACCTCTCCATTTCAGCCCCCAGAATACCTGCTTATATATTCATCTTTGATGAGTGTGTCTGCTCAGCCTGGTCGGGTGTGACTGGAAAGGGTGCAGAGGTAGAAGAATGGTTCAGAAGCAGGATAAGATGCCTGCATTCCTGTTAAATGTTCCTTCTAATTTGTCCTTCAGCAACACTGAAGGCGAGCATATCAGTGTTTTTAAAAATGAAGCTGAGGTTTAAAAGTTCTCCAACAGGTAGCTGGATAAAAATAACTTCAAAGCAATGGTCTATACATTTATGAAATGCAATTTCCCTTTCAGATAAAAGCCCTCTGTTCTTCTTTTGTGTTCTTTTGAGCAAAGTGTCTCTCACTTATTTTACTTTTCAGAATCCAACAAGAAGAGGATGACTTAAACACTTGGATTTTTGCTCAACGAGATATTAATTAATGGGGCCTTTCTTTACCAACAAAATGACAACTGGGATTTACTTTAAATTTAAAAAAAATAATTATGAATCTTCCCAGAATTTGATAGAAGTGGTTATTACCATCATTTTTTGATATGAGAAATAAACTGGAGGATTTTTTTAATGGATAGGCATTACAGTGAAGTGTTTAAGAGGGCCTGAAACCTGGAATCAAACCGCATCTCTACCATATACTAACTTTATTACCTTGGAAGAGTTGTTTTACTTGAAGGCTTAGTTCCCCCCACTCCTGTAAAAATGGGAACAATAATGCCAGTGCATCATACTCATCCCAGTGCCTGGCACATAGTAAATTCCTCTGTGAATGATAATTATGTTCTTAGGTAAAGGGTAGCAAAATCTGCCTGATGACTCATCAATACTCAGGCCTCCACCATACTGTGCTATCTAATCACCTACTGTGGCCTAAGAGGAATATTTGCCCACACTGAAACTGCTGCTGAGAGCTGATTTTATTTTCAGCTCAGTACTCCAAAAGGAGAAATGGAGAAGCAGAGCCCTCCCACACACTGGACACAATTGCTGACAACCTTAAAGGAGGTATAAGTAAATAAATGTAAACACACATGACAAATATTATATGGGACATATGCTGTATAAATATAGCAATGTGCTTTTCATTCTTGAATACACTGTGTTGGCCCTCTGGAGACCAATTAACGAATAAGGCTTTCCATCAGAATTCTTGCTGAGTACCAGGGAGTTGGATTAAGTGTTGGGAATTTCTGTTTTGAGGCCATCCTGAGTCTCCACATCAGCCCAAGGCTCTGTATTGATCCTTTTTCTTGTCATGGATTTTGCCTGAATAAACGAGCTCAGGTTTCAATGAGAACAACATTTAACAGCAAAAAGCTGACCTATAAGCTGAGGGCAAGCAAAAAAGAAGAAAAAAAAAAAGGAAATAGAAGAAAAGAAAAAGGGATCATAAAAGGAGAGAGACAGACATTGAAAAGCTGCTTTGACGTAAAAGACAACACAAGACGAGGTCTTACGATGGGCCAGTACGCTAACCAAGCTCTAAAGTGTCGCTCTGTTACTCAAGGCCATCCCAAAGGCAGCTGGCGGTTAAGAGAGCATTCTGGGATGGAAAAAGCCAATCTTTATGAGCTTCAGAAGCACCCCAGGAGGCTGGGGCACCCAGGGCAGCAGCAGGGGGCCTTACAGGCAGCGTTTTGCCATCCTCCGCGCACACACACAGGATCACTTCCACGTTCCTCTGCGTGGTCTTGTTGTACTTGTCAAAGTCGCCTTGTAAGAGAGTGATGTAGATGTCGTTCCTGACATCCCCTGCAGGCCGAGGGAGAGAGACAGGAGTTGGCGTCTGTGCCGCAGGAGTGACACTGACCGGGAGGCACCGGGAGTGGGGACCCGAAGCGAAGTGCCCTGCCTTGACATCTATTAATGAAATTAAGATCGGATATGATAGAAAAAAGCATTGTTCTCTCATCGGCGAGGCTGAGGAGAGAGCAGAAAAGGAGTTGGAGGAATGCTAGGACATCAGTTGCAAAAATGGTGGGTGGGATGGTCAAAATTGGCTGTTTTTCTCTTAAAACATTAAAATCACTTAATTTCCATCCTCTAGTGACACCTTCTGGAAAGGCAAAGGAAAGCTCCAGTGCAACTGATCTGGGCCCGTGAATAGCAACCAGTCAGCCACATACCTTCCACTGTGCAGAAGATAGAGTGGCTTTTCAAGTGTCCAAGGAACATAGGGTCAGGAAGGAGGGCAGGAGGGGGCAGTGTTCGGGAATGGGGGGCAATCGGAACTGGTAGCCCACAGGGGAATGCACAAGGAGCTGATGTCTCAGGTAAAGCAGGTCCCAGGGAACTACAGGGTAGGCCCCGAGGGGACCGCCATACACTGTGGGGAGGAGGAGTAAGTCAGGGAGAGCAGCTGCGCACACAAGTCTAAAATGGGATTAAGATGAAAAGGGAAGTTTCAGAAGAACGTTATTCTATCATCTCATTTATTTTTTATTTATATGCACGTTCAGAAAATGTTAACAGCAGTTACTTCTGGAGACAAAGATTTGAGGGAGCTTTTAACGTTTCGCTTTATATCTTTTCATGGTATTTGAACATTTTACAATGAGCATGGAGTCCTCTGGTAGTAAAAAAAATAGTTTAAAAATTTAAGAGAATGAAAATATTCTCCCTAAAAGAATGGAATTATTCAATATGTAGTAAAGTAGAAAGAATGTCCATAATAAATTATCAAGTGATAAAGCACATCACAGAACTCTATATAAAGTATGTAAAGTAATGGTATATGAAGCATATGAAGTGTGATCCTACTGTGAGGGGGAAAAAGTGCATGTGCATATATTTATGTGTTTGTCTTTATTACGTGAATGTATGGAAGATTTTCGGATATATAAAAATTGTTTCCAGTGGTTACCTTCATGGAGACCAATAGAAAAGATGTAGTAGAAAAAGAAGGAATTGATTTTTTTTTTAATTTTAATGTTTTATTTATTTTTTTGTGGGGGGGAGGCAAGAAGGGGCAGAGAGAGAGGGAGACACAAAATCAGAAGCAGGCTTCAGGCTGTTAGCACAGCACAGAGCCCATCACGGGGCTCGAACCCACAAACTGTGAGATCATGATCTGAGCTGAAGTCAAACACTTCACTGATTGAGCCACCGAGGCACCCCAGGAGCTGACTTTTTAAAAGGAAAATGTATGGGGGCGCCTGGGTGGCTTAGTCGGTTAAGCGTCCGACTTTCGCTTAGGTCATGATCTCGCTGTTCGTGGGTTCTAGCCCCGCGTCGGGCTCTGTGCTGACTGCCAGCTCAGAGCCTGGAGCCTGTTTCAGAGTCTGTGTCTCCCTCTCTCTCTGACCCTCCCCTGCTCACGCTGTCTCTCTCTCTCTCAGAAATAAAATTTAAAAAAAAAAAAAAAAAAAAAAGGAAAATGTATGTGACAGGCTGGACCTCCCCCCACCCCAGGAGAAAGCCAGACCTGGCATGATGATCTCTGGGAAGCCCAGCTTCCTGGCAACCACAGTGGTCCTGTCCACCAGGTGTGGGTAGTCCTTGCGGATCTGAATGATGTCACCCACAAGCATCTTCATGGTCACCCAGAGGCCTGGAAGGGAATACCCACGATGAAGAGGCAACTTCAAGGTATTCTCAGTCTCGCCCTCCCACCATTTCTCCCCTTGAGCTCTTTCTGGAAGGGACCACTGGGAGCAGAGAGAAACAATATCAGATGTAGTGACTCAACCCAGGAGGAGGAAGAAAGGTGGAAAGCAGAGGGGCTCTGGAGCCAGACATGTGTGGGTTTGATTCCCACTGGTGCCTTCTAGCAATGTTAGCTTCTGTCAAACTAACCCATCTGTCTAAGCCCGGCCTCTGTAAAGTGAGGTAGGTATCACCTACCTATCCCACAGGAATGTGGAAAGAAGTCAGTTAAGGAGATATATTAAAGTGCCTGACACATAAGAGACAGGATATGTTCCCCTCTTCCTGTAGGCACTAGGACATGCCTCCCAGATTCAGGAGATGTGGTTTCCATTTCCATAGATCACATGCTCCCATTTTCACAATGGTCTATCTGGAAGGATGGCTATGTTTCCCAGGATTTCAGATTTTGATCTGTTTTCCAAAGAATCAAGAGCTCCCAAGACAGAGCCCACTCCACTGGGTACATTGTGGCATTGTACCTTGCCCTCCACTGTCTCCTTTGGAGGCCGTGACTTTGCCCAGCAGGCTATGGAGGAAGTCATTCTCAGCTGTCACTCTGGGAAGGAAAAGAAAGCACAAAATGCTTATGTGGAACACTCAATAAGGTCCTTACCTTGTGGTTCCACGTGTTCCAGAAAGTTACCCAGGCCCTCCATACACCTTAGGTGAAGAGTGAGACTGCCCATGTCCACTCAGACAACATACATGCCATCAGGAAATGGCACAAAGCAACATGGCTCCGAGATTTTAGAATATCATTTCTGTAAGTAGAGGCCATTTTTCTTTCCCTAGAAAGACTCTTAGATAGGAAAGATTCCTAAGCCCTCAAAAGGAACATCTGCTCAGTAGAGTGGCAAAGATGAGCTTTTCCTGCTCAGTCCTAATCACATACCTTAATGAGAGTCACTGACCTCATCACCAATAGCAAAACACCATACTCCTTGGACATCCTTGTGGTAACAAAGGACGGACATCATTCTCAAACTCAGGGTCTTGCTTTCTCACAGACTCCTTTTCAGAGCAGGAAAAGGACATTTACCCTCCTTGCTACCCTCCTCTCAAGTCATGGATATTTCTATCAATGAGAACTAGGTGATGATTCCCTGTTCTATGTTCCTGATATGCTGCTGCTTCAGAGTCATGGTTCCTGTATTACTTGTAATTAATGCATTAATCTTTTGTTGACTATCTGTTTAATTTTCCATTGAAATATAAGCTCCAAGAAGACAGGCCATGTCTATCTTGTTGACCACTTCATGCCCCATGCCTCGTACAGTGTCCAGCCCTTTGCCAGATTGCAATCAAACTCTGTTGAATACACAACATTTGATGAATGACTGGGTGAAAAAGCAGGTTGGTTTCAAGTGCCTTGGCACAGACATCATCATTCTTTTACTGCCCTCCTCTTGGGAGGCCCCACAGGGCTATCACTAACTCAAAGAATCACCCTGCTTTTGAACAACCCTCAATGAGAAAGAGTGTGGTTTAAGAGAAGGGAAAGAAATGGGAAATCTCTTACGGGTGAAAAGGAATGAAGTGTTGCTTTTCTTCATCGCTTTCTGCTTTCCCCTTGATGATGTCTGTTATGTCCATAACTAAAAAAAAAAAAAAGAAAGAAAGAAAAAAAAAGAAAGAAAGAAAAGAAAAAAGAATTAATAACTTGCACTCTCCTGCTCCAGGAAGGGAAGTCAATGGCATGAGGTTGTAGGACAAGAGGTTGGGTCGGAAAGTCTTAAAAGGCAAGCAAGCCAGCGTCAGACAATACTCAGACAGCAAGGGTTCACAATGTGCAGCACCTGGCAAGCACTTCTGGACAAAGCAGGCTGGGAGGTCAGCAGGCCACAGAAATATCCAAGAGACTGTGGGTTAGCAGAGGCCAAGATGAAAGAATCAGAGCAGTGACTCTGAAATTAAACAAGCAGGATTGCATTTGACATAGATGTACTGGGTGTCTACTATGCCTACAAAACCCAAGCACAGGGACTCCCTGTAGGCCCTGAGAAACTAATGAAATCTACTCACTCCCTTTTCATAAACTGCTCATATGCACAAACACATAACTCCAGGATCTTTGAATCCTGCAATTCCAGAGGGATCCTGCATCCTCTGAAATTTCACCTTAAATTAGCCACTAAAGGTCCATAAAAACAAGGTGAAGAACTCCTGCATTAGAGAGGGGATTATAGAAATGGTGGTGAGGGAAAGGGGAGGGACGTGGAGAACAGTTAGTCAAATACAGCCAAAACCCTCGTGATATGAAATACCTCAAACACTTCAGGCTCTGGCCAGGGAGCTACTAAAACTGGATAATAATCAACCAATGACTGCATTTAGCTGAAGAGGGTAGTCAAGGAGTTGACAGAAGGAAGGGAAACTGTTATTTGAATTGAGTGTCCATTTCTCTGACCAACAGACATCCCCCTCACCCATTTTCAGTGAGCATGGTTTGGGTGTAGCAATTTCCCTCTAGCTCCAGAGTTGCTCAGATGACTTAACCACTCAGAGGACCACATCCCCATGCCCAGAGTAAGTGCTTTGGGAATGAGCATGTGGCCTATATTTATGTTCCTGGGGCTTCTGCTAACTAATGGGAAAGAGGTGCTTTCTTTCAGCTGGATTACTAAACTGGTAAGATGCAAGCTTGGAACAGATCGCTCACATTTTGCCAACAACCTGGACAGTCATCTTCAGAATAAGTCAGCAAGAGGACATAGGAACTGAGAGATAATGAGACATAAATGCAAGTTCCTGGATCCAGCTATGCCTGAAGGTAATCTATGCCTGAACCTTTCAGTTACATCAGATTGCTTTCACTTGAAACCAAAAGAATGCAAACTACAGCTGCGGACAAAGTCATGGTGTGAGGTAAGGTTGAAGGACCCTCACTGCCTTAACAGGGACATTGTGATGTCAGGAATATCCCTTCTATACAATCAGTATTTCAGAGCAGGGCACAGATCAATCAGTCCAAGTCTCTCATTTTGAGGATAATGAAACTGAGGCCCTGGGGAAAATGCTTGCCCAAGATCACCTAGCTAGCTAGATACTGAGAAACAATGTCAGGCTAAAAAACCAGTTAGGTCATTATAAGGTAACTTCATCTAGTCCACCACTTCCCAAGCAGTGCCAGGGACCTAGTTGGAGAGCCAGCTGGTTTGTGCATGTAGACCAAGGTCTCTTGGAAGGAAGAACCTGAAACATGGGGTTTAGGGATGATAGAGTTATATATGATACATTATTTTAAAAGTATATTTTAGGAGCACCTGGGTGGCTCAGTCAGTTGAGTGTCTGACTCCTGATTTCGGCTCAGGTCATGATCCCAGGGTTGGGAGACGGAGCCTCATGTTGGGCTCCACATTGAGCCTGGAGCCTTAGGATATTTTTCTCCCTTTTGCCCCTCCCCTGCTCTTTTGCCTGCTCTCTCTCTCTCTCTCACTCACTCACTTATTCTCACTCTCTCTCACAAAATCAAAATCAAAAACAAAAAAACAAAAAGCAAAAAAGTTATATTTTAATAAAAAGAAATAAAAACTGGCATATCAAATTGCTGTTTCCACAGGTATTTAAATGGTCTTTAAAAAATGTACTTTAGTTTCAAGTAGGCTAATTAAAAGAAAATATATTAGGTAAAGAATAATGCAAGTTATAGTTGCATTAACATATATAACAAAAAACCATAAAAATGGGTAAGGAATGATGAAGTCTTGGAAACCCCAAGAGAAAGCTATAAGGCTTGGAGAAAAATGAGGAGGTGAGGTTGCTCAAAAGCAACTTCATTCGATCACACCAACTTTCCAAACGTCTACTTCCATCTGGAATTTAGATGTTTGGCCAGTGACTCATTCTGTGTAACTGCATTTCCTGTCCTGGATATTTTTTTAAAAATGATTTGCGCCTCATAATCAGATCCCACCCGAACTGTTCTTCCTTCTTCACTTCACTGGGGAGCAAAGGTGCCAAATGTCCACTGCTTCCCCAATGCTCTGTTGAAGACACGAGGGATCCATTATTCACTGCCTTCATCATAAATCTGGATTTAGTCACCAATTATTTCAATTTAGTCACCAGAAATGTAGGTATTAGGAGCTGTCTGGTATAATTTTTTTGGGGGGGTGGGGAGGGGAAGGAGGAGAGGGAAAGAAAGAATCTTTAAAATTCAGCCATAGGAAATGTGCACTCCAGTAAAAGTTAATGGTGTGTAGTAGGCCATTACCTGCAACCCCAAAGGGCCGTCTCAGTCCCTGTGTGCACTTCTTTGTATTAGTATCCTTGAGATCCATCTTCCCAACTCGGACTATTTGACAAATCAAGTAAATTTTATCCCTGTTGAGGTCTTTGTTTCCAAGGTCCTGTAGGGCAGGAAATTAACTAATAGTTACCACGTGTCTAAAGAAGTAGACTAAGTACTTAGCACTTAGTGTACAAGGACCAGTCATACAATTAGTCCCAGAAAAGGTTGAAAACAAGATGATCATACCCATTCTGCAGATAAGAAAGGCGAGTTTTAGAAAGTTTTAGAAAGGAAACTGAGTGGCAGGTCTCTGGTGTTCAATCCCCATTCTTCAATTTCAAACTAATGAGAAGAGGATAGAAGTACAATATCAGTCAATTTAGGCAACATTTCCTATATGCCAGCTGCAGGATCCAAAACAGCACTTGCTCAACAGCATTTGAGACTTCATTTGTCTCATCACCACTTGGCACCACTGAGGGATAAGGCAAAAGGAAGAGGGAAGGATCTCAATAGTTACACTTACTGAGCACCTGACATACGTTTATCAATCAGGAATGGGTTGTTGTGGCACCAAAGAATCCCAGAATCTCAGCGATTTATAAATAACAGAAATTTACTTCTAGCTCCAGCTGAATGCCTAATGCAGATGGCCACCCCACCCCCACTCAACTACCTACCCTGAGTCCCTAGCTGACAGGCGAGCCATTGCCTCACAACAGGTGCTTCCATTGTCCCCACAGGAGGGGAAGGAAATGTGGCAAATCACCTACTGGTCTTAAAGCTTCTACCCAGAAAGGACACATCACTTTGGCTTGAATTTCTATGACCAAAGCAAGACAGATGGCCATAGCTAACTTCAAGGGGGACAGCAGAGTACACTCAGGTGTGTGCTTTGAAGGAAGAACACTGAAACCGGTGAACTACACTAATGTGTCCTGCATGGTGCTACATTTCTCACATGCCACTGTCTTGTTTGATCCTTAACAACTGTATCAAATAGATACTGGTTTTGCACCCCCATTTTACAGAGGGAGAAACTGAGACACAAAGAAGATTAGGGGCTTCCCGGAGGTCACGACCTTAGTCCTTGGAGACCCTGTCCAGTCATTCTAACACCAAAGTCCATAAACCTAACTAACACAAAGTATCTCTCACCATCAGAAAGATACACAGGAGGGAAAATCACCCAGAACACCTCAGAATCTGGCTATCCTGCTCAAATCTAAAAGCTTCAGTGTTCTTGGGACCCCCTTCCATCTGGGATAGGAAGAAAGAACATCAAGGCCTATTGTTGGCATCAGAGCAGAGAATCCTGGGCCTGGCCTCACTAGGGAATAGTTGCTTTTCCTCCAAGTTACTCCTCATAATGGCATATGCACTGGGAATAGCCTGTCATTGCTTCTCGGCCTTTTGGCTAAGATCAAATGTGGGGAATACTTGATCAAATAAGAGCCAGGGCCTAGGCAAAGCAGATATCTCCAGGCTCTCACTGTGGACCGAAGAGCATGGGGGTGTGTGTGCAGAGTTTCTGGGGACAAAACACAGCCCCAATGTAGTCCACACCTTTCTGCTTCAGGCCTGTGATGGTTAATTTTTTTTTAAGTTTATTTATTTGAGAGAAAGAGAGTACATGCATACGAGTGAACAGGGGAAGGGTAGAGAGTGAGGGAGAGAAAGAATCTCAAGTCGGTTGCACACTGTCAGCTCACAGCCCAACATGGGGCTCAATGCAGGCTCAAACCCATGAAATGAACCTTGAGATCATGACCTGAGCTGAAATCACTGACTAAGCCACCAAGGCAACCCCATGATGGCTAAATTCTATGCACCAGCTTGGCTAGGCTGTAGTACTTAGTTGCTTGGTCAAGCACTAGTCTAGATGCTGCTGTGAAGATATTTCATAGGCCTGAATAACATCTGTAATCAATGGACTTTAAGTAAAGGAGTTTACCTTACGTAATGTGGATATGCCTCATCTCATCCCTAAGGCATTAGGCCTTATTCACTGCTGTACCTCAAGCACCCAAACCTGAGGTTTTCCAGTGAAGGATGACTTCTGCCTCAAGACAGTAGTAGAAAAATCCTGCCTGAATTTCAGGCCTGCTGGCCAGCCCTACAAATTTCAAACTTGCCAAGCCCCACAATCATGTGAGCCAAATCCTTAGAATAAACCTACCTATATATCCTATTGGTTCGGGTTCTCTGGAGAATTCAGATTTATAGAAGTGCTGTTCTTTTACCTGCTGGAGGAATAGACATCTGCTCCCTTACTCTCCAAAGTCTCTCTGCTGGGCAAGGGGAGAGGGAAGGTAGGGGAGGAGGGGGCTTTCTGGTTAAGGAAGCTCAGCTGCTCATTTATATTCCCTGTCCTGCCCTGTAGGCAACTAAATTTGTGATCCCAATTATCTTACATGCAGACGGTTGGAGAGCCTCTTCTCTGGCCTGCCTGCCTCCTTCCTCCCATCCACCCTGAAATCCCCTACAAACTCATCTTTAGAAGCCATGTTCATTATTTCATTTCTCTCCCCGCAACAACCTTAATAGCTCCCCATTTCCTACCCTATTAATGCTAATCTTCCCCAGCTGACGTGAAAGGTCCCAGACATAATATATTTCCAGCTGTCCTATCTGAACAATTCCCCACTATTCTCTGCATGTAAGTACTCTATTTTTGTCGCAAAGATTTCGTTACTGCTCCACAAACACACAATGCTCACTTTCAACTTGATCTTTCTTCCTAAGCCCCCTGTCCACACCTCTGCCTCAAATACTTACTGCTTATTTATCTATATACCCAAATCCTTTCCATCCTTAAGAGCTCAAATTTTGCCTCCTTTATAATGACTTTCATCCCTAATTACTTCTCCTCTCTCATTAGGAATTTTTGTATTTTTGAAATATCTAGTTTGGTGTCTTTCAGAGGCATTTCAAGCCACAAAGATCCTGGCACCTGAAAGATCGTTCCTAGATGTTATAGGCTGAATTATGTCCCCTCAGAATTCATATGTTGAAGTCCTTACCATCCTCAGAACCTGAAAATGTATTTGGAGATAGGGCCTTTCAAGAGGTAATTAAGCTGGGGTGCCTCAGTGGTTCAGTCAGTTGAGCATCCAACTCAATTTCAGCTCAGGTCATGATCTCATAGGTCTGTGGGTTTAAGCCCCATGTCGGTCTCTATGCTAACAGAGCAGAGCCTGCTTAGGAGTCTCTCTCTCCCTCTTTCTGTCCCTCCCCCACTCACAATGTCTCTCTCTCTCTCTCTCAAAATAAATAAATAAACTTAAAAAAAATAGGGGTGCCTGGGTTTTGAGAGAGAGAGTGAGAGAAAGTGCAAGAGGAGGGAGTAAGGGCAGAGAGAGAGGGAGATACAGAATTTGAAAAAAGCTCCAGGCTCTGAGCTGTCAGCACAGAGCCTGAACGGGGCTTAAACTCACGAACTGTGAGGTCATAACCTGAGCCGAAGTCAGATGCTCAACCAACTGAGCCACCCAGGTGCCCAGAGCATCTTAATACATTATGCCAGCACAGCAAAATGCTCAAACACAGATTATTCTCTGGAGAGTGTATAAATGTGTGATCCTTCCTCAGAACTATGTTCCAATTTGTGGTGTCTCTCATTCATTTTTATGTTGGCTTTATAAAACTCAGACATATTAGGAAAGCTGAAGTAGTGCAGTGAAACTTAAAACTCATGTCACCTGATTTAGTAGTTCATTAGTACCCCTTTTATTGTTCAGTCTTGTTTCCTGTATGTTAGCAACAACCCTCAAAATGGGAAAATTCTTAGGGAAACTGGTAGTATATTCTGCCTTCCTCTTACAGAGCTAAGGGGATGAATGCTTATAAAGCAGACAGAGGGGAAGTTCACCATTGGCCCGACTCATGTGCCAGCTCCAAGGGCTCTGTCTTCAAAGAGGAAACTAGAAAGAACTAACATCCAGAGACAAAAAAATAAGGCCAGCAAGGCACATGCCTGCCAAGTCTCATCTCATCTCTAACTTAAACATCACCTCAATGCCCAAGTGAAAGTAAGTCCCAGTCAAAAGTCATCATATCATCCTGTTCTAATTACCTGCATTGCATGGATTGCCTTCTGACATTTTCTTGTTTGTTTACTTATTTATTTATTTTCTGAATTCCCCCCAGCATACCATAAGCAAGTTTCAATCAACTTATTCAATGCTGTATCCCCAATACCTAGCACAAAGCACATGTTAGGTGCTTACTGAATCGCTCTTGAATAAATAAAAGAAGTTAGGGGGCGCCTGAGTGGCTTAGTCGGTTAAGCTTCCGACTTTCACTTAGGTCGTGATCTCGTGATTTGTGGGTTCGAGCCCCGCGTCGGGCTCTGTGCTGGCTGCCAGCTCGGAGCCTGGAGCCTGTTTCAGAGTCTGTGACTCCCTCTCTCTCTGACCCTCCCCTGCTCACGCTGTCTCTCTCTCTTTCTCTCTCCTAGAAATAAATAAAACATTGAAAAAATAAATAAATAAATAAAAGAAGTTAGGACATCATGACCTTCCTTGTCCCAAAATGAAGACTCCATCATTTCAAGATGGAGAAGTATCAGCCTGTTGAACCAGTCAACCAAGGTTCTCAGCTTCATTTGCTGTGGAAAGAAGAGGTGGTAGCCCAGGCAGAATTCCATGCAGGCAGAATCACATTCTCATTAATATTGAGAGACACAAATTTACCGATGCCCTTTCCTGCATGTTTACATCATGAATTGGTTCTCTGCAAAATGAACCACTGATTGATTCCCTGTCCCTGTCCCTCTCATGAAACATCTGTCTCCTAGTTTAATCAGGAAGCCCTATGGGACTTTCCTATTTATCAAGAAAATAAATAGGCTCCTCCTTCTAACTAATAATAGATAAACAGGACTGAGACACATTTATATATGCCAGGAAACTTTGTCTAAGCAATTAGGACTATGATCTTATTCCATGCCTCTGGCCCATTTTTCAGGAAATAACAAACAAAATAAATCAGCTGCACTCCAATCTAATTGTGACATAACATAAGACATTGCACTTAATGGGCTGTAACTAGAAAATTATTGTAGAGCAACGTAGGTTAATCTAGCATGTCGGTCACTCCTGGATCAAACTCATAGGTTTGGCCAATGCCCAAATCCCTCCCTGACTCCTCCTCTGTAATTTTCCTTGCTAACACATGCATCAGAGTGAAAAATCTCATAAATACTCTTTTCCCCAAAGGAGCTTGCAGAGAACACCGATATCCTTAGGTATCTTAAGATAACACTCTTAACACACTCTCATGGAAATCAGACAAGAGAATGGTCTTTGCTAGAAATAATAACCCTTATCTTCTTCTTTCCACTGTTTGTCCTTTCCAGAACTAAAAAGCTAGGCTCACTCTCAGAAATAAATCATCTAACTAACAAAAGATTTCAACATTTCTACATATGTCTTGCCTAGCAAGTATTGGTTTTTAGAAGAATGATCTCAGGGCTCTGTTAAGATCTTTAGTCATTTATGACTTAATTATGTTCAGAATACAATTTACCAAGGCAGTCAATGTTCTTAGAAGGTCTTTTGTGTGTGTGTGATACATTTAAGAGAAGTTTTTAGAAAGTCTGAGCCTAAGAAAGAAACTCAGGTTAACCAATGAATTAACTGATAAATCAGAATAGCTGCTATACCCAGTTCATGTAGACATTGTTGCTGGAAGGGGTCTGCTTGTTTACACAGTGCTCTGTATGTATTCTCAGTGTGCACACGAATGAGAAAGAAAGAGGAAGATGTAGAGAGGGGAAGATCCACCTCTCTAATAGCTTCTTCAGGGAACACAACACCCTTCCCCCTCACCCCTGTCTGTTCTGAATCTCTCCAGAAAGCCCAGAACACAGATCTGACCCCAAGGTCATTCTCCCTCCCGATCAAGTGACCTTCCTCTCATTTCCAAGATCATACCCTTGTGACTGTGGAAGAAGGAAACAAGAAGACTGTGCACCCACCGTGAAGACAACCTTCAGGTTGTTGAGCATCTCGATCTCCTTTGGGAAACCCTTGCTGCCCCATCGCACCAGGTAGTTCTCACTGTGGGAAGAAGAGTAGCAACCCATTACTGCCTGGAGCTCAACACTGCTTTGGCAAAAATATTCACCGAGCCTCTATGTGTGCCTGACAAGTGCTGGCTGCTGGGGGCACGGTAGTGTTTGAGATAGATGTGGTTCCTCCCTCTAAGAGATCACAGTCCTATATAACAGAGACAGGGGGCAAAGGATCAATAACATGTGCCTTTGCAGTCTCTTTCCCTCCCCGATTTGCTAAGCAAATTCTGTCCCAGCTACCTAATATTTTTGAAGAGCAGCAGCATTCTCTGAAGAATTATTAAGAGTTAAAGAGATGAGGGGGAAAGGATTTTGGTATATTTTGCTGGACATTAAGAAAATACCTGCCCTTTTCATCTCATTCCCTTTTCAAGACTGAATACAGATTTGAATTTTTAAAAATGATCCATTGGGCATAGGACTGTTCCCTTGAATGGAATGTCACAGTATGATGGGCCTGAGATGGCCTTAGCCATTATCTGAGATACACTTGAATAACTATCTAAATGCAGTTGTGACAACTATTTATATGCAATCGTGCTAACAAGACAAAGTTCAGGGTGTCGCAAGAATATATAGCAAAAAAGTCTGGCCTAGTCTGGGTAGTCAGGGAAATCTTTGCTGAGGATATGACATATAAATAAAGTTGGTCAGGGAAAGAGAAAGAGAAATGTTTCAGGCAAAGCAAACATGCATTTAAAGGCCCTGAGACAGGATGGAGCTTGATGCATCTAAAAGCCAGATCCAAGGGGCGCCTGGGCTCAGCCAGTTAAATGTCTGACTTTGGCTCAGGTCATGATCTCACAGTTCATGAGTTCAGGCCCCATATATGTGCTGACAGCTCAGAGCCTGGAGCCTGCTCCAATTCTGTGTCTCCCTCTCTTTCTGACCCTCCCCCACCCCTTCTATCTCTCATTCTCTCTGTCTCTCAAAAACAAATAAACATACATACATACATACATATATACATACATAAAAATAAATACAAACCAGATCCAAGGGGAAAGTAGTAAGAGAAAACTTAAAGAGGACAGACCATGTAGGCCTTGTAGGTCACTCAAGGATTTTGACTTGATCCTAAAAGTAATGGATATCCCCTGAAGGGTTTTAGGATGGGCAGTCATACATTTCTGACATATGATCATTTACCATCTTATATCTTCTAGCAACCATACACCACTCTGAGGGATATACACTAGTCAGCCCAGACACACTGGGAAAATTAGGAGAAACTTAGTAGTTTGATGAGTTGAGTCATAAGGTTTGCCATGCTGTACAGGAGCACATATAGTTGGTGTTAAATAAATGCCTATTATCCTGAATTAGGATAATAACAAAATAAAGCTCAAAAACCAAATCATCCTAAAAAAAGAGTATTAAGAACTTAACAAAGGGGAATTCCCTTGTTTTTAGAAATTTGTTCTCTCTGATATCATGTTGCTCTCTTTCTACTCACCTCTAGAAGACTAATGAGAGTAGTCTAAGCAGGTTCAAGTTGGAAATGGAACTGATAACAAAATGAACACAGCTCTAGATTAACCACTGGTTAAAATTCAATCAAGTTAAATGTAGTTTTTCTTTCATCTTTCTTCCTTTTTCTCTTTCTTTCTTTCTTTCTTTCTTTCTTCTTAGTAAGTTCTAAATATTTCAGTGGAATTTTCAGCAAACTAACCAAGGAGCCTCCAAGGCTCCACACACACACACACACACACACACACACACACACACACAAAATAATAATAATAGTTTATGATTTCCCATTGGTTATTTCCAGAATGTAACAGTGAAATACCTGGGTATTTCCCAGGACCTTTGATCACATGTAGCATGACCAATAGAGAACGAGCCTGTTAGGTCTAAACATCAGGCACTAGCAATTTTCTTCTAGGGGAAATACAATAATAAATAAGAAGAGAAACTTAAAAGGCTGAGCTGGCCCTATCCATCCCTGCCCAGGAAGACCTGGAAGGTAAGTCCAAAGGCCCACCTCCTGGCACCGAGCCAGGTAAGATCTATTGCACATAACAGTGTCCTCCAAGGAAGGGGAAGACCATCCCAACTCCTCACCAAGCTTTTTTTTTTTTTTTTTTAATTAGCCTTACCACTGGTTTTTGATGTCTAAGATGCTTCTTGTTTGTCCTACAAAAATTTACCTAAAATTTCCCAAACTTCTCTTTAAGCATCCGCTGGAATCAGACCATGATTTATCCCAACATTAAAAGCTCAGTCTTAGCCAAATTGTCCCCAGTTCATATTTGGGCCACACTGAGAATGTCCTAACTTGCCTTTGGTTCATTTATGTCAACTCTGGCTTGGCAGGAGGGGAGAAGATTGATTTCTTAGAGAAAGAACAGCTGTCCAGAGTCAGGACGACATAGGAATGCTTTCAAGTTCCCCTGCCCCTTTTTTATATCATGTCTCTTCTCATCTTTCTTTGTTTTCTACTTCTCTCTCTCTGTTTCTCTCTCTCTCTCGTTTTTGCCCTTTTTGTTCCCCCTCTTCCTCATCTCTCAGTTTCCTGAGGGCTTCTCTGTATTCCTGGCACTCTCAGAGACATCACTCAGGCATGCCCCATTGAGCGTATCATCCTGTATGGCACATCAGGGAACAGAGCTGCCATGTCACTGATCCATTGCCTCCTTCTACAGAGCTGGTTCAGGTCATCCATCACTTAGATAGGCCAGGAGGCCAGGCACCCTTGCCAATTTGATCATAAGGAATCATGTTTTCTGAGAGGCAGGAAGGATCCTATGAATGTTTTCAGGATCTTTGTCACAGGCACCTTGGGAATAGCTGACACGGAATGGCAAGGGGTCTGTGACACACACAGACCATTTCAAGGTGGGTTCTAAGGGAAAAAGGATACTCACTCAGTATTTACTCAGTATATCCTCAGTATTCACTGAGGCCCAGCCAGGTGAATTGGGCTGACTCTTTAATGTTGGGGATTTAGGTGTGCTATAAAGAATGGCTTTCCGCCATGACTGTGCTAACACTCTGATGAGAACCATTCAGGATATTTGACACAACTCTTTCCTTGGTGACATACTAAAGTTGGAACTAGCTTGTCTTTGAAGTCAGATAGATGGACCTGAGTAGAAATCTCAGCTCTGCCATTAATAAATATGTATGACTTTGGACTAGTCACTTGACCTTCCCAAGCCGCATTTTCTCACCCAAATGACATGGAATAAATGGAATTAAATGAGATCATGTACAGACCTCTGTTCATTCTCCTTAGATGAACAGCCCTTCCATGTTTCACAAATGTCTTCAGAAGAGCCATTATTTTCTAAAGTACTCTTCTTCACTAGGCATTGTTCATGGTCTCATTTAATCATAACAACCAAGCTAGGGAGAAATCACTTTTTCCATAAAGGCAGAGGAATTATGCTCCAGCTTCCTTCTAATACGTCAACTGGGACTTCAAATATGGGACCATGTGTGACCCAAAACCCTACTATAGGAGACCAGCAGGGTCACCACCAGGAAGGATGGTCTAAACCACAAGCAGGGTCAAGGGACTCAGTAGTGGGAGATGGAGGTATACCAAAGTCTCCTTCCTGGAGATTCTCAAAGGTGTGCCCACTTCCTCAAGCTGAGGTGCCCAGAGGTTCCCTTACTTTCTCTGTTCTTCAGAGCAACCAGTTAAATTAGCACTAATAATAACCACAGCCACTTGGAGCACCATGTGCCAGGCTCTGTGCTTCTCAATGAAGTCTGAAAGAAATGACCCTGTGAGGCTAGTGCTCACATTTTGCAAATGGGCAACTCAGGCCTAGGAAAGATGAATAACTTGCCCAAGATTAAAAAAATGTAAATGGTGGGGCCAGGATGTGAACTCAGGAAGATCTCAGGGCCCACATTCTTAACCTGATACTGCCCTGGAGGATATGAAGTTCTTACCATTCATTTCTTTACTCCAGTTTTGTTTTCTTTCGTTTTTGTTTATTTTGTTTTGTTTTTATGTTTTACTTAAGTTTTTAAATTTTAATTCCAGTTAGTTAACATAGAGTGTTATAATAGTTTTAGGTACACAATATAGTGATTCAGCATTTCCATATATTACCCTGTGCTCATCACAAGTGCTCTCCTCAATCCCCATCACTTATTTCACCCACCCCCCACCTATCTCCTATTTTTAAAAGTAGGAATTTTAATCTATCCAATGCCGCCTGTATGAATTAATTACCACTGGTTGTTTTCCAGAATCAAAATACCAATTTACAAAACCCTATTGTGTGACCATAACTGCACTATGGGGAAAATTTGGTGGTAATATTTCTACCTGACTAGTATATCCTATAAGAAGTTATTTCTGCATTTTCAGGCTCAGTTTCTCTTCCAGGTGGGAATTTCTCCACAAGTGATGGTGAGAATAAAAAGGATGCTCTGTGCTTTGCTAATTCCAACCTCTTATATATGGAGAAGTCAGGCAATATTGAACACACCTACCTTATGACCGTTTGCTTGTTGGGGTCATAGAGAGACATGAAAAGCTCAGCATCTTCTCCAATTCTGCACACAAAGTTTCTCACAAAGACATAGAGGCTGTGGGTGGGGGATGAGGAGATCCGGGAATACATTCCATAATCTGGCTGGTCTTTTGACTAAGAGGTGGAGGGGAAAAAGGAGGAAGGTAGAAAAAATTAGCCCAGCACCAGTGAGGACACAGGCCTTAAGATTTCTGCATTATATCCACGTCTACAAACAAAAGCTTCTGCAATCTGAGCCAAGTCACTTTGACTCTCTTGGCCTTGATTTTCTCATTTTGGGAAGTACCACCATTTGCCCAGCCTTCCTTATAAAATTAGTGCCATAAAAAGCACACATAATTTTTTATAAAATGCTTAAATGGTCTCCATCAAAATTTAAAACTTCTGCTTTTTGAAAGATACATTTAAGGGGCGCCTGGGTGGCTTAGTCGGTTAAGCGTCCGACTTTCGCTTGGGTCATGATCTCGCGGTTCGTGGGTTCGAGCCCCGCGTTGGGCTCTGTGCTGACTGCCAGCTCAGAGCCCGGAGCCTGTTTCAGTCTGTGACTCCCTCTCTCTCTGACCCTCCCCTGCTCACGCTGTCTCTCTCTCTCTCCTAGAAATTAATAAAAAAAAAAAATTTTTAAAAAAAAAAATGAAAGATACATTTAAGAAAATGAAAAGGGGAGACACAGACTGGGAAAATATATTTGTAAAACATATATCTGGTAGAGAATCTGTATATAGAATATACAAATACACAAGTGTATTCAGAATACACAAAGAATCCTTACAACTCAATGATAAGAAAATCAACCCAATGAAAATGGGCAAAATATCTGAACAGACACTTCACAAAAAATATACAAATGGCCAGTAGGCACATAAAGAGATACTCAACCTCACTAGTTATTCAGGGAAATTGAAATTAAAATAATGATGAGATACCACCACACAACCACTAGAATGGCAGTACCAAGTGTTGATGGGATACAGAGCTACTGGAACTCTCTCATATACTATTGATGGGGATGCAGAATGGTACAGCCCTTCCAGGAACAAGTATGGAAGCATCTAAATAAGTGGAACATGCATATATTATAGGATCCAGCAATCCTACTGTCAGGTATTACTCAAAAAGAATAAAAACGTATGTTCACACATGTGTTTGCAAATGTTCATAGCAGTACTAGTTATAATAGCCCTCAAGTGGAAACAACCCACAACCCCCAAATGCACAAATGGTTGATGGTATGGCAACACAGCAATAAAATGGAAAAAATAATATATACCACAACATGAACCTCAAAATCACCATGCAGAGTAAAGCAAGTCAAACACAAAAGCCATGTGATTTCATTTATATGAAACTACAGAAAAGGCAAAAGTGTTGTCACAAAAAAACAAATTAGGGATTGCCTATGGCTGGAGACTGGGAAAGGCGATCAACTGTAAGGGAACTCAAAGAAACGTTCAATGTGACGCAACTGGTGAGATCTTGATTGTCGTGAAGTTCACCCAATACTGTATTTTAGTCAGATTCAGGAGACTATAGTTTACAATTAATTGATTTCATTGTGTGAAAATTATCTCAATAAAGCTAGAAATAAACTTTCTTTCAAATAATACACAGTAGTTAAAATAATTTTTTAATTGTAAATCAGAGTATGTTAACCTTGAAAAATAAAATTACAGTTCTTTGAAATCTTTTGTTGGCTTTCTACCACACTTGGAATAACAAATCTTAACTCTCTTCCATGACCCCTCAGGCCCTGCGAGATCTGGCTACTGCTCCCTACCTCTCCAAATCATTGCCTACTCTCTCCCACTGCTCAGCATGCACCATCCACACTGGCCTTTCTCCTCCTTGGACATTCAGAACACAGCCCTACCTGAGGGCCCGCCCTTTCACTTTCTGTTCCCTATGCGTAGAACACTTTGTCCCTAGATCTTCCCAGGTCTAGTGACTTCACATTATTCAAGTGTCAACTCAGATGTTTCTTCTGAGAGATGCCTTTCTTGATGATACCTTTTTAAAATAGCTCTTGATGCACTATGATTCACATAACCCTAGCTTATTGTCTTTTAGAGACCTATTACCATCTGGAATTAATTTGTACATTTATTTATTTACTTTTTATTGCCTTTCTTCATTTCTTCTCTCTGGAATATAAAATCTCCATGAAAACAGGAAACTTGCCTGGCATTAAACTACTTGTGGGATGGATGCAAAATGAATTACAGACCTAAGTACCAAAACACCATAAAATACATATGGCTATTGATCATCTCAGGTCATAGGATAGGTGTCTCCTTGAATAATATACACTCTAGTTAATTAGCCTATTATTTTAAGTTTATGATATGCTAAATGATCCCTCACTCAGCTAAAGGCTATTTTACAAAGCTTACCATTTCTTCCTTGATGCGCTCTGTGATTTTACCAGTTGCTTCCTCGTGTGCATGGAACAAGCTGATGACGCTGGTATTATCAGGGTCCAAGATATTTCCATCATCATCTCTGACAATCAGATCAAGCTCAAGAATTCTGCAAAGTAAAAACCATAGGTGAGGATAAATTGGGGGAGGCTGAAGCCTTTAAAATGTTGTTTGGAAGTTTACACCAGAAAATTTTCTTGGTCTCTGAAGATTGCAGACTTTCATAGAACAGCTCTGTACCAACAGCCTTGCACACAGCTGTGAGCCATACTGGGACACTTTAGCCTCTTTGGGTGGTACTGTGGCAGTGTGTATTAAATTTTCTTAAAGTGTATCCTTACTGTGATATTGAATCTAGAGAAACATCCACATTTGAAGAGAATGTGTTACAGCATTGCTTGCATCAGCAAAGTAATGAACAAAACCAAAAGGAGAATGCCTAGGGCTAGGGAGGAGGCTGTCTCTCAAACAAAGCAGGGTTGAAGCCAAAGGACTTTGAACTCCAAGGGTCTGGGAGGCAAAGAGACAGAATCACTTCCAGGGACCTAGTGGGACAAACTTACGGGCCATAGATGCAAGATTGAGAACTGGGAGGGAGAAAATGAATGGAGGGGAGGGATCCCCTTCTGCAGAGAGACAAAGGGAAGAGAAAGAGAGGGTGGGGAAGCGTACAACTGTATCTGGACAAAAGAAAAACCACAGAACGGAGGGAGAAAGACCCAATCTCTGACTGAAGAGCTTTCTCTGGATTGGCGGCTTGGATCACGTGCCTGGGGACAAGGGGAGCCAGCCCCGGGGCTGGTGGCTAGGTCAGCAGCGTAATTCATAATTCTCAGTAGGAGAAAGCGATCCCCTCCCTGGAGTGATGTGGGACAGGATAAAGCCTGCCTGTGCCTGACCACTTGTGGGGTGGGGTGGAGCAGTGCTTCCCTAGTACCTGGGCGTGGAGTGAGTTTGAATCCTAGCCAAGCTCTAGGCACAGGGTTCGGCTGAATGAGAAAACCTGCCTCATTTGCACCCACCGCTGGGTGAGGTCGGCTGGAATAGAGTGGTGGGACACCTGGTCCATGAAGAAGAGACTGGGGTGTCGCCATTTTAATCCCCACCATCACCAAGGTGGAGCCTCAGGGAAAGAGCAGCTGGTCCACAGTGGAGACAGGACCTGTCTACACCAAACCACGCCTCTCTGTGCCTGGTAACTGAGAATTTATGGAGCAGGGATTGACCCTGATGAACCAGACAGCCCCCTCTACCTGACCAGTGCTGTTGCATTGCCTGGTTTAATTATTGGACAGTTCTTATTGTATAGATACATTCTTCCTTCCTTTTCTTCTCTTCCCTCCTCTGGTCTGGATAGTCTGGTTGTTGGTTTGTTTAAGCACACATCCTAAATCCATTCTCTTAAGACATGCTCTACACCTCCTTCTTATTTTCCTGTCTTTCTCTCTCTCTCAGGATTAAGCCATATAATTTCTCCGGACGATTTTTATTTTTTCTTTTTCTCAGCCCTTGTCATTTCTCTCTTTGTATAGGATAAGGCCTCTTCCATCAACACTGCCTCCACCCTGTTGTTTCCACCCTGTTGTTTACTTGTAGCTGGTGTTTCTGGTTTTTTGTGTGTTTGCATGTTTTTCTTTTCTGTTTGTTTTTTGTTTGTTTTCCTTTCCAGGGCTACTTCAACAAACAAATCAAAGCACACGTGGTGGAGGGTCCAAAATATCAAGACCAGTAGGGAGATAAAGTAACCAAAGTCACAACAACAGAGAAGAAGTAACACTCTCCAAAAAACACCTCCTGATGGGCCAGGCCCTGGGAGGTATATGACCCTTTTTAATATTGTAGTGCTCCCAGGGGCAGGGCACATCAAAAGCTTTCAAAAAACATAATGGACGGGGTGCCTGGGTGGCTCAGTCAGTTAAGCATCCGACTTTGGCTCAGGTCACAATCTCATGGTTCATGTGATCGAGCCCCACGTCAGGCTCTGTGCTGACAGCTAGCTCAGAGCCTGGAGTCTGTTTCAGGTTCTGTATCTCCCTCTCTCTCTGACCCTCCCCTGCTCAGGCTGTCTCTCTCTCAGAAATAAATAAAACATTAAAAAAAACACACACACACACACACATAATGGACAAAAAGCTAGCCAAAATGAAAGAATTCCCCTCAAGAAATTCCATAAAGACAGCTAAAGAATTGCTCAAAACACATATAAACAATATAACTGCACAAGAATTTAGAATAGTGGGGCGCCTGGGTGGCTCAATTGGTTAAGCATTCGACTTCGGCTCAGGGCATTATCTCACAGTCCATGGGTTCACTCCCTCTGCTCACACTGTCTCTCTGTCTTTTCCAGACATAAATAAAACATTAAAAAAAATTTTTTTTAAATGTCAATACTACCCATAACAATCTATACATTCAATACAATTCCAATCAAAATTGCACCAGCATTCTTCTCAAAACTAGAACAAACTATCCTATAATTTTTATGGTACCACAAAAGACCCTGAATAGCCAAAGTAATATTGAAGAAGAAAACTTAATTGTGAGGTATCACTATCCCAGACTTTAGCTTCTACTACAAAGCTGTTATCATCAAGACAGTATGGTATTGTCACAAAAACAGACACATAGACTAATGGAATAGAGTAGAGAACTCAGAATTGGACCCACAAATGTATGGCCAACTAGTGTTTGACAAAGCAGGAAAGAGCATCCAACGGAAAAATGATAGTCTCTTTAGCAAATGGTGCTGGGAGAACCAGACAGCAACATGCAGAAGAATGAAACTAGATCCCTTTCTTATACCATATGCAAACATAAACTCAAAATGGATGAAGGACCTGAATGTGAGACAGTATACCATCAAGACTCTAGAGGAGAAAGCAGACAACAACCTCTTTGATCTCAGCCGCAGCAACTTCTTATTCAACACATTTCCAAAGGCAAGGGAAATAAAAGCAAAAATTAACTATTGGGACCTCACCAAGATAAAAAGGTTCTGCACTGCAAAGGAAACAATAAATAAAACTAAAAGACAACTGATGGAATGGGAAAAGATATTTGCAAATGATATATTGGATAAAGGGCTAGTATCCAAAATCTATAAAGAACTTACCAAACTCAACACTCAAAAAACAAATAATTCAGTGAAGAAATGGGTAGAAGAATAGACATTCTTCCAAAGAAGACATCCAGATGGCCAACAGACACATGAAAAGATGACCAATGTCACTCATTATCAGGGAAATACAAATCAAAGCCACCCTGAGATACTACCTCATACTAGTCAGAATGGCTAAAATGAACAAATCAGGAAGCTACAGATGCTGGAGAAACAGGCACCCTCTTGCACTGTTGGTGGGAATGCAAACTGGTGCAGCCACTCTGGAAAACAGTGTAGAGGTTCTTCAAAAAATTAAAAATACATCTACCCTATGACCCAGCAATAGCACTGCTAGGAATTTACCCAAGGATATAGGAGTGCTGATGCATAGGGACATATGTACCCCAATGTTTATAGCAGTGCTTTCAACAATAGCCAGTTAGGGAAACAGCCTAATTGTCCATCAACTGATGAATGGATAAAGAAGATGTGGTTTATGTATACAATGGACTATTACTTGGCAATGAGAAATAATGAAATCACCATTTGCAGCAATGTGGATGGAACAGGAAGGTATTACACTGAGTGCAAGAAGTCACTCAGAGAAAGACAGATATCATGTTTTCACTCATATATGGATCTTGAGAAACATCACAGAAGACCATGGGGGAAGGGAAAGGGAAAAAATAGTTACAGAGAGGGAAGGAACCAAACCACAAGAGTCTCTTAAATACAAGAGGACAAACTGAGGATGTGGGGGGAGGGGAAAATTGGTGATAGGCATTGAGGAGGACTGTTGTTGGGATGAGCACTGGGTGTTGTATGTAAGCCAATTTGACAATAAATTATATATTTTTTAAAAAGTGATCTGTAATGCAATTCCATGTAGCAGAGCTTAAAAAATAGGATACAGTTTTAATATGTTTAATGATACAGATCAGTGAAAAAAAAATAAAGTATGGGGGCACCTGGGTGGCTCAGTCAGTTAAGCAACCAAGTCTTGATTTCAGCTCAGGTCACTATCTCATGGTTTGTTGGTTTGAACTGACAGCACAGAGCCTGCTAGGGATTCTGTCTCCCACTCTCTCTACCCCTCTCTGGCACACACTCCCCCACTTTGTCCTGTGCTCATGCTCTTTCTCAAAATAAATAAACATTTTTTAAAGAGTATGGAAGAATGCATATAATATGTTTATGTAAACAAGTCAAGCCAGATACCTGGATACATGTACATGAATAGCAAGAAAAGAGAGAAAGGACAGGGCAAATATAATGTAATATAATGTAATGTAACATGACATAATACAAATATAGCAGAAAAAGTATTCCTATGTTATCTATTCACCAACATTTTGAACATAGTTGTTAGGGAGAAATCTCAGATATATTGCTCATTACCCATAGCTTGCTCCTTACCTATTTGACTTCCAGGCCACAGGCTTTCCCCTGCTTGGTACTGATTTATTTCAATAGCATCTGCCATTTTGATTGGCATCAGTGATACTAATAGCAAATGCACAGCACTTGTGGTAAGTTTACATATGTTAAATATTTTATGTATGCTAAAGCATTTACCCCATAAAACAACCTTGAGGGACATATACTATTAATACCCCCATTTTACAGATGAAGAAAAGACCAAAGATATAGAGGCTAATTAATTTGCTCAAAGTCACATAGCTAGTTAAAAAGTAATATGGCATCCTGATCTGCACTCTTTTTTTTTTTTTAAACATTTTTATTTATTTCTAGGAGAGAGAGAGAGAGAGACAGCGTGAGCAGGGGAGGGTCAGAGAGAGAGGGAGTCACAGACTCTGAAACAGGCTCCAGGCTCTGAGCTGGCAGTCAGCACAGAGCCCGACGCGGCGCTCGAACCTACGAACCGCGAGATCATGACCTAAGTGAAAGCCGGACGCTTAACCGACTAAGCCACCCAGGTGCCCCCCTGATCTGCACTCTTAACCTCTATGGTACACTTTCTAGATGGGAGGCACTTAGGAGCGGTCCTGGATTAGGGGACAAGGGGTAAGTTTGCAGAGGACTTGATGTGAAGCTGCTTTTGCACTTGATGTTGAGACGAAGGGCCTCAGCTGTCCATACAAAGAAAGAAGGGGGAAGTGGGCTGATGGAGACTCTGAGAAGGCCAAGAGTGGTCCCGCTTAGGCACCACTGCTGAGGACCAGATTCTGCAAGGGCAGCAAGGACAAGTGAAAGAGACTAAGTTTTCATCTCTTATTTGAAAACTGGACTGAGAAGCACATCTCTCATCTCATCCAAATGCAAACAGAAAGGAGCCAAGGTTCACCCATTTGTCCACGCTCATTAGGAAATTAACTTCCAACTGGCTATGACTCATAATGTTGCACAGTCGTGCTGCCGAACAGGCGATGCTATGGGGGAATAAATGCTTTCAACTAATGCTGAGCAGAGACTCGCGTGACCTCAGAAAAAGATGGAGCACAGCCAATACATAATTTAATGCCAAGATCTCTCTAGCTCTTTCTCTTCAAAATTTATCAAAGTGGATTCGGTTCTAAATGTATGAATAAAACATTCTCCAGGGTCCAGCTATCTTGGGATTTGGAGGAGTCATTTGAGGATTCCTCACTCCTTGGAGACCAAGAAGCTTGCCCATTACCAGTCTCATGTGGAATTTTAGAAGCTTTAGTAGTCATAGGCTGGAGCTGTCAGGATTCCCATAGCCCAGGGTCAGGAAAGGCTGCCTCCCAATTGAACAGTAAACCATTCACTTTGGAGAAATGAGTACTTTGACATTTTCTTCTCAGACGTAGCCCCACACTGCTCTCTTCTGTTCAAAAAAGTGATAAAAAATGAACTGAAAACAGGGGCGCCTGGGTGGCTTAGTCGGTTAAGCGTCCAACTTTCGCTTAGGTCCTGATCTCGCAGTTCGTGGGTTCGAGCCCCGCGTCGGGCTCTGTGCTGACTGCCAGCTCAGAGCCTGGAGCCTGTTTCAGAGTCTGTGACTCCCTCTCTCTCTGACCCTCCCCTGCTCATGCTGTCTCTCTCTCTCTCTCCTAGAAACAAATAAAACGTTAAAAAAAAAAATGAACTGAAAACAAAGGCAGGGCAAGAAGCTCCCACCATATGCATTTTCCAAAACCAAAAAAAAAAAAAAAAAAAAAATTAATGGTAATTAAAACAGAAATGGCTCCTTAGGTGGCTCCAGATGGTTTGGACAAATACAAACTTCTTTACTCGGCACGTAGGCCCTCAAGTTTCCAGCCCGTCTGCCTTCCCCTCCATGTTCATGTTCTTCTCTGAGCTCCTCCCAATTCTCTCTCTCCCTCCCTGCCCTTCCCCCTTTCTTTCTTTCTTTTTCTCAATTTTTCTTCCAATAATCCCTACTAGTCTTGTTAGATTAGGGCAGATATTAGCCACCTGCCTGTCTCTTCCCCGCCACCACCCCATCTAGTCCATGCTTCCTGCTCTCATGAAATGCATGACTTGCTACTCAAGCGTCTGTTCACTTCTCTCTCTTCCGCATTAATCCACAGTTCTTGGAGGCAATAGAATGTAGTAGTTAAGCAATTGAATTCTGAAGCCAAGCTACTTGGTTCAAATTTCAGTCATCTGGGGCAAAATGACTTAATGACTCTGTTAGCCTCAGTTTCCTTATCTGAGAAATAGAGATGATAATAGCACCTACCTACCTCATAGAGTTGTCATGAGACCTAACCGAGTTAGTGCATGGAAAGTGCTTAAAACAGCTCTCAGCAAGTTATTATGACTTCTCATTGCTTGCTTTTTGTTGTCAATATAGTGGCCATATTTTGTAAATGTCTGTGTCTCGAGGCCTAGCAGGTGCTCAACAGAAGTTTGATGTCTGAATGCAGGAGGAAAGAGGAGAAATAGGCTGATTCTGGTCAGTCCTCCATCACTTAATTCCTGGCTCACAGTCTGAGGCTGGTGTACCTCACCACAGCTCCTGACACTCAGCTCAGAGGTCGGGCCTTCTGGCTTTCAGGAAGCCACCCACCCCATATCAGAGCTCTAACCTCCCAAGACACCAGGCCACTGTTAGATGAAGGAGTCCAAGAATGGATCAAGAAGATGTGGTTTATCTATACCATGGAATACTACATGGCAATGAGAAATAATGAAATCTGGCCATGTGTAGCAACATGGATGGACCTTGAGGGTGTTATGCTGAGCGAAATAAGTCAGGCAGAGAAGGACAAATATCATATGTTTGCACGTATAGGAGGATTAGGAGGAACTTAACTGAGGAACGAGGGGGAGAAGAAGGGTGGAAATGGTGGGGGAAAGGGAGAGAGGCAAACCATGAGAGACTCTTGAATGCTGACAAAAACTGAGGACTGATGGATGTGGGGGGGAGGGGGGATGGGCCTGGAGGAGGGCACTTTGGGGATGAGCACTGAGTGTTATGTGGAAACTAATTTGACAATAAACTATTTGTAACAACAACAACAACAAAAAGATGAAGGAGTCCAAATCTCCCTCCCTGCCAGCTGAAGTCATCAGGGAAAGGAGGCAAGAATCAGGGGGCCCCCTAGCTCAGGGCCTTAGTCTCCAAGGATGCCTCTCACTTCCCCAAAGGGAACTGAAACTGAAAGCACAGGGTTGGTCCAGGCAATGCTGCAGAGACACAACTGAAGGGGGCAGGAACCCCTCCTCCTCTTTCTCCTCTCACCACCATTCATATCTTCATCCAGCCTTCATTGACTGAGTGCCTCCTGTGTGCAGACCCTGTTCCCACCACAAAGAGATGAATTAAATGGTCACTGTATTAGAGAGTGCCCATCACAGCAGGGGAGACAGGCCAGTAAGGAGGTGATTACTCTTAAGGGTGCTAAGGGCCTACAAGAGCACCTAACCCAGCCAAAGGTACGTAGGGGAAAATCAGAGAAGGCTTCCTAAAGATGGTGACAATTTCTTCCATCCTTGGCCCTTTTCCTTAGGATCACTGTGAAGAAACATCTGAAGGTCACAGATGCCATTATTGCAAAGCAGCAAAACTTCCTCACTTTTCACACTCTCAGCTGTGACTACTCAGCTAAAGATGTCACTGCACCAATGGTAGCAGCAGCTGTGTGGCAAAGTCTTCCTGTCACTTTAGGATGATGTGCATTATAAGCAGATTTGGACACCCTCACCAGCTGTCAGCCGGGAAGCTGGCAGAGGGACCATGCTTCTGGGATGGGAAGCAGCTGTAAGCTGGACCCACTGACTTTCCTAGTGCATGTGGATCTTCTTCCTTAGTGCATATGACAAAGGCAAGAAAGTCTGGCTGCTGGGAAATTTTCTTCTTACTCCAATTGAAGAGGCTCTTTCTACTTCCTCCTCGGGACCTATGTCCCAGCTTTCTGATCCATTTCACAATCCTCTAAACATGCCATGCTCTCTCATTGTACTCCTGCCTCCCTTTTTTTAGCCTACTTAACACTTCTTTATTTTTCAAAATTCCCCTCAGGGTTACCTCCTCCAGGAAGCCTTCCTTGACCTCCTTCTCCAGGATGGCTTTGTAAGCCATCAAACTTAACACAATACATAACAACAGTTTACTTGTAGCTTACTCCTAACCAGACTGTGATCCCTTAGCAGATAGGGACTTTTACATCTACAGCCTCGACAACTGGCAAGATATCAGGCCAATCATAACTATTCAATACATGTTTGTTGTTGGGATGAATAAACAAATGAGTAGGATTTGGAGGGCATCCAAATACCAGGAGGGGGTGGGTGGTAAAGGCTTCACAGTTCTCCAATGCTCTCCAGGTAGCATAATGGTGAGGCCCATAGACTCTGGAGCCAGACTGCTTGGGTCTAAATTCTAGTTCTGCCATTACTAGCTATGTGATTCTGGACAAATTACTTGACCTCTTTAAAAGCCTTAGTTTGTTTATCTGAAAAAAAAAAGTGTAGATAATAAAACTGCATGCCCCATAGGGTTGTTACACAAATTAAATAAAACAATGAATGTAAAACACTTAGTATCAAGCCCGGTGCACAATAACTCTGATTAAGTGTTACTTTATAATATTATTATCACTATTATTATTATCAGTGGGTTGTCCTGCCTCAAAAAATTGTTTCAAGTTCTCCTTAACTTCAGAACATCCAAACTCCAACCCTGCTTCTTCCCTTTTGAGGAAACACTTTTGTGACTATGCATATGAGTTAGCTGATGGCATGTGGCTTGGATAATTTAGGATTGGGGGAGGGACATTTAAATCTCACACTGGGATTTAAGGGAGAGTTTTGTTAAGTGCAGGAATAAACTGACAACTAAGCCAAAAGTGAACCAGCATGACTGTGTTCCCCAGCCCCTTGGAAGTAGGTTAAATGAGTGTCCTAAACCTCTCATCCCGGTAATAACCACTATATAAGCAAGCCCTCCCTCCACTTGCATGTCCCCAGATCCCACGGAGGTGATAAGAAAGGCACACAAGCACTGCGTTGGTAACAGCCTTCTCTCAAATAGAAAGTGGCAAACTTGCATCTAAAAATGAAACCAAGCTTCTCTGTAGGGAGACAGGAAAGAATAGGGGGTGGGCAGGAGAAAAGAGCATCTTTTCAGAGGAAAGAGAGGTTACTTGTTGCCATAGTCTATTTTGGATGTGACTTTCTGCTTCAGTTCCTTCAGCTCGTCCTTAGGCAGAGTTCCCGAGAGAAGCTGGGACCGCCACTCCATCAGGTCGTACATCATGGCCTGCACTTGCAGGAACCGATCCTTTTTGCTGGCCTACAAGAAGAAACAACGCACAGTCACCTGCGCCGAGGGTGTTTGGGGGCATCTATGTGGCAAACTGTGCCAAAGTCAGTCAGACATGTTCAGGGGCCATGG
The DNA here is from genome assembly GCF_003009895.1 of Hyaena hyaena. Classification (NCBI taxonomy): domain Eukaryota; kingdom Metazoa; phylum Chordata; class Mammalia; order Carnivora; family Hyaenidae; genus Hyaena; species Hyaena hyaena. The sequence goes on along the minus strand of NW_024080734.1, from coordinate 213,501 downwards.
CTTGAGCATCTCTTCTGGCCCCTACCCAGCTACAAAGGGATTAAGTGGTAGTCTCAGTAGTACACATAGTTCCTGCCCCTGGTCCCCAGGGATTTCCAGAAATGAAAGTGATAGTCCCAATCACTTCTTTGGATTTCTGATTCTTATCAGAAAAGATACTTGTTGAGCAGCAATGCCAGGCATATCTGCTGTAATGCAGGTCTCAGTGCTCAGGCCCTTTAAGGCTGGAAACTAGGAGCATTTCTCTGGTGACAGAGACCTATTTCTATGGCAGCATTCCCCCAAGTGTGACATGTTCACAACCTGTGGGACACAATGGCTTTTGGTGATACAAAGATACACGTTAAATAACATGGACCCATATGGTGATTTTCTCCCATTCTTCTTCCCATCCTTCTGTAGAAAGGAAGGAGAAAAGTGCAGTTTCATGGTAATGTTTTTAACCCCTCTCTCACATTTGTCAATTTGTTTTTTTAACAAAGAGTGAGAGAGGATCTTGAGCTCAGAGCTTTTGACAGGTACTATAGCAAGCACTTAATAACATTGACTTGTTTTCATTGTATTTATTTGAACAATGTTCCTCTAATTGTGCCAAGCACTTTTGGCTTTCCATTTGAGAAAGCATGTGTGATGTAATCACACACACACACACACACACACACACACACACACACACAAGCCCGTGCACACACACACACAGACGTATTTGTTCTTTGTCCCCAGTTCTTGGCACAGAGCTCCTAAAGCCCTTGGAACATTCTGAATGATAACATCTTTTTTTATTCATAATGAACTCCTTTTGATCATACCTGAGTTTATGCTAATGATGTGACTCCTGGTGTCCCCCTAGACAGCTTCAGGATGGGGGCTGAATGCCAGAGGAACCCACCATGTGATTAGAAAGTTAGAACTTTTAGCCACATTCCCCTCACCCTTTCCTTCAGGGAGGGGAGAGAGGCTGGGGATGGAGTCTATTCACCAATGACCAATGATTTAATCAATCATGGCTATGTATTGAAACTTCAATTAAAACTCTCAATCAGTAAGGTTCATGGAGCTTCCCAGATGAACATACCTACGTGCAGGGAAAGTGGCATGCCTAGAGGAGGCATGGAAGCTCTCTGCTCACCCACCCCAGTTCCTTTACCGGTATATATCTTCCATTTGGCTTTTCTGCGTTGGAGCCTTTATAGTAAAACAATGTTCATAAGGATAGGTCCCAGAGCTCTGTGAGCTGTTCTAGGGAATTATGAGCCTCCACGTAGAAATGGAGAGGAATGATGGACCCCTGAATTTGTATTAAGTTTGGACAAAAGTGTGGGTAGACTGGGAACCCGGGACTTGCAACTGGCATCCTAAGTGAGGGCAGCCTTGTAGGACTGAGTCCTTAAACCTATGGAATCTGAAACTGACTCTGGGTAGTCACTGTTAGAACTGAATTGTTTATAGGGCATCCAGTCAATGTTGGAGAATGGGAAATTGTTGTTGGAAGACATGGCATGCTGTACAATTTAATTAAGTAAATTATTTTAGTTTACTAAAAAGGGAGCCGATTTAGGTAGTAAGTAAATATTGTACAGGTGGTACACAGACATGGCAAGAATCATGAAGGTGATACTAAAATACCAGAGGTTTAAGGTTCTTTTACTAGGATAAAGGGCACAATGGACTTGGTATTCAAAGGTTTTCTTTTTTTTTCTTTTTTTTCTTTTTGAGAGACTCTTGAATGCTGAGAACAAACTGAGGACTGATGGGTGTGGGGGGGGGAGGGGGTAAATGGGCATGGAGGAGGGCACTTGTGGGGATGAGCACTGGGTGTTATATGCAAACCAACTTGACAATAAACTATTTGTAAAAAAAAAAAAAAAATCAAAGATTTTCTTAAGGGAAAATGCCAAGTTTCTACAGTGTGTGTGTATGCTATGTTTAAAAGGGGTAGTGTAGATGAACAATTAATGCTTCAAGTTACTGTTCTCCGCCTATATTTTCCTAAAAACTTTTGGGAAACTTATATAACTCAATGTGCCAATTATAATATATTATGAAGTATTCACACAGCAGTTGACATTTATGGCCATAAAAGTTAAGTCTACAAACAGCGTGTATACACACCAGCAGGTGTACCCAGTGCTGTAACAAAGATGCAGTAAGCCCTGGTTGACATTTTCACTCTCAGCTTAATGGTTTTCTTAGCTAATTGCTTTCATTAGGAAGTTTAGAAGCATCAAAGGAGGATTTAAAATTAGATTTGCTTCAATACAAGGAAAACACATGCAAAATGCACTCTTTGTTTTTCCAGGGTCGAACTTACTCATAGATCTAATGATAATAACCATTGGTTAATTAAAATATAAGAATGGTATTTCTCAAGGTATTATCAGTAGACTACCAAATCAAAGTCCCCAGGGTTTATTAAAGTGTAGAGTCCCAATAAAGGAAGCTTTGTCTTTTAACAAAAACTTCTGCACTAGTTTTAAAGCTGAAGGATCACATCAGACCCCCATTTATTTTGGCTCAGTCACAAGCTTGCTGTGTGGCTTTGAGAAAGTTACCCAACCTCTTTGGGCCTCCATGTACTTACTCCTACTGTTTGTTCTCTACTATGTCACCAAAGCTACCTGGGCCTGCCCTGCTCAAGGATGAATTCCAAGTGTGAACCAAACAAAGACTGCAGGAAGCGTCCATCCCAGGGATCAGGGTTTTGAGTCTCACCACGTAGAGCTGTTTCCAGATGCTGCCCCATTCCCAAAGTGTCGTTGTCACTTCTTGTGCCAGAGGAATTTCTGCAGGAATGATGTTCTCGATATTTCTATTTAAGGTGGGAGACAGAACTGTGAGAAATTGAGACCCAGGTGCTAACAAGATAAAATGCTGGCAAATTTGCATTAAGCTGCAGCTGCTAAGAGGGGCCTTGCTGGCAAGAGACTGAACCTCCTCCAAGAGCCACACCAATTACATTATGCAAATGCAAGGAGCTTCCTTTTTAATGTCCTCCTTCACTAGGGTGGGCCCTTTGAGCTCATTATTCAGGCTTAATCTACTTAAATATAGTTCAAAGGCAGCTGCCAGTGAAAAGTTTGATTCTCCAAACTTCCCAATACCCCCTCAGCATCAGGACTGAAGAGCAATCAATTTGGATTAAATATCTTATTGTGTGAGGAAAAGGAGACACGCAAATAAACATGGGCACGAAGAAGAGGAATCAGCTGATTCACATCTGCCAAGTCAGGTTTTCAAAGCAGACAGGACAGAGGCATCTGTGAGCTGTGGGAGGGTCAAGTCTGGTGAAGAATGACAAATACCTTTTTTTCTCCACTGTCACTTCCTTGATGTGGATGAAGGATTTAGGGAAAATGCCCTGTTGGGAATAAAATAAGATAAAATAAAATAAAATGACATATCCTTACAGAAATAACTGACCCAAAGCCTTCATGGTTTTTTCCAAAAGTCATTGACTGGTAAAACCCTCCAACTTTAAAGAAATAATACATTCTCTTAGGTCTAGTTCTTTCTTGCCAATTCTCCAGTAGTTGTTCTAGGTCCCATAATAGCCCTAGAATCCCAAGGATGCTCAGCCTTATTTTGGACAAGACAGGACAAAAAAAAAAAAAGACTCCCTCCAAGTGAAACACTCTAAGTATTTTGTCTCTCCCCTCTCCTGCCCAATTCCAGGAAAGCAGTCACCCTTCACAGTCATGAAGAGCTGGAAGGTCAGGTCCTAAAGCAATAGTGTCCTTGGCTGCATGTGGGGTATTTTGATATGAGACCTATTTTTCCCTGGATTTGTTTTGTTATTCTTTGGAGAGCAGAGTGGGATGATGTCTCCCAATACAGCATGTCAGGGAGGAGGGAAGAAGTGTCTTATTTCCTTGCCCCATAAGCTTGTCTCAGTTAATTAGAGAAATTTATCAATTACTTTGCAAATTCCTTCATAAATTAACCCTGGAGGTATCTGCTTCCATGTTAGATGCTGTGAGCGCTAAGACCAGTAAAACAGGGGCCTGCTCTCATGGAAACGATGGTGTAATATGGGCTTGGAACAGGTGAACTCCCCAAGGGCAGAGACTGGACTCATCTCTGTGGGGTAAGGAAATGATGGATGCCCCCAAACAACTCGAGAGAAAGGCAGCAGAAGATAAATTTCAAACAAAACATGTACAACTCCATGGGGACTCAAGGAAGGGGGAAATTATATGTAATTGGCATATCAGCAAAAGTCAGAAGGAACAGAGAGCTCCGGAGGTTAGCCTTAAGGGGAAAGGGGTTGAGGCACAGCAAGTGCCAAGGTGTAGAGATGGAAAAGCACAGGACACACAGGAGGAAAAATGAGACAAATGTGCCGAAGAGCTACAGAGGCTGGTAATTGCCCAAAGGGATTGCAGCATCATGTAAAGACATCCAGAGTTGTTTCAAATAAAAACAAATTGACCTTACCTGTAACATTTTGTGCTTTAGGAGGTATCCCCTATACCAATCTGCAAAGAGAAGATAAACAAACAGGTCTCTTATCTACTCTTACAAGTTTATTGCTGTTGTTGTTCTGCTTGTTTTTAACTAGCAAAGAAACTACTACAAAGTGCTTTAAACCTCAGGTACAGATTCAAGTCTGGAACCCCCTAGGCTTCAACCAGCTGTTGGAGTCGTTGCCAACATCTCCAAAAATCATCTAAAAACACAGGGATTTCACAAAACAATGTGGATTTCCTCCTCATGTAAAAATAGGAGGCCCAGTGATGGTGGCCAGTGCTTCCCCGCGTCCTCAGTTGGCTGACAGCAGGAGCAGCTAGTCTCATCAAAGCACGTGCCTCCAACTCACCAGCCTCCACCTAGCCCCTCACTTAATTCCCACTACCTCCGTGGGCCCCTGTTCAGATGTTTCAACCTCTGCCTTAGAGACATACAACGGCTCAGGGAGTTTGGCAAACATACTAAAATAATACCCACAGTTTTAACAGCAGCAAATGGTGTCTAATATGTGATTCGTGGAAGTTAGTGATTACAAAGCAGACAAGTTCAGAGATGGGTAAAAGGACAGGAATTTTAAAAGATTCTTCCCCTTGCAAGAACTTCAAAATTGATTCAGTTAACAGAAGTCCAAATTATACACAGTCCTCGAACAAAATGAGCCTCGGTGTAGCAAGTATTGATGACTATAATGAACCCACTGGCCTTTGGAATGATTCAAGCCCAGCCAAGTAGTGGCATTTGTCATCTTTGTAAATAAAAAGTGTCTGTCAGGAGCCTCATTAGCAAACCCTCATTACTGGGCTGACAGATTGTTTTCAAAATATGTTCTCAACAGACATACGTGCAAGCCCCCGAACAAACAAGTTAAAATGCAAAGTCACCCTTCACGGTCATGAGTTGGCTTGAAGGTCAGGTTCTAAAGACAACTCTAAAGCAACAGGGGCCCACAGAGACTCCTATTTTGAGAAACAGAATGACAGGAAGGAGAGAAAGAGAAAAGGAAGGAGAGAAGAAAAACAGAGAGAAAGGAATGGAGGTTAGAGAAAAAGAATCTCTGGGTTTGGAATAAAGTGCTGTTCTACGCACTCTTCATGTACGAAGTCTTTTAACTGTCATAACCACCATGAGGTAGGTACTGTAATGATTCCATTTTACAAAAGAATGGCCTACATGGGGCAGAGCAAAGTTAAGTAATTTTCACAGCTAATAAGTGACAGTGTCAGGATTTGAACGTAAGCAGCCATCACACTGTGCTTCCTGACTGATGTAGGAAGGAGCATGGTGGTTGCCTAATATTTCCTTCCTCTCAATATCTGAAGCCCCAAAACTATATCCCTACTAAGCTACTTTCCAACTGAATACTTCCAGTGCTGGAAAACATCATGAGGCATCACATTCTATGTTTAAACTCCTAATAATTTGTCCATAACTACTGGTAAAAATTAACCATTAGCAAAAGGTCAATGCTGGTAAAGTTTTTGTTCTGTTTCTTTCAAATTATAAATAAATCTTCACAATAATCCTACACAGTTGATACTATTATTGCCTTAGTTCTGCAAATGAAAATAGAGAGGCACAGAATGATTAAGCAACTTGCTCATGGTCACACAGCTAGTGGGTGATGTAACTAAGATTTAAACCCAAGCATCTGACTCCACAGAGATGACACTCCACAGCCTTGCACTATCACAGCTCCTCTGTTGGCAGGTCTACTCCATGCCACCAACTAAATAAGAACATCTTTGGAATATTACTAGCCACCATTTTATAATCACTAAATATATGCAAAACTGTATGCTAAGTGTTGTACGTGCATTTTCTCATTTAGTCTTCATATCAATACTGTGAACCGAGTATTATCATTCCCATTTTATAGATGAAGAATTGAGAGTCAAGCCAGTTGATGTGCTGAGCCAAATCACAGTCAGGGTTCAAGGGCAAATCTATGTGGCTTCAAAGCCAGCCCTCAATGCTGTTCTGCCACATGAGCCTGTGTGTGATGAGTACATATACAGAAAAAGTTCTCCTACTATGTACATGACATTGGGTTAAGTACTTTCAGAAATAAATCTCCTGTGATCCTTGATGAGAAGGGCTCATTACCACCTTGACCTGAAAGATAATTATCATGCATCGACTGCATCAGGGCTCTCCTTAGGACTTTTCTCTGACATCTCCACCTCATCTGGGCCATTGACTTCCATGACTCCCGATGTTGACTCCAAAATCTATTCACCCATCAGCTATATCTGGCTGTTCTCTAAGACCTGACCAGGCAGGTAACAATAGTTGGCATCCAGAGCAAAATCCCCAACAATGAACACCATGATCAAAAGCAGGCTGTATAACACAGCACTTGCCATATCCGAGGACTTGCTCCCAGGCTGAACATCCTTTCGTGTTAAATAATAGCAATCCCATCCATGAGATAAGCACTTCTAGTTTCATGGAAAACTCATGAAGTGCATCCTGGGGGATGATGAGAAAAGGAAAATGTTTACCATTCTTCTGGACAGTTATGAAGTACCAGTTCCTCAAACTGTCCTCCCTTCCCACATCCCAAATACTAAAATGAAATGCACCTAAATTCTCTAATCATCTAGCAGCTGGGGAGAGCAGGGAGAAAGCTGAGGAGAGATTAAAAATATCCCAGGACATTTAAAAAAAAAAATCCATGACCTAAAGATCCAGTCCTCTCTGTGCTATCGATACACAGCATAATTTTGGGTCATGTCACTGCAGCCTCAGTGTTTTCATCTATAAAATGACGGAAATAACACATACCCCACAGGGTGTTACAAAGCTATTTTTAAAACATCATTATGAAGTAAACAAATCTAGTAAAGGTACAAAACCTTGGAGGGGAAGAAAATATACCAATTTCACTATAAGTATTACCTATAGTATGGACAAAAGACAAGAATAGAATAGGGATGGGATAAACAGAGGGTTTCAAATGCATCTAAAATTTTTATTTCTTAAAAATAAAGTCTGAAGTAAACATTAAAAATGTTAATATTTGGGGGCACCTGGGTGGCTTAGTCTGTTAAGAGTCCGACTTTCGCTTAGGTCATGATCTCGCGGTTCGTGGGTTCGGGCCCCGCGTAGGGCTCTGTGCTGACTGCTAGCTCAGAGCCTGGAGCCTATTTGGGAGTCTGTATCTCCCTCTCTCTCTGACCCTCCCCTGCTCACGCTGTCTCTCTCTCTCTCTCCTAGAAATAAATTTTAAAAAAAATTAAAAAAAAATGTTAATAATTGTTTATTGGGTGGCAGTTGCTTGAATGTGTTTTACTTTCCTGTATGATTGAAATATCTAATAATATTAACATCAAATAGAAGCTAGCAGTTATCAGTGGTTAAGAGTATGATCTCTGGAAGCAAAAGCTCAGATTTGAATGAAGATCTATAACTTACTGTCTGTGTGATCTCAGACATTCCTCTGAACTTCAGTTTTCTTTTCCATAAAATGGGAATAATAATAGTGTCTGCCTCATAAGGCTGAATGATATGGAATTCAGAGTTTCTGCCCAGTGCCTGGCATATCGTAAGCACTCAAAATTTAGTAAATACCATTCTCCTTTTTAAAAATCAAAAATCATCATCATCATTAATAACAACCACCACAAGGGAAAGTTGGGCAGGGCATTTTCTATTAGCCTACAGAATTTTTTTTTGGTTGGGAAGGGGCAGAGAGAAAGGGAGAAAGAAAGAACCCTAAGCAGTCTCTGTGCCGTCAGCACAGACGGCACATTAGACTTACACTAGGCTCTGAGCGCACAGAGCCTAATGCAAGGCTCGAACTCACAAACTGTGAGCTCATGACCTGAGCAGAAAACGAGTCAGATGCTTAACCGACTGAGATACCCAGGCGCCCTGAGAACCTACAGATTTTGAATACTATCACTTTTTCCCAGTGAAGTCGTTTCAACAAACTTCCATAACAACAAAGTAAATGACCCATGCTTCAAATTCAACAAAATGGAAGTTTACTGATGATTTCGTCTCACCCTCATTCAGAAGAGTTCACCTTCACATGACCTGTCTCTAAAGCAGACCCAAACAAAGGGACATCTCCCTGCAGAGTGGCACTTTAAAAAGATGCCCTGTCAAATGCTTATCAAGGCCCCCTCTTACCCTAAGAGTAAAGAACTTAGATCACTCTCAGTGGAGTTGTTAGTACAAAAGCTGCTACATGGCTCCAGGTCCATGCCACTCTGCAAGTGGTAGATTAAAAATTCTCCTTGCAAAGCTCTTGGCAGCCCAATGAAGAACGAGGTAATGCACACATGCCAACTTAGAAAGAGCTCCAGATATTTTTAAGTGGTGAGAAAAGCAAATCTCAGAGTGGGATGCACAGTGTGGTCCCATTTCTAGGAAACAACGAAAGCCATGCCTTACCTTAAAAAGCAAAAGATAACTATATTGGCCTCCTCCCTCATACCTTCCATTTGTTTCATTTTACTGGTAGATAGAATTAAAAAGCTCCTTGGGAACCACTGTACAGAAATCCCATTCTCTTTCCACTAAGAGCAGGCCCCCATGACCCAGACGAGTGTATGTATCAGTAGGTGGAATGAGACTTCCCCTGTTGTTCCAGAAAGAAAGCAAAGAATTCAAGGCAGAGCAGACAGTCCCTCTGAAGGACTTAAAAAGAAGAATCTAAACAAGCAGGGCTACCCCTCAAAGACCATCCTCCACCATAGTCTATGTCATCAGAAAAGAAAGAGAGACAGGTAGAGTGACACAGGGGTCTTTGGAGGTGGTAGTTGCTGCCTTCAGAGAGCTCGGTATAGCTTCCCCACCCACAAGCCAGATCCAGGCGTGGGGGGTACAGTACAGGAGATTCACAGTGAGGGACATTTGGCACCTCATTCCCCAGCTACATGACTATTCATGCAGGGGACTGGCTGATCTTTGGGCTTATTTGATCAAGGAAGACAGAGATTTGCAAAGAAAGCACCCCAAACTCCCTCCCATCCCCAGCCTTGTTTAAACTGGAGAAGGAGAGGAGGCATTAAACTGGATATAAGATTGAAATCTTCTTCTGTTGAAATGACATTAAATATCAGGAAAGATGTCAACCAAATAGGACTGAAGGAAGTGACTGAAGAAAATTAACACTGATTTTTTTAATGTTTATCCTCCCATAAGGAGTTCTGACTGTTCAATAAACACATGTATTTTCCACATCTAAAATCAGAACATAGAATGTTTATGCTACCTCTGGGTAAAAAGGGCAGCCTGACAGATATAGTATAGACCAAAAAATAAGCATTAGGAAATCTAAGGCTTAGCAACAATGGGTACCCTTCTGAACTGCTTGAGTTTTCAACATAACAAAATACTATCTTTATGATGAAAAGTTGATCATGTTTGAGCTCTACTGAAAGAAAATTCATTCATGTCTATGGTTCCAAGTCAGGTTTTTGTCTTCGGCATTAATCCAGCTGAGTAAATTTCATATAGGCAAGGAAGGGCTGGCCTCACCTATTCCAGCAATCAGAGAGCCAACTTCTAGATTCCCTGGGCTGTACTGTAGAAAGATATACCTGCCAGTCTCCATGTGGCTGTATATAATAGAGGGAGGGATGGGATTAATTAACACAGACACCTAGGAGTGTTCTAACATAATGTCCAGCACCACGCTAGCAAGTAGCTTCTCTGATTTCTGTCATGTTTTCCTTATAACAAGCCTAAGAACAGGCAATGGTAACCCATTTCACAGGTAAGAAAACTGAAGCCCACCTACCCAAGACCATTCAGCTAGTGGGTAGTGGAGCAGAGAATAACTTTCTGATTCAAAAGCTCAGGATCTTTCTACTCTTTTTTTGTTTGTTTATTTGTTTGGGGGAGCATTTAAAAACTATCGAAAAGAACAGAAAATAAAATAACAACTACTCATTCCTACCACCTAGAATTAATCATTACTAATATCTTCAATTATTTAAGACTATATTATCTTTTTGTCTAAAATTGATATGGGTGGTTACAAAGCATTTAACAAAGTAGAAAAGTACAAATATAAAAGCTAAAAGAATTACCCTGAATCCCATTACTCAGAAAAAGGAAAATACATATTAACATCATTTTAGCCAACTTTTCATTTGCATTTATACACACAGAATAACAGATAAAGAGATAAAATTTCATTTTTAAAATATTCTCATAAAAATTGGCATATAATAAAGATAATATGCAAATAGAAATCTCAAATACCAAACTTAATTTTATTTGTATTTAATAGAAGAAAAAGAAATGGAGTAAAATTAAAGGAAATGTTGAAACTGATTAAATGTTTCTTAGGGGAATCCTTTTGCACTGCTGGTGGGAATACAAGCTGGTGCAGCCAATCTGGAAAACAGTATGGAGGCTCCTCAAAAAGTTAAAAACAAAACTACCTTTTATGATATAGCAATTGTACTACTTGGTATCTATCCAAATACAAAAATACTGATTCAAAGGGATACATGTACCCCAATGTTCATAGCAGCATTATCTTCAATAGCTAAATTATGGAAATAGCTCAGTATCCATTGACTGATAAATGGATAAAAAAGATGTGGTATATACATATAATGGAAGATTACTCAGCCACAACAAAGAATGAAAGCTTGCCATTTGCAACAACATGAATGGAGCTAGAGAGTATTCTGCTAAGCAAAATAAGTCAGTCAATGACAAATACCATATGATTTCACTTGTGTGGAATTTAAGAAACAAATCAAACAAGCAAAGGGGAAAAAGAGGGAGTGAAGCAAACCAAGAAACAGACTCTTAACTATATAGAGAACAAACTGATGGTTCCCAGAGGGAAGGTGAGTGGGGGATGGATGAAATGGGTGGTGGGGACTAAGGAGTATACTCATGATGAGCACTGGGTGATGTATGGAATTGTTGGATCACTGTATTGTATACCTGAAAGTAATATTATACTGTATATTAACTAGCAGGAGTTTAAATAAAAACTTAGAAATAAAATTTAAAAATAAAATTTTCTTCTTTATAAAAAAAATCCTGAAAATCTCCTTTAAAACCGGTTGTGAAATGCATTAAAAGATTGGAGTGGTTATAATTCTTAATTGTTCTGTTTCTTTTCCAATATTGACCAAATCTCTGTTATGATAATATCATAAAGTTAATCTCTTCTCTTCCATTCCTCACCTCTCAATTTTATGTGTTGTGTTTTTTTTAACATTGTCCATTTCCCTAACAATAACATTATTTTTGGTAGTCATAAATATTGTGACTTTTAATATCAGTCTCTATAAATTCATTCATTTAGACTCAATGTTCACCAGTATTTCCTTTTATCACAGCTTTTTAATTTTTGTATTTTAAAATTTTGATTCAACTCTCAATTGGCTGGATTTTATTTTTTTAAGTAGGTTTCGACAAGAGGGTCTCATGGGCACACCCCAGTTATTTTTCTTACATCATCTTGATTAATTTTTTTAACTAACACTGTGGTTTTCACTTTTTTATATTTGCCAGAAACAGATTTTCAATCAGAAACATAGGCAGAACTCCCCTTCTGCAAAGCAGACAGTACCAGGCCTGACCTCAGAGCCTTTGGCTGTCCAAGGCCCTCAGGGAAACCTTAAGGTCCCATAAATTCCAGTTTGAAAACCCCCTATGGATATGGATGCATGCATGATGAGTCTTGATAATATGTATACCAATGCTTCACATAAATAGAATCATTTCAACAGAATTCTGGACATTGAATATATATTTTCAAAGTATTCATGAACTGGCAATCACTCACTCAATTAATATGCCCAGCTCTTTCCAGAAAGGCAATGTGGCTGCTTATTGCCAGGATACATTAAAATAAAACTAATAAAATAGAATTAAAAGAGGAAAACCAGAACCAAAACGGTTAGCAACAAGGACACTAATCTCAAAGACAAATAAAGGTGCCTTGAGTCAGCAAGTGCGGCCTTTCTGAAGGTCAGGCACCAGGCCAGGCAAAGAAAGGGAAGGCTCTGACTGTGTGTAACCCACAGTGTGGTCAGTTTACTGCCCTCAAGCTCTTTCTCCAAGAAAAAGAAGTGGAAAATACTTGTCTGAATCTCAAAATGTGGGATGCAGCAAATAATTACTGAGGCTTTTTCACTGTCTTGGTAGCTATGGAGTGTAAGAAAGGGTGTGGGCTTGTGAATGTGGGGAGGGGAACACAGCCATGCTCTCTGTGTGACTCTCAGCAAGTCATTTCTCTTCCTCGAGTCTTGTTTCCTCACTTGCAGACACGAGGCCTCACACCTGTTTCTCAGGATTAGCATTCAATAGCACAGAAGAGACACTGAGGAGAGCTGTCATCTGTTTATATTTTCATTCTCTGACCTTGTTGGATACTTAAGGTTTGCTCATCGGCCACTGGATGATTTGTAAAAGATGGGTTGCAAGGAAGCAAGCAGGGTGTTTGGAACCACATCCTCTCCCTCCTGCCCCTGTCGCATTTATTCTGTGTGTAAAAGGTTTTAACAGGGCCAGATTGGGATTTTTAGAGGCCTGGACCCTAAAAAGTGCCCTGTTTCACCTCACAAACAACCCAAAATAACAATAATACTAAAGCATAAGATAAATGTAAGGAAGGTGAACAAAGTTCTCTTTTCTCCCACGATGACCTCATTAAAGCTGTTTTGAAATATCGAATATCAAATTCTTTCCCCCTTGCAAAAGTTTCTCTGCTTGTTTGCTTTATGGTTTGCATGAGTGTGTGTGTGTGTATGCTTGTGTGTACGTATGTGTTTGTATATGTGTGTGTACGTGAACATGTCTGTTTGTGTTTATGTTTGCATGTGTGTGTGCATATGTCTGGGAGTGTGCTGTGTGCACTTGTGTGCCAATCAGCAGAACTTCCCCAGAAGCTGCATAAAGCTAATCTGGGACTGGAGACAAGACCTGTCCTGTGGGTTGCTGGGAGGAGTCACTAGACTAGCATGTTAGTATGTTGTACGGAATTTAGCAAAGTGTCTCCCAATATGCGGTAAGCATCCAACCATGGCTAGTTCTGTAGGTAACCTCCGCTCTTCTGGCTGGCTATTTCCCCTGGAGGGGCCTCCTTCACAGTAGCACACCTGCTTCCTGCCCACCCCTCATTTCTATCTTAGCACAAGAGAGCATCATCATCTGAGGGATTAGCTGGGAGGGAGGGATGGGCCTGGGTGCTCAACACACTCACCTCTTCTTTCTTCTTCCCCTGACCGGCTACAGGAAGGACATATGCTCTCCACATAGTAGGATTAGAGGCAGGCCCAGGGAGGGGGTAAACTGTGGAGGCCCTGCTCTGCCAGTGAGGACTCAGAGAGCCTGCCTGCCTCATGGTGGCTGGCACACTGGCAAGTTTCTTTGGCTCTTACATCCAAGCCATACTCACAATATCAATTTCATCAGTGACACAGGTGATATATTGATTTATAATGGCCTAACTCATGGGTCCAAGGCCATTACCTTTTGTGAAAGTTTTAAAAAGCACCTTTACACACCATCAGCAGCACCATGAATAAACACAGCCCAATATACTCTCAGCTTCTTCACAAGAGGATGGCACCTGTGTGGGAAAAAGAGATGCCACTTTGCCCAAGACAGGGACCCCAGCTTGATGCAGGACCAGGTACAGTGCCCATACCACACAGTTGTGCATAGCACTTCTCCTGGAATCAAGGGTATAATTTCCTGAGCCCTTTAAACCCTTAATAGTGCTGATTTCCCTTTATCACCTTATTAGTGTTGACACTAAGAAAGAAGGTGGGTGTCACAGGCCCAAAGAGCCCCATGGCTATGGCAAATGGACAGCACAACAAACATGATACACACAGTCAGGCCTTTGCTACTAAGCATAAATTCCTAAAATAGCAAAGCATTATTTTCAGTAAACTCTAATTACTAATATTATCAAAATTCATAACAGACCACACACAGTTGCAGGTTCCAAGAGAGGGCTGGAGGTGCTAGGTATACACTGCAGGCATCCCAACACCATGAGCCAGGGTCTCAGCATCTGCGGATCACCTGAGCCAGTTACTCACCTCCACAGGTCTCCTGTATTCGCACAACATCACCAATCTGCAGGGAGAGCTGGGGGACTCCACTCCCTTGGAAGTTGTATATGGCTGTGAAACAGAAGAGAGGGGGAGCTTGGTGAGACTTCTGGATACTGAGAATCACTGCTCCTCTCTGCTTTCCCTGCCTTGAGTTTACCTGACACCATGCAACCTACATGAGCTAATAAGACCAGTGCAGAAACCCACTGCCTACCACAGGACCCAACGCAGTCCCAGCCTGGCTGTTAAAGGCCCTCACTCATTGACCAAACTGCACCTCTCCAGCACAGGTCCTGTACTCCAGTCTGTATGACAAGGATGCTGCTGATGTCATCTACCATTGATTGACCTCTCATAGTGCACCAGGCATGTGCTCTGCACATATCATTCCTTTCTCGCAGCAACCCTGTGAAGTATAAACTGTGATTCCACTTTGCAGATGGAAAACAGAGGTGTTGAGAAGTTGAATAATCTGGTCAAAGTCATCAGGCCAGGAAGTGACAGGAAAAGCGGTATCTAACTTCCATATTCTCAACCACCATGACAAGCTACTCGCTGCTCCCCAATTACTCCCTCCTGGTGACAATAGCCTAACATTCAAGTATGTGCTCTGCCTTCACCTTTCCATTATCAGTGACTGGGGGCAGTAGCTGGCTATGAAGTAGCCAGAGTCCCCTCTATGCTGTCAGAACCTCTGCTAGCCCCTTGGAACACAACATCATCCCATGTCATTGCAGTGCACAGGCCCTGCTCAGCATCACGTGCTAAGTGAGGACCAGGCCACATTATTAATCCGTATTAGGGTTGCAGCCTACTTTTCAAAGGCTAAAATGGAACCACCAGCTTAGAAGGTCTTCGAGAACAGAATAAAACACAATGCATATGGTTTGATTTAAGGAAAGTCTCTCAGGAGAATGAACAGTATGATCCTAAAATGTTGCCATCATTCATTCATGCAACAGATATTCAGTAAGTGGCTGTAATGTGCCAGGCACATAATAGGCACTGATCCAGCTCTTTTAGTGAACACAGAAATAAATATAAGTTTACAAAAGATGATACATGTGAAAGAGGAAACAATAGAGCCTGGTAGAGAGTTATAGGCACATCAAATTTTGTTTCAGCATGTACCAGGCCTCTATGAGCTGATAGAGAAACTGCTATTGATGGAGTAAGATAAAAGAGAAGGTGATACAAGATGAGACAGAAGAAGTAAGGACCAGGTCATGCACAGCCTTGTGATGAATTTGGACTTTATTCCAAGAGAATGGGACGCTCGAGGGATTTCGTTTATTTATTTGGGAATAGATTTGTTGACATATAATTTGCCCATTCAGTGATTTATTCACAGAGTTGTGCAGACATCACCATGATTAATTTAGAACAATCTCATCATCTCAGAAAGTTACCTCTGCCCCAAGTGGCTACTAATCTACTTTCTGTCTCTACAGATATGTTTATTTTGGGCACTGCATACAAATAGAATCATATAATATGTAGTCTTTTGTGACTGGCTTCTTTCACTTAGCACAATGTCCTCAAGATTCATCCATGTGGTAGCAACTACTGCGACTCAATTCACTCCCTCTCCCATTGGTCCTCAGTTTTCTCATAAATCAACAAAACAAAATGCATTAAAAAACTACTTCTTCAGATGACTTCAGCAAAAATGGAAGAGTAAGGAACTCCATGTGACTGTCCCTCCAAAGAAGTAATGAGTAATCTGACAAAAGCTGTCAGAGTCAACTTTATCAGAACTCTGGAAAATAGTTAAAAGTTTTTATCAATCAAGCAAATGCTTAATCAAGAAAAAGGCAACTGAAACCTGGTAAAGCTTTGTGGCATTTTAACTTATCCCTTTACTCCCCACCTCAGTGGTGGTCTTGAAAATGGCATCCCTTGTCCTTTGTGTGGGTTTCTAGAGCCAGAGAGAGCAGAGAGGACTTTGTTCTAAGAAACTGTAGTTGTCTCTTTTGACCTGTCTGTGGGTTCCCCAAAGGATTAGAGCTATGAGCTTGTCCTTTATTATTATTTTTTATTTATGCTTTGGAGATATGAGGGGAGAGGAAACAAATTAAGTAAATGATTAAGACTACCAGGAGGACTCCGGATTCCTCTCATTTAGCTTAGTCTATTATCTGTCCTGTTAGGTCACATCAGCAGTAAGCCTCTATTCCCAGACCACTGGGATTAGAGAGACAGAACAATGGCCTTTTCATGGGCCTTTCCACATTTACTCTTCCTCCCTCCATCCAATCTCCATACATCAGCCAGAGTAATAGTCAGTGCAATGGGATCATCTCATTCTCCTGCTTAACTAACACCCTTCTGTCTTCCATCCACTGGCATGTGTATACACAAAAGATGGTCTATCATACAATGGAATATTACTTAGCCACAGAAAGGATTAAAGTAGTTACAGTTACTATAATATAGATAAACATTGAATGAACAATACCCACATATGCACATGGCTGGACACATGCTAATAAAGGATGGGAGAAAGCCCTAAACTCTCAACTCTGACTGACCTTCAAGCTCCATGCTGTCAGGAAATGCAGGCAGGCAAAGGCAGAGTTGCAAGTGGCCTGGCTAAGTGTTGAAGGTATGCCCCAATACACATATACAGAGTCTAGCTGCAAACAGCAGAGTTTTTTCTTTCAACTTCAGGCATTTGTAGCTTTGAGTGACCACATTGCAACAAATAATACAGTCATCAGAAAAGTACTTTAGAAAAGTCATTAAACAAACAAACCACTACATCCTATATAGAGTAGCTACAACAAGCCCTGACAAGGAAGAGGATTTGACATCTGAGTTAGCACATTATAATATTCAAGATATCCAGTTTTCAACACAAAATTATGATGCAAGCAAAAAAAAAAAAATAAAGTATGGCCTATTCACAGGAGAACAAAAAGAAATTAACAGAAACTCCTCACAAATGGATATACATTGGATTTATGAGAAAAAGACTTTAAATCAATTGTCTTAAACATGCTCAACTAGCTAAAGAAAACTATGGGCAAATAACTAAGTAAAACCAAAATAATAATGTCTCATAATATAGAGAATATCATTAAATAGATATAAATGACAAACTAATAAAATACAAATTCTGTAGCTAAAATATACAATAACAAATGTTAGAGAGGCTCAATTGCAGACTTGGGCAGTCAAAAGAAAGAATCAATAACCTTGAAAGTAGGTCAGTTGAGATCAACCAGCCTGAGAAGTAGAAAGAAAAAAGAATATAGAAAAATGAACAGTGTCCAAGTGACCTGAGGGATACTATCAAGCATGCCAACTTCATACAATTGGAGTTCCATAATTAGAGGAAAGAAAGATAAAGGAGTAGAAAGCATATTTGAAAAAACTAATGGCCAGAAACGTTCATTTGATGGAAGACATAAATCTACAGACTCAAAAAGGTCAGTGTGATCTGAGCAAAATAAACACAAATATCCACACTGAGACATAATGGTCAAACTGTCAAAAACCAAAAACAAAGAGAGAATTTTTAAAACAGCAAGAGAGATGCAAGTCATCATTTACAAAGACTCATAAATAAAATTAATAAGTGATTTCTCTTCAGAAACCACAGAGGCTAGAAGGCAGTGAGATGGCATATTTCAAGTGCTAAAAGGAAAAAAAAAATTCAACCAAGAATTCTATCTCTCACAAAATTATTCTTCAAAAATAAAGAAGTTAAGAGATAAACAGAAACAGAGGTCCATCACCATAGACAATTTGAAAGACACATGCATAAGACAATAATTATAAATCTATAATGTACACATATACACAATATATAAAGATGTAATGTGTGACAATAACAGCAAAAGGGGAGAGGCAGATTTGTACAGAAGCAGGGATTTTGTATACTATTGAGGCTAAATTGGTATTAACTCAAAATGTATTCTTATTATGGTAAGATGTTAATTGTGAACCCCAGGTTAATCTCTAAGAAAAGAAGCAAAAAATACAGAGAAAAGTAAATGAGAAAGCAATCAAATCAGTAAACTAGAAAAAAAATCAATTAAACACAAAAGAAGATAGTAACGAAGAACTGAGGAACAAAAAAGCATGCAAGATATATAGAAAGCAAGTAGCAAAATGTTAGAAGTAAATCTTTCGAGTATTTACATTTAATGTAAATGAATTAAACTGTCTTGGCAAAAGGCAGAGATTGACAGACAGGATTATAAAACAATAACCAAAAAAAACCAAAAAACAAAAAAAACACAACCCCACAATAATCCCACCATGATCCAACTATGTGTTATCTACAAGAGACTCACTTTATATCCAAAAACACAAGTTAGGTTCAACGTAAAAGAAGGGGGAAAAAATGCTCCATGCACATAGTAACAAAAATAACACTGTAGTGGGTATACTAATAACACTAGACAAAAGAAACTTTAAGTCAAAAGTGTTTCAAGAGACAAAGAAGAGTATCATATATTGGCAAAAGGGTCAACACACCAAGAAAACAGAGCAGTTATAAACATATATCCCTAATAACACAGCACCAAAATATATGAAGCAAACACTGACAAAATTAAAAGGAGAACTAGGCAGAGACTAATAATAATCAGAGACTTCAAAGTCCCTCTATCAATAATGTATAGAACATGTAAACATAAAATCAATAAAAAAATAGAATATCTGAACCACACTGTAAATAACCCGACCTAAAAGACATATACAAAACATTCCATCCTGCAACAGCAGAATGTACTTTCTTCTCAGGTACATATGGAACATTTTCTAGAATAGCTCATATGTTAGGCCACAACATACATCTCAATACATTACAAATACTGAAATCATACAAAGTATCTTTTCCAACTACAAAGGAAGAAGATAGAAATGAATGAAATAAAACTGAAAAATTTACAACTATGTGTAAAACAATATACTCTTTTTGAGAGAGAGAACACATGTGTGCACACTAGCGGGGGAAGGGCAGAGAAAGAGGGAGAGAGAACCTCAAGCAGACTCCTTGCTCAGCGTAGAGCCCAACTGAGGGCTTAGTCTTAGGACTGTGAGATCATGACCTGAGCCAAAATCAAGAGCTGGCCTCACAACCAAATGAGCCATGTGGGTGCCCCTAAACAATATATTCTTAAGCAACAAGGACTCAAAGAAGAACTCACAAGGGAAATTAGAAAATATTTTGAGACAAATGAAATGAAAACACAACTTCCTAAAACTTATCGATGGAGTGAAAAAAGTGATTACATCAGTGAAGGGGTCTAGGATAAGAAATGAGATCAGATCCCTTCTCAAACATAAAAAAAGGAGCATTTACAATATTGCTTCAGTGTGTCCCAGAGAAGCATATTCTCAATTGTCCTTTCCTGTTGTCTTTATAACTGCTACATGAGGTAGCTACTATCCTCATTTTACAGATGAGGAAAATGAGGTACAGAGGGTTTGAGTGGTTCACTCATAATCTCCCCTTACCCTGTTGGTAGTAAGAGCCAGGACTCAAACCCAGCTCTGCACCTTGTTCATTCTCTGCACCTGTCTCCTCCCCACAGAACCTAGATGTTCACCAGATCCTGCTTCATGCTTCAGTCTTGCCACATTCTCTAAGGGAAAAGGAGGAAACTTACAGGCTATTTAGTCCAAACACCTATACAAATCAGCCCTTTTACCATGGGACCAACCAGCCTTTGTAGGTACTCATAGTAATGGAAAGTCTCGATCCTGAGAGACAATAAAGCTTGGGAGCCAAGAGTCTATCTGGAGTCAGACAGCTGTGGCTCCTGGATTCAATTCTGCCCCTTATTGGCTCTGGCCTCAACCCCAGAGCCACAGCAGGTGCTTCTACAGGTTTTGCCCTGCACGAGGCCACCCAGGCAAGAGAGCATTGGAGGCTAGTATGCAGCCTGTGATCTGGGCAGGGGAGGGGTATTATTTTTATAATCCCCCCAAAGTCACTGTAGGGGCCTGTGGAAGGCTGCCTGAGCAGCAACTTCACACCCCAAGCCTCATTTTTCCCCAATTGTAGAATGGAGGAGATGATAGTCCCTAATTTGTAGGGCTCTTAGGAAGCTCAGCTGAGATTAAAACACAAACGACTTACTGACGTCTGGCCATAGTAAGTTCTCAATAAATTGTCATCATTTTTCTCTTCATTAGCATCATAAAACCTCCTCAAGCAATCTGTTCAGAAGAACTCCTTCAGAGCTCTTCTTTAGTCACCTTTAGATCTGCCTCCCTGCAGTGTGTAACAACTGACACTGTTGGTCAACACTGAATAAAATTAATCCTTTGTTCAAAAGCAAACCTTGAGAAGGCCCTCAGGGGACTCAGAAATCTCTTCTCCTGTATAAACATAGCATGTTTCTCCATTCCTTTTACACTTGGCCTGATTTCAAACCCTGTCCCCACATAGGCTGCTGACATTTGTACCCACTCCAGCTTGCTGGTGCCCTAACTTAGACTCTCCCACTTGCTCCCTCCAACCCCAGAAATCTGGCTGAGAACATGTCTGTCACAGACCTGGGCAGGGCCAAGGAGGCAACTAAGGTTTCTAACAAAAGAATACCATCCATAAAATCAGTTGGCCTCTGGAGTACTAGCAAATTAGGTCTGTCCATCACACATTAGAAGGGTGGGGCAAAACTGTTTTGTTCCCTATTTCCTCCCCATCTTTCCTTAGGAATCCCTTCCTTGCTCTCTGCCCAGCTTTGTCAGATTAGAAGATTCCAATTGGTCAACTTAAGAAGATGTCTTGCATAGATCTTGAAACATGGTATTTAACATGAAGGTCTGTATTCATTCCAAAGACTCACATTTTATGAAAATGAAAGTAACTGATGTTGCTTTTTAATTTATAAATGTATTTCTGCCTTTGCATAAGGGCCTCTGTTCTCAAGGTTCCATTTGGGGAAAGGCAGACATTACTGACAAAGGAAGTGGCTTTGCATACCAATACCCAATTCCGTTAAATTTTCTAAATGACTAACAGGAAACTTTGAACCAGAATGCCACTGTGTGTTAAAGTTTGATTGCTTATCTATGATCCTCATTTGAGTTACTTCTGACCAGTGTAGAAACAGATCACCTTCTTCCCTATCCCCTGTAGGCCTAACCACTGTCAACTCTTGAATGAGGGATGAAAGGGGCAGAAAAACATGAGGAAGATACAGGACAAAAGATAAGGAAAGCCACTAAAATCAGAGCCTGCCCCACCCTGGTCATGCCCACCCAAGGAAGATGGAAAAGTGGTGGGTGGCAGGATTCCCAGAGACACCCATTCTAACTTCCTCTTTCATGTAAGGTCTCTAGACACTGGAGAATATTGACACATCCACAGGGAGGATTTGACTTCTTCCTCCATCAAACTACTACACCCATGAACCAAGGCAGCCATTGGTTACTGACAAGCCCACTCAAACCAAAATACTTATGGCTGAGGATCAAAGGGATGTTTAAATTACCAGGGTCATCTGGGCTCATTAAACCCAATCCGGATTCTCATATTGGAAATCTGGGTTGGCAAGCCAGTGGAAACAGTACTTTGAGACAGGCAAAACTTTCTACAATCCTAGAAATAGAATCCATTGATTAGTCACCAATTCCACTTAACCATATTGAGATACACAGCTTATTAGGAACCCAAATTGAGAGAAATAAGGAAAAAGTAAACATCATTGTTATAGCATGAAGTTCATAGAAACAACTAGGATGGCTACAGGGGTCCCTGTAGTTTGTGCAATGTTAGGAGGTAAGTATGTGTTTCTCTTGGATTTATAGATGAGGAAACTGAGATACAAAGAGGGTAAACAACTTATCCATCTCATAACTTAGATAGGTAAGTTGATTGATCTGGAAGTGTGCATTCTAACCACTTTATACACTGCTTGCCCACCAAAATAATGTAAACACTTAATGGGCATATATTATCTACCAAGCATATATGATTTTTACAAAGATATTCATCTGAGCACCTACTGTGTGGTAGGTACTGTTCTGAGTCCTGCGGTTACGGTGACAGATAAGACAGATAAAATCCCTAGCATTCTACTAACATTACCTCATTTAATATTCACACTAATCCTCCAAGCTATCACCTTTATGTAACATATGAGAAATTCAGAGATTAAGGAACTTGCCCATGACCACACAGCTAGAAAGTGGTAAAAAGTGGATTCAAGCCCAGATCAGAGTCCAAAGTTCTTGCTTCTTTTAGTAGCCTATTTCTGATGTTACAATTTAGTGTGTGTATAGGTATATATATGTGTGTGTATATATACACTAGATGGATATATGTGTGGGTGTGGGTGTATATATATATGTACACACACATAGTATATACTAGACTTGTTCATTTCCTGTTTTCTCCAGCCTCAGTGAGGGTAAAGATTGAGTCTGTCTTTTGACCACTGAATTCCCAGTGCTAAGAACATCACCTGGCCCACAGTAGAGGTTCAATCAATAGTTAGTGAGCTTTAATAAATACTTGCTGAAGTGAAGGGATGTGAACATGAAAGGCAGGTATGCCCCTTCTTCTAGCTAAATTCTTTCTTGAATTTCTTAAGATTACTTCAGATTACCAACCGTGCTGAATCAGCTTGGTTGGCAATTTTGAGTCCAGTCAAGTAAGTGCCCTGTGATCTTTAGGGTGGACTCATACCTCATCTGGGGCCCTGCTCTTCGCTGACATGTTTGAAAGTAAAAGCTTCAGCAAATACCAAGTGTTAATAGAGTTTGGACAAGTAGATATATAGGAGGAGTAAAAACAACGATGGAGAAAAATAATGCAATTGCCTGGAGTTCACTTCTCTAGTCCCTGAGCTGGACTTTGGAGGGTCTCTACTCTAGAGAGGTACTGAACTACTGGCAGGCCCACTTTCAATCCAAGTGAAACACACTCATTGAAAATACAAAGCATTTTGCCTGAAGTCTCTGGGCAAGGTGTTGACAGGCTCAGCACCGAGGCAACATCCTGATGTTGCATCAGGGAGGGCAACTGTGATGACCCAGCAGAAGCTTCCAGCAGCAAGGCCAGAGCTCACATCCAGTGAGAGTAATGAATACAGTGGGAGAATCACAGCCAGAGGTAACCAAGGAGGAGGTATTCCTCCACTGACCAGAAGACGTAAGAGGAATTACAGCCTCCACTGAGCTTTTCTGTGCGCCAACTATTCCAAGGACTTTACCCACAGTCACCCACAGTCACCTACTTAATCCTCACCATAATTTCTTGGGTACAATCACTGTCTTCCCCATTTTACAGATGAGGTAAAATGTAGTAAGATCTGAGGTAGTGTAAGATCAAGTGAATAGTCCAGGGTGACACAGCAGGGAGAAGCCAAACTGCATATCCATTTTTGGTGAGCCAAAGGGACATGCTCAGCCAATAAGAGAAAGGTGGGTTTGCCATGAGTTCTCTAACTAAGGAGAATGATTCTCAACTAAGGACAGTTTTGTCTGGAGACATTTTCAGCAGTCACAGTCTGGAAAGGGTAAAGGGACAAAGTGAAGGAGCTTCATCATCTAGCTGATAGAGGTCGGAGATGCTGCTAAACATCTTACAGTGCACAGAACAGCCCCATAAGAAAGAAGTATCTGGCCCCAAATGTCAATACTGTCTAAGTTGATAAGTACTACTACTCTAAAGCATCATGATGGGAATCCCTCTCCTTTCCAGGACTGCTATAGGTGCACACACACACTCACACACAAGAGTTGGAAGAGTGGCTATATCATGAAATCAGGGACTGATTTCTTCAGCCCCTCACTTCTAGGGAAGGGAGTGTCTGGCACTCTGCTTGACTCTCCAAGTTAAAAAAGTGAGGTGAGAGAGGATAGTTCCTGCTGTCCTGGAGCTTTTGTAAAATCTAATTGAAGAGACAAAATTAACCCAGAAGAAACAAGAAACTGTCTTAAAAAATAAAAGGCTAAGCTGTGAACCACAGCAGCTGTGGAGTCTCAGAGGAGAGAGATCAAGAGAGGCCCCATGAAGGAAGTGAGGCTGGAAGGAGAAGGAGGGCCAGAGGGAGACCAGGGGAGAGAAATGGAGTGAGAGCCCCTGAGGAGGTGGGGGAGAAT
This sequence comes from Hyaena hyaena, assembly GCF_003009895.1. Lineage (NCBI taxonomy): Eukaryota > Metazoa > Chordata > Mammalia > Carnivora > Hyaenidae > Hyaena > Hyaena hyaena. Next base: position 188,920 of record NW_024080734.1, on the reverse strand, counting down.
AAAGGAGAAAGGGCAGGGAGGAAGGGGGAGGGAATTTGTATGATGTGTACACAGTCCTAGTAAGGGAGAGCTGGAGCATGTGAATAGAGTCCCAGGGTGACTCTATTTGGGTTTAGGGGCACTGGCCAACTATAGGGGTCCAGATGTTTGAGGAAGAGTTAAAGAATACTCCATTTATTGTTGTGCTGCTCTCATAGGACTGAGCCTCCTGACAGGGAAGAGTTAGGACTGAGGAGATGAAGGCAAGATGGGGCCACTCATAAATCTTATGAGACTACTAGAAAGTGAAAAGCCGCCTACAACCTATCACCTCCCATCCCCCACCACTCATTCATCTACCTACTTATCCACCCACCTGCTCATCCATCCACCTACCCACCCATCCATCCATCCAATTAACAATGACTGATTGAGCACCTAATCTGTGCTGGAGAAGAGCAAAAGTCATTGTCTTGCTATCATGGAGTTTATATTCTATGGAAGAACCAAATAATTCAACATGAACTTGCAATGAAGTATGAAGAAGGTGATGGCAGAGCCATGGTAGCATGAAGCAAAAGGTGCACCCACACCCAACCTGTGAAATAGGGACATTGGTACTAATCATGGTGTTGTTTGTTGCCTTGAGCAAAATGAAGAAAGAGAGATTACTACTGAATTGTAAGTTTCCTGAGGGCAGGGACTGTGATTTTATCAAAACCAGCCCAGAACCAACACTTAGCATAATACCCAACTTAGGACCATCGCTTAACATGGGCTTATTGAATTTAATTGATATGAATAGACAATAAAAACAGCTTTATTGTGGGGTGCCTGGGTGGCTCAGTCGGTTAAGTGTCTGACTTCGGCTCAGGTCACAATCTCACGGTTCGTGGGTTCGAGCCCCGTGTCGGGCTCTGTGCTGACAGCCAGCTCAGAGCCTGGAGCCTGCTTCAGATTCTGTGACCCCCTCTCTCTCTGATCCTCCTGCTCATGCTGCCTCTCTCTCTCAAAAATAAATAAAACATTAAAAAAAAAATAAAAAAAACCAACTTTATTGTTCTTCACAGCTCCCAAAACCAAAAATGTATACCTTGGGCAGAATGCCTTAGCTGTGTCTATTGTATTGGTTTACTAAATAGTTACTGAGTAATTTAACCAGGCTCTTACTTAACTCATTTCCATGGATGGGCCATGATGAAACTCTAATGCAAAACTGCATATGTACAGATTTGCAAGAAGGAAGTTTATAGCTTCCACTGGATTCCTAAGGGGTCCCATGTTAGAATAATAATTAGTTTCTCTGATGTAACATGTTCTTGCTAGTGCCTTAGAGCTGGGTGGACTCAAAGTTGACCCCAAAACAGAGTTCTACCCTCAGACAATATGCTATCCATAGGGAGGAGTGACATGTAGTTTGTTACATAACTAAAAGACAAGGTGAAAACAGTACTTCAGTAGAACAGAAGAGGTTCCTTCAGGAATGAAGTGTAAGGAAACTGCCTGAAAGAGGCTGCATTTCAATGAGACCCCGAAGGTCTCTGCTCCTCCGTTTCCTCATCTGTGAAAGGATGATAAAAGTACCCACCTTGCAGGGTGGCAAATGTAGTAGCACAAGAGCTCTGTAAATGGACCGTGTTGAAAAAAGGTGAGCAATGTTAGTATTTATCACAATGTGCACGATAACTTGGATCAAGAGTTTAATGAAGGAAGTCCCGTATGCAATTCCAGTCTCCCTGCTGCTCACACCAAAAACCTTGGAGTCACTCCTGATTCCTCTCTTTCTCTCATACCCAATTCCAGTCTATGAGGAAAATCCCATTTGTTCCACCTACAACACACACATCCAGAATCTAAGCACATCTCACCTACTCCACTGCTGCCTCCCTGGTGTGGGCAACCACCACCTCCTGCCTGGGTTATTGTAGTAGTTGCCTGACTGGCCTTCCTGATTCCTCATTTAATTCCCCTCTCTCCATCATAAAGCATGTAGAATTATTCTTTTCCAACAAGTTAGAGCATTCTACAATTCTGCTGAAAACCTACAATGTCCCACCTCCTTCCATTTGGAGTAAAAGCTGAAGTCATTACATGTGCCAGGCACTACTCAATACAACCTCCCCTCAGAGAATTCTTTTCCTACTCTTCTGCCTCTTGCTTACTTTCCTCCAGCCTCAGGGACCTCCCACACATCAGAGAGGTGCCCTCCTCACGACCTTCACATTGACTGTTTATTCTACCCAGAACATTCTATCCTGAGACAACTCTCTACTGACACCACTAGTTAGGCAAGCAGCAAATTCCCACTTCCTGGTCACATCCTCTAGGTTCAGCGGGCACTATGTATGTCCCTCTGCCAAAACCCAACATGCCGATCATGGTGTCTCAGTCCCAGCATTGCCACCACTCAATCCAGTCTAACAAAAGACTGTTCAACATCTGTTGTGTTCAGAATCTGTGTTGGATCTTGTATCTATGCAAGTCACAGTGTTTACCTAGGTCTCCTTCTACCATCACAGTTTAGGTTTGGATTCAAAGGATCGTCCATTGTCAGGAAAACTCTATGTGCCCTGGAGTAATGTCTAGAGAGGGGTCTGGAAAAGTGAGATATGAAGTCATATCCACTCCAACCCCAGCTTCTATGACTGTAGCTTTAAACAGTGCAGAAGCTGACAGTGTCCTATCGAGGTCACATGGGCAAGGGATGACCTTCTCCAAGGAGAACTAAAAACCAAGCCTTAAAAGGCTTAGAAATTCAGCCATACTGTATTTTAACTCACAGCAATTAAATGAAGTAGGAAGAAAGGAGAAAGTGCCTATTAAAGGGAACATTTGTAGTGTCTCTATCCAGAGTCCTCTGGAGCTGGATGGTGATAAGCATTATCATTTCCCATTTGCAGAACATTTGCTACAGAACACAGAATGTGGCAGCCATGTGTAATTGACTATTAAAGGCCTGTAAGCTTTAAAATACAAACAAGCAAACAAGCAAAAAGAAGTCCAAAGATCCAGAAATTGGAATATTATGGTGACTATACCGCCTGCCTCTTACCTACAGCAGCAATATAAGGATATTGATCTCAGGAAGAAGTAGAGCTTAGTAAACACAGTCTGTTAAGGTTCATTCAAATACAAACATTATGATTGGGAACAAGACAGCCACTAACTGATGAAGTCTCATAAGCCTGGGGATTAGGACAATCTCTTTAGTGGACTCAAAGAGCCAGCCCAGCAGGTACTTCTAAACAATCTCAAATTGCTGAGGCATTAGAAAACAGAAAGCCAGGGACCTAAGAATTGGTGGTAGGATGGAATAAGATTTCCAACACATTTGTTGTTGTTGTTGTTGTTGCATCAGACTAATTTCTAGGGACCAGTCCAAGATATAGTTGGCCTCCATAGCAAAGATACATGTACTAAGATCCCTGCAAGTGTTTCCTTTGGAATTCTTTCCCCCATTGTCCCTCAGAGGCCTTCTCAGACCCTTCTCTCCAATATTCTTATTCATGGAACAAACTCTCTTATTACACTGGCACATATAATGTAATTATATGTTTATTGATTTGTCCACAAAGTCCTTTTCCTTTTTTATCTTTCTCACTAGACTATAAGCTCTAACACTGTAAGAACCATATTGGTCTAATTCTAGTAATTTCAATGTCTAGCATAGTGCCTGGCATATATGAAATCCCCAATAAGTATTTAAGAAATAAATGAAGAATGAATGAGTAAATGACTGAACAAGTTAATGAGCAAAAAATGCTCTCTATCCCTCCTCCTTGAGATCTTCTCTCTCAGAACTTTGAGCAAATAAATACAGATAGAAGATTCAGTAGACACTTGAACTGCAAAGTCATGCAGAATTGGGGTGGGTGGCATTCTGGGGACACTATTATGGTGTTATCAGAATATCAAAGTTATGAAGGAGTAATGGAATTAGAAGGAGTTGGGGAGGACGGAAAAGAGAACAGTGTTGATGTGTCAAAAGAAGCTGGACTGCCACAAGAAAGGGGGGCAGAGCTTTCCAGGGTAGCCTCAGTTCAGGTCCTTCTAGAGGCCTGTCTCTCGTTTCCTGGATTTTTAAAAAAATTCCCCTGATCCTTAAAATATACCTCTCCCATCCTCACATACACGTACACACCGCACAGCTTTTAATTGAAACAGTCTGAATGGATTTTGTTCCTTTAATAAGAGGCTGTGCTGCATAAGATTCAAGTACCCACTGCCCACTCCAAGTCTGTCCATTTTGGCATGAACCAGCTCTGTCCAGGGTCCTGCACTACAACAGCATCATGGGCATTCCTGAAACTGGGGGTGGTCTCAGATTCATCTGTATTCCCCAATGAAGACATGGAAAAGACCCTTTCTCTACTTTTGCAGAGCCTAGTATGGTTTGGATTGTGCCTCTCCCAAAAACGGAAAATGTGCTAAGAGTCCTAAGCCCTAGTAGATCAGTATGTGATCTTATTTGGAGATAGAGTCTTTACAGAGGTAATCAAGTGAAAATGGGGTCATTAGGATGGACTCTAATATAATAAGGAGAGGTGTCCTTATTAAAAGGGAAAATTTGGAGAAAGACACATATACAGGGAGAACACTGTGTGGAGATGGAGGTAGAAATCAGGATGATGACTCTACAAGCCAAGAAGCACCAAAGATTGCCAGCAAACCACTAGAAGCTAGGGAGAGGCATAGAACATATCCCCCCTCACAGCCTTAGAAGTCACCACCAATACTCCCCAACACTGTCTGCAATCATAACCAGAGACAACCTGCATAGAGAAGAGGTTTCTAGGCATCTCTGAAGCCCTCACACCAATTCCCACCCCCATCTCTCTCTGAAAAGCCTGACCTGTCCCTAAATGTCATACCACAGATGATGGGTCATCCCTTATGGACTCAACTGTTATCCATGCCTAGTCTCACAAATTCGTTTGTCAAAGTCTCAATCCCCAGGACCTAAAAATGTAACCATATTTGGGGATCAGTTAATTAAATACATGATTAAAGTAAAATGAGGCTGTTAGTGTGAAGGCCTAATGCCATATAAACTGGCATCCTTTTAAGAGGAAGAGACACGAGGGATGAGTGTACACAGAGATGACCACATGAGGACAAAGCCATGAGAAGGCAGGTGTCTGCAAGCCAATACCTCCGGAGAAACCAACCTACTGACACCTTGGTCTTGGACTTCAGCCTCCAGAACTATGAGAAAACAAATTTCTATTGTTCAAGCCACCCAGTCTATGGTATTTCCTTACAGCTGCCTTAGACATATCATCAAATATCCATCTTCCCTTTCTCCCTTAGAAATGGCACCCCTAATTTTCAGCAGGGTGGGTGGCTGCCTATGTTACAGACTACATTTCCTAGCTTCCCTCCTCAGTCATGTGATTAGGTTTTAGCCAATAGGATACAAGAGGAAGTATTTAGTGGGCACTCAGGTAGGTGTCCTTAAAGAGAAAGGTCATGTCCTTCTGCTTCCCTTCATCTTTTTTTGCTGGCTGGAACGGGGACCTGACAGCTGGAGCTGGAACAACCAGCTCAGTTCAGGAGGCAGCAGCCTCATGGTGAGGAAGCAGCACAGTAGACCATGACCCCCTCTTCGAGGACCATTTCTGGGTTTTCTATTTGAGAGAGAAATAAACTTCTGGTTTGGGTAAGCCACTGTTTTTAGAGGTATTCTATCACCTAGTCACACTTACTCCTAACTAATACTGTTATACTCTTTCCTCTTCCCCCTTTCTGTTCTACCTTCTCTCCTTCAAGGAAGAAGCTCTCATCATTGAGACTCAGGCAGAGAGGATTAACACAGTAAAGGTGAAAAGGAAATGTTAATTGTAAGTAGACTCTTGCAGGGTTAACTAATCAGTCAGTTAGTAGACAGGTAAATTGGCACCTACCTCTGTTCTTGTACTCTTACACCCAATCCCTGCCCTTCTCACAATTAATTATATTAAATTCTTACAAATGACATGCCTACTCAAAACTTCCATTGTGCACAGAACAAAGTCCAAACTTATAAGGTTGGTGCTCAAAGTCCTTCACAATCTGGCTGCAATCTACTGCTCCAAAGTTTTTTGTTTTTGTTTTTGTTTTGCTTTCGTTTTTTTTTCATTGTAAACATAAACATCTAATAAAACCAAAGGAAAATATTGATTATTTGACTCAAATGCCACATACATTCCAACATCTTGCCTTCTCTATGATGTTCCCCTTCCCAGATTCCATCCTAGTGTGGTGCAAAGGGCCTGGGGTCTAAAGTCAATTGAATTTAAGGCCACGCTCAAGTACTTCCAAATTATATGAACTCTGGGCCTTGATTTCTTTCTTTTTTTTAATGCTTTTTTTGTTTGTTTTGTTTTTTGGGTTTTTTTTGTTTTTGTTTTTTTACTTTTTTAAGAGTGTAACAAAAATATTTTATTTATTTATTTTATTTTTTTATAGTTTATTGTCAAGTCGGTTTCCATATAACACCCAGTGCTCATCTCAACAAGTGCCCTCCTCCATGCTCATCATCTATTTCTGGGCCTTGATTTCTTAATGTATAACATGAAAATAATGCCTCCCATAAATGTTCTGGAACCAAAGATATTGCACAAAAATGGGTCTTGTAAAACCACAAAGTACTACACTCATGGAAGGCATAACAATCCTGAATCTGGCATTACTCTGTGTTTCTCTTGGCTCCACAACTATCAGGTAACCCCCTTGACCTTAGTCGCTAACTTTCATTGACGCAACCACATTACTAACGCTTTTCCTGCATTTCCCCATCCAATCCTCACAACAATCTCCCACAACCCATATTATTCATCATTACCACCACTATATTGATACAGAAATATGCCCATATTTAAAATCAGTTCTGACTTCACAGTCGAAGCTTCTAACATTACATATGTCTCCTCAAAGGCAGAGTTTGTGCCCTTTCTTTCTTCATAGTCACACTGTTTTGTCCTTGGAAACACCTATTTCACCTCTGGAACTCTCTGGAATTCTAATGGAGCACATGTTTCCTTCCTTTCCCAAGGAAGGAAAAATAATCTGACTATGGATCTATATGAAGAGTCAACTGGCTGTCCACCAGACAACAAGATGAGCAAGAAGCCAGTGGCTCTGATGACGAAGGAGCCTCCTGTTAAGCCAGCCCCCGAAACATATAGATAGACACCAGCAATCCTTGCGATTTAAGCCAGAAGAAGGCTGGCTAATGTTACCAGCACTGACAAGGAAACCAAATAGGAAAGCAAAGCTCAGATTCTCCTTGTGTTTTAGGCCTGGTTGGGACTCTGGAGATATTTCAAGAACCCCTTAATCCTTTATATGTTTCTCTTTTCTTCTTCAAAGCCGCCGTACTCATTATTTCAAATGCTCTTCATAAAAGAACACCTTAGGGGCGTCTGGGTGTTAAGTTCAGTCGGTTAAGCTTCCAACTTCGGCTCAGGTCATGACCTCATGGTTTGTGAGTTCAAGCCCCTCATCGAGCTCTGCGCTGACAGCTCAGAGTTTGGAGCCTGCTTCGGATTCTGTGTCTCCCTCTCTCTCTGCTCCTCCCTTGCTCGTGTTCTCTCTCTCTCTCTCAAAAATAAACAAACAAGCTTTTTGTCCGACATCTTAGCGAGGTTGCAGTGGTGGCCGCTGCTCTCTGAGCTTAGCTATGCCGCCCAAGGACGACAAAAAGAAGAAAGATGCCGGGAAATCGGCCAAAAAAGACAAAGATCCAGTGAATAAATCTGGAGGCAAGGCCAAAAAGAAGAAGTGGTCCAAAGGCAAAGTTCGGGACAAGCTCAATAACCTGGTCTTGTTTGACAAAGCAACATACGAAAAACTCTGTAAGGAAGTTCCCAATTATAAGCTTATAACTCCAGCTGTTGTTTCTGAGAGACTGAAGATTCGAGGTTCCCTGGCCAGGGCAGCCCTTCAGGAGCTCCTTAGTAAAGGACTTATTTTACTGGTTTCAAAGCACAGAGCCCAAGTAATTTACACCAGAAACACCAAGGGTGGAGATGCCCCAGCTGCTGGTGAAGATGCATGAACAGATCCCGCCAACTGTACATTTTGGAAAATAAAACTTTATTAAATAAAAAATAAAAAAATAAATAAATAAACACTTTAAAAAATTTAAAAAGAATACCTTGAAATAAAAAGATATTAATTTTTTAAGTTACAATGAGAAAACTAGATCATAGATCTGTCTGCACATAGTGATGGTGTTGGGACTAGAATCCAGACTCCTTACTGTTAGGTCTTTCTGTTCCATGACTCCAGTTCCCCATTTCGTCATAACCTAAACCTTGCCTTCTCCTTCCATCTACCCTGGGCCTAACAAACAGGCCTGGAGGTTACCTTCCTTAGTCCAGCATTCATTTGCAGACAAAAGAGATTCCTTTGGTGAGCAGGCACCTACCAAATGCTCTCTGGCTCCCTGGAGGATCACAGACCTTCTGGCCCCCAATGAAATGGAATTTTCACAAGTAAGCATAAAAAATGTCAGCTATACTATCAGATGAAGAAACTTCTGAGCCTAGGGCCTAACAGAGTTCCCAATCTCTGAGCACATAGGTGGGATTTCCCCTCCTAGGGAGTGTGGGAACCTCATTCCATCCTGTAACTCTATCCCATCCTGTGATGTCATGTCCTCAACTAAACCTCCATGCAGAGGACAAAGACTAAGAATAATAACTGATAGCATTTAGTGAGGATTGCTTTGTACCATTGCCATTCTAGGGACTTTATGTGGATTAATTCATTTAGTCTTACAATAACCCTGGGAAGCAGGTACTATTATTATCCCCATTATACAGACAAAGAAACTGAGGCCTGGAGAGAGTAAGTAACTTGTCTACAGGGTTGGGAAGTGTTAGAAGCTGGAATCCAAGAACAGGCAATCTGGCACTAGAGCCGGTGATATTCACACTATAGCACAGGCCTTCACAGCAGGAATGCACTGCAGCCCTTGTGATGGAGGGTGGGACTCTTCTACATCACTCAATTTCCCTCACCAACTGCCCTACATACCCTAGACCACCAATACTGTGTCTTGTCTGCTGCCCAGGCACCTTTGCCTTGTTGTCCACCAAAACTCCCTCCACACTGGCTTCAGCACAAATCTGCTCACGCCTCTTCCCTGCACAGAAGCCCTCCTTGGCTCCCCACTGCCAAAGTAGAAAATGTCTCAACTGCTTAGCCTAGGATTTTTGGCCTTCCAAAATACGGCTCCAGCTTACTCTGAGCATAGTCATTCCCTTCAGGTGAAAGGCACACCTCTCTTCTTTCCTTCAGGTCCAGCTTTCCTCTCCTACACTACACTGGCCTCTCCACCCACAATAGTCTGCCCTATTTAACAGTCTCCATCTTAACTTGAGAAAAATTTCAGCCTAATATCCCCAGCTATAGGGGCCAAAGTTAGAGAGGCTTTGAGGTTAAACATGGTCCTTTTGGGATTTAGTTCAAACTTCCCGTTTTACAGATGAAGAAACCGACCCCCCTCGTGGGTGTAGACTATTGTTTGTTCTCTGGATGGGGACCATTCATCTTAAAATACTCCATAGTGCCTATAGCTAAGCAAATGAATAGATAAATGTTGAACTCTCCAGGGCAGCATTTCTCCAACAGCGGCCTTGGGACTACTGTATTTAATCTCCCCACCCTTCCACCCCACTTGGATCCTCCAATCTCTGCCCTATTCAATCCTCATCTCTGGGGGTGGTGTCTAGCCTCTGCCTGTGTAGGAAACCATACAGCGGTTTTCAAATTCACACTTGAGTTTGAAAACCACAGTGAGTCTATGGAGGTTGCACCACGGGAGCCACTGAGTAGAGTGAGTCCCAGTACCTGAAGTCTCCCTTCCCCCAGCTACCACTTCCGCCCCTGAGCTTGAGGCAGAGGCTTCTGGGAGCTTAGATGGCTGAAGCTGATGAGGCTGGCTTCTTGGATATCCCCAGATAACCTGGCAGAGCAGCCTTTTCGCCCATAGGCTCTCCAGGGCTGAGTGAAGGACTCTGCCCTCCAACACCCTGACACAAGCTAGTAAAGCCCTCTGGACCCGCTACCAAATCAGGGGTCATCTGACCCAGAAAGCACAGGCAGGAGAAGCAGACAGATGGGTGTCACTGGGCCAGGCCGGGCCAGGCCAGGCGAGAGAACGGGTGCTCCTTCTGTGAGGCCAGTTCTCTACAAGGGGCAACGGCGTCCACTCATTGAAACACTGGAGTCTGGCACACAGAACCAGCTTGACAGGGACTGGGCTGGACTGCATCTAGGGGATGCAGAAGCACTGGGGAGAGGCAGGGGTCTGTGTGCCAGGCGGGCAAGGGCACCGGCTGGGCGAAGCCCACAGACAGGGTGCCCTCCTTCATCTCCCTCTGCCTCCTCTACCTCACCCAGCTGGCCTCGCCGCAGGCTGAGGAAGCCACTGTGCCCTGGGACCTTGGGTCAGCGCTCCCGGCCCGCGCCCATGCTGCCCGCCACCGGCAGCATCTTCCTGCGTGCAGTTCTCCGGCCAACTGCCCTTCCCGCTGCTGGGGACCCCGTGCCCGCACCTACCCACGCCGTGCCGCTCCTTGTCAGTTTTGCGCCAGGGGGCCATGGCTGGGCCAGGGGGGCTGTGGGCGCCTCGCGTCGTCCTGTGGGGAAGCAGCCAGGCTAGGCGCTCCGCAGCCGGGCCCCACTTCCTTCCTTTTTTCGAACTCCGTCTCAGGGCCCGCCCTCCTCTCCCCGGGGCGCCCGCTCCTCCCCCTCCCTCCCATTGGGCTGGGGCACATTAGAAGACCAGAAGGTCCACTTCAACCTGCTCCTCCCCAGGCAAGTGGGCAGAAGCCAAGCTGGTACTTGCGGCCTCCCCAGGCCACCACTCCAAGGGCAAGAAGTTCGCAGATAACTGAGCCCAGTGACTGGAACCCAGCTCCCACCCACTGCGCCCGAGCAAAGCTTTGCTGTCTAATGTGAATTCAAATCCACATTTGCTGATAAGCAAAAGATGGGATATGCCTACTTCTTATAATTCTTGTGTGGATTAGGGGAGATAATGTACACAGCAGGTGACAACTATACACCTACAGAGGAGATCATTTGTGGTTTAATATCCTGTTGGTGCCACGGACTCATGAAAAGCTGATAAAAGCCCAATAAACTCTCCTGTGAAAGTACACAAGCATGGGATTTACCAACAATGCCAGAGGTAAGGGTGCTCTGAAAGTCAGCCACAGGCCCCCAGGAAAAATGTCCTAGAGTTAGGCTAATGAAGACATTTTTGGAAAAATCTCATTTTTGCTCTGGGAACAGATTCTATCAAGAAACAAAAAAAGTAGGGGCACCTGGGTGGCTCAGTCGGTTAAGCCTCTGACTTTAGCTCAGGTCATGATCTCAAAGTCCATGAGTTCAAGCCCCACATTGAGCTCTGTGCTGACAGCTTACAGTTTGCAGTCTGCTTTGGGGTCTGTGCCTCCCTCTCTCTCTGTCCCTCCCCCACTTGCGCTCTGTCTCTCTCAAAAATAAAATAAACAAACATTTTTAAAAAGTTTTTTTTAATTAGAAAAAAAAGAAACAAAAAAACCCCACTTTAACCCACAGTAATATGACTGAATTAAAGTCTTCCCAAATTTTCTTTATTCATAACTCTCAGTACTCTTTCTGCCTTACATTAGAGAGTCAATAAGATAGAGTAGACAATATCACAGCTGACAGGCAGCTATGGCAAAATATTAATTTCATTTTATCTAAAATTATTTCTTTTTTCAGGCAGCTGGGTGGGTCAGTTGGTTAAGCATCCTACTTTGGCATCCTACTCACTGCTTGCGGGTCTGAGCTGACAGGCTCTGTGCTGACAGCTCTGTCTCCATCTCTCTCTCTCAAAAATAAACATTATAATAAAATAATTTCCCTTTTGGTTTTCAAGCAGAACAGTTTAGGTAGTATCTTTTGTAGTGAGCAGTTGAGTCAGTCTCAGAACCAGTAGGATAAGTAAATAAATATAAAGAAATGTAATGTAAATATAAAGAAATTGGTTTATGTGAATGTGGGGCTGGTTTGGCACATCTCAAATCTGTAGGACAGGCCATCAGGAAGTGGAAGCTAAAATTTTTCAGGCAGGAGTTACTGTCCACAGATGGAGTTTCTTCTTTTTCAAGGAAATCTCATTTGAGGCCTTTCAACTGATTGGATCAGGCCTACTCAAACTATTGAGGATAGTCTCCTTCACTTAAAGTCAACTGATTGTAGATGTTAATTACACCTACGAAAGGCTTTCACAGCAACACCTAGATTGGTGCTTGACTGAATAATTAGGTCTGTAGTCTCACCAAGTTAACTCATAAAACTAATGATCTCAGCAGTATTACAAATCAGACTGTACATCAGAGGTTGGTGAACTTTTTCTGTAAAAGGGTCAGATAGTAAATATTTCAGTCTTTGCAGGCCAATAGTTAAAATCAAGTATATTATGTAAGTACTTGTATAACAAGAGGGGAAACAAATTTCCACATTTTTATTGATAAAATTCTAAATTTGATATTAATAATTGAATATATTCTTTTGTGAATAGGTCTAGTAATGAGGAAAAGTAATTATGGGGGAAGATCACATTTCACTTCACTGGAGTTAAAAATTAGCATTCCCTTTAATCAAAATAGATTGCAAATGTTCATGTTAATGCTGATCTGTAATAAAATTTTACAGGTTTCATCTTTGAAAATGTCTTTTCCCACAAATGGTATGTAGTGAAGCATTAATCTCACCCAATAAGTGGTCTGATATTTGTCCTCAGCTACTAAGAATTGATCTTAGGCCCTTGGAATGTCATGGTTTGCTTGGGAAACTTAAGCCACATTGAATAGTCTAAAAATATGATTTAGAGAAGGGGCTGACCATGCCAAAAAGACACAGAATGTAATATGGGCCACATGGTATCAGTTGACCTGGAGGCTGATTAACTATTGTGGGCAATCAATTCTGTCTATATGATAGAACCCTAATGCTACGCTATGTGCTTCTTCCCTAGACTCCATTAAATCTGTACCCTTTCCCAGGAACAAATGTGAGAAACAATAGCTTTCAGTAAGTTCTGTGAGTCCTTCTAATGAATTATTGACCCTGAAGGTGGTTTGGGGAATATCCCAAACTTGCAACTGGTGTTAAAAGTGAGGATAGTCTTGTGTGGACTGCTTGTCCTCTAAACTTTGTAGTTGGCTCCATCTCACAGTTGGCTAAAACTCTCAAAGGAAGGTACTGCCAAATACTAATTATCAATCCATGAGGATAAGATTTTTATTAAGCATTTTCACTGCTTGGAATGCATCTACAGGATTTTATTAAATTTGCCTTTTAGCATGCCATTATATTGTAGATTAATCACTTCCAGCTGAAGGTTAAATGGAAGCTCCTCAATTGCTCAGTTAAATGGATTTTGAAATTTAATAGTTTCTTTTGTATTGTACTGAGGTCTGATAAACATTGCTGGAACTATAGTTTGAGCTGGGAAAATATGTTCCCTAAAAAATTGTGTAGTAATGGAAATCTCACTTTTTGATTTAAGTTTTGACAGCATAGGAAGTTTTTAAAGCAGCTTGACATTACTTGTGATTTCATCAAAATGACTTTACTACTCTGTATATAATCAATTGTTTTGAATTTTGGTTGAATCCATTAAGAATCATTATGACATCAGGAGCACCTGAGTGGTTCAGTCAGTTAAGACTCCGACTTCAGCTCAGGTCATGATCTTGAGGTTGGTGAGTTTGAGTCCCACGTCGGGCTCTGTGCTGACAGCTTGGAACCTGGAGCCTGCTTCAGATTCTGTGTCTCTCTTGCTGTCTGCCCCTTCCCTCCCATCCTCTGTCTCTCTCTGTCTCAAAAATAAATAAGCATTGGGGCGCCTGTGTGGCTCAGTTGGTTGAGCATCTGACTTCAGCTCAGGTCAAGATCTCACGGTTCATGGGTTTGAGCCCTGCGTTGGGCTCTGTGCTGACAGCCAGCTCAGAGCCTGGAGCCTGTCTTCGAATTCTGTGACTCCCTCTCTCTCTGACCCTCCCCTGATCATGCTGTTTCTAATCTCTCTCTCTCAAAAATAAATAAAACATTAAAAAATTTAAAAAATAAATAAGCATTTAAAAAAATTTAAAGGATCATTACGATATCTGCAGTAATAGCTAATTTCCAAAGTCAGCCAGTGTTCAATAGTAGTGGTTGAAGGCTGTTCTCGTTAAGAAAAATTTCAATCTCGACCCTGAACTCAAAGTCACTGGGGACTTATTACTGTTAAGCCATCAGACTGCAATGAGTTGGTAATGCAGGTCAAGATATTCAGCTTCTGTTTTAGACAAAAGTTCACAAAATAGACAATGGTCAAGTCCAGAAGAACTAATGAAATTCACCTTTGACACAATTGGTTCAATAACACATGATAGATTCAAATACTTTCTACAAAGTCCCTTCTGATGACTATTGTAATAAATTAGCATAGGTTGTGTAAATTGTAAATTCATCCAAAAAGCCATTCTGTGCTCCACACATATTTTCATCACCAAGAAATGTAAAACATCTTAGCAGATTCCACTTCAAGTTGTACTGAATTAGTGTTTCCTTGTTTTCTTTGAAAATATTTTTGCTTATAGTTTTTCTGCATGGACTATCTATAGAGGCTAATTCATCATTCACTTCAAACTCAGCATGAACTCATCAAATAACAACTGAGTTGTATTGGTAGCATCTTTCAACTTATCAAGAGCCAAGGAAAACCACTAGAAATCATTTGCCTTGTTTTTAAATTGATTATTGATTTGTTTCCAATGTCTTCAGCTTTTCAGACAACCACTATTATCAAAAGGCTAATGGTCTTAAACTACTTTATTTTCTTAGACACATCAATAGATGTCTTTACTGGTGTGATTAATAAATGAGCCACTTGGAAATGCACATTAGTTGTAGTTTCATTGTCATGTTTTATTTTCATGAGAAATTATGCTATGATGACATTCTGTTCTAAATTTTCCAATTTTTCTGGCCATTGCTTTCTTGTGGTTGAGAGTATTGTGATGAATGGTTACTCCGTTATACTGTATTCTTTTAGCACAGTTGTGTCACTGCATAGTAAACACACTGCTTTCCTGTCTAATTCAATAACAAAATAATTCACACTCCACCATGTCTTAACACTGACATTCGGATCCCACTACTCTTCCCTTCTCTTCCTTCTTCTTCTTCTTCTTTTGAAATGATGGCTATTGCACTGGTCATTAAAACAAAATAATAAAATAAAATAAACTATTGCTGGTGGGGCACCTGGGTGGCTCAGTTGGCTAAGTGTACGACTTTAGCTTAGGTCATGATCTCACAGTTCATGGGTTCAAGCCCCACATCGGGCTCTGTGCTGACAGCTCAGAGTTTGGAGCCTCCTTCAGATTCTGTCTCTCCCTCTTTCTCTGCTCCTCCCCCATTAATGCTCTGTTTCTTTCTGTCTCTCAAAAATAAATAAAAGTTTAAAAAATAATAATAAAATAAATTATTGCTGTACAGAAATACACATGGCACTTGCAACACTGTGGAGATTATAACCACATACCTGAGATTTGTAGGCTGCTGAACACTACTGCAAAGCAAGGAGAGCACCATAAATCTTTGTTGCAAGTTCTCACCTTTGCCATCATAACATGAAAGCTCCTATTGTTGTTATATAAATGAATGGACAAGAGTGTGTTCCTATAAAACTTTATTCATTTATGGACAATGAAATTTTCATTTCATATAATTTTCACATTCTTCTTCTTCTTTCTTTGCAACTATTTAAAAATATAAAAACTATTCTTAGTTCATACCCTGTATAAAAACAGCTGGTGAGCCAGACTTGGCCAATGAACCATAGCGTGTCACCCCTTGCCATACAGAAGTCTATCATCTTCATAAACCCATAGCCAGGTGTTTAAAAAGTTTCCTGTTTTTTCAGCTTAGGATTCTAATATATATATATAGACAAGTCAACATCAACACTATGATAAAGAACTTGGTTGTGAGGATAAGAGTAGGTGCTGATGTCAAAAAGTAAACAAGGTTAAGATCTGAGCAAGACTGAAGGTATTTTCCCCATTCAGCTTGTGACATAACCTAAAGTAAGGATCTTTCTTTTTTTTTTTTTTTTAAATAATGCTAACATATTAAAACTTGAAAAATTGCTTGTAGTCCAGGGAGATGACATTTGGGAAGTTATTTTGACCGAAGATTAATTAACTTCTTAAAGGAGTGTTTTATTTTGTTGGGTTTTTTTAAAATATAGAAATCTTTTAAACATCATACTGATTAGGATATGGCTTTGTCTTTCAGAAATACAGGCTGTTTATTATAGTTACTGATTATATGGCACCATGAAAAATTTTGGCAAGTGAGACTGATGGTCAAATATAAAAATCTGACTAAAACCACTTAAAGAATTTACAATTGACCACATAATTTTATTAAACACCCTCTGGCTATTTACCAAAGCCACATAACCTGGCTATTAGGTGGTGCAGTCTTCATGACTATAATTTCACAGACTCTGAGATATGAACAAGGGTTTCTCTGGCCAAGACCCTCCTGAGGTCCAGATCCATGTGTCCAACTTCTTTCTGGACCTCCTCTCCTTACCCCACAGTTACATCTCCTTTTCCAAAACCAAGCTCATCATGACAGCCACATCCGGGACCTATCCCTCTTTTGATGGTTTCTATCCGATGTAACAGGTAAAGTGACCAGACACCGCTCCACCTAATGTGCTAGAATCCCAACTTCATCACTCACCTAATTGTGTAGTTTGAAGCAAACTACTTAACTTTTCTAAGGCTGTTTCCTCAAGAAAAAAAAATACTAACATTTACTGAGTACTTACTGCATGCTAGTCCCATATTTAACATTCGATGTACATTATTCCATTTAGTCCACAAAGTAGTCCTATGAGACAGGTACCATAATTATCTCATTTTGCTAATAAGTATACAGAGGCCAGAGGGGTGAGACCCTTTTTATAGCCACCAACCACTATGATTACCTATGAGCAGTATCACTACTTTCTCTTTCTTTATTTCAGGTCAGAAACTTGTCTCATCTTAATCTCTCTTTTACTCCATATGATCATATCAAAAACAGCTCTTGGATCTGCCCTCTCCTCCATGATGCAACCTTGTCAAGATCCTCATTTGAAACTTGGACTTGAACTCCCTGCCTCAAGTCTTGGCTCTTTCCAATCTCTTCATCATGTTACCTCCAGGACACTTTGCCCAAGCAATTGTGGTCTCTTCAAACTCTTGAACCACACTAGAAAAGATAAACAAAGCAGGTTTGTGGTAATGTGGGAGATTTTACTACCTTTATAAAATCAAAACATTGCACAGAAAAGTACCATGCAAAGCTTCAAGTGCAGGTCAAAGAAATCCATCTGGAACTATGTTTAGGCAAATTGTAGAAATGTCCTTCCACAAGGCACAGCAGAAGGGGAAGCTTTTAATGTCTATTTTTCTCAGAATCATAGATTTAGGTCTCTGTTTTGCTACATTTCACTAGTATGGCACTAATGACTATTAAATATTGAAATAGTCTCACTGTCTCAAGCCCCTGAAGTGGCCTCCTCCTATTCTTTTCCTTGGGAAGTCCTCAGTGGGCGTCACTGGGGTCACTGTTGCCTGCCAGCATATCCCCTTTAGTTCAAAGAGGGGGACCTTTTTCATGTATGTCTCTCAAGCTCTCAGCCAGAGTGCATCTGGACCCGGGGCAGGGAGGTTACACTGGAATGTCACTTGGTAAATGCTGGGGTCTTCTGGCCCATCCACTGGTGTCTTTCATGTGGCTGCCTTTGGGAACTTCAGCCCTCAGAATATTATTCAGTATTTTTTACCATCATCTCTTCTTGTGTTACTCATAGCAAATAGCTTCTATGAGCATGTTCTGGTTAGTTCACACAATCTGGAGTGAAAACTTACACTACCCAACTTTCATTTACCAGAGTAAACCTTAGGTCCCTATCAGGACTAGAAAGAGACTCTAGGTAAGAAGTATAAGCATACTCAAAAGAAATTAGCTACACTAAAGGAAGCAGCCATAGCAACCACAAAGATTTTATGTAGATAAGGAGGCACTCAAATAATTCTGCCTTAAGGTTACAGTGAAGTCTCTAGAAACGAATGTGTGAGTGGGGGTTGAAGATGAGGGAGGATCAGAAGCTTTCCTGCTTAATAGGATTCAGTTTATTCCATTAAATGTAAATAGCCTCAAACCTTACTGCTAATTAATACTCCACAGGCTGCAGGGCGGGGGAGGGGGGGTCTGTCTAAACTGTCAAAACCCTAGTTAATATCCCTTAGTGCATCCTCCATACCACTTAAGATACTAGCTAAACTCCTAAGTAGAACATCATCCAGGGCCCTCATGATCATATTCTAGCTCTCCTCTACAGCTTCATTTCCTGCCTCCTCTGCACTGCCCGTTCCTCCACCACCACCTCCTCCTCCCCGTACCACACACACACACAGTCACTCTCCACCACATGACACTATAGAACAGAGGTAGTGTCTTACCACATGTAGTATTTGAAGTGTCCCCAAAGTGCCACAAGTTCTCACATCTGTGTATGCTCTTGTCTTTCCACCAACAAGAACACCCCTTCGTCTCTAGGCTAACCTGTTCTGAGAAGATTTCCTCGGTAACACCCTCCCCACTTCTCAGGTCCTCCTCCAGCCACAGCCAGCCAACCCTCCTGGGCACCACAGGAGTCCATGCTCACTGCTATCCTTACTCCTTAGCTGCCTATTCTGTCCAGAAGCTCTGGGCAAAGCTGCCAAGGCTCATGTTGCACGTATAGGTATATCAATCCTGTTCCCTGTTCATGTTTGACTGGCACTGACTGGCTGTTATCTAGCAACGACTACTTTCAACAGAGTTCCAGTGCCAGCAGCCCAAAAGCCAAATCTGGACGGTGGCCTATTTGTTTAATAAGCTCATTTGATTCTCAATGTTTCATTAAAATTAAATATCACCAAGAACTAACAATCAAGGGCTTTCACCTAAGCTTCTAGATTTTGAGCTTTTCTTGAAATAAATATGAAAATCTAGCAACTTAGCTCTGTACTTCCACAAGGCCAAAATTAGCCAGAGCAAAGTCAGCTGCCCTCTGTTAGCCTCAGAGCACACTCTCTTACCCACCATGGTTCTCAGCACTCCCTTTTCCCCATCTAGTACTGAGGCCAGGTCTCCACCACCATTTGTTATCAGATTTACATTATTGATTTTCTTAATAAAGACAAAAAAGATAAACTATTTGAGCTCATATTCCATCAGAAGTGGTAAAACAAGAGAAACTGAGAGGATAGGTTTCAGGGAACAGGGGAGAAGAGGTATATGTTTTGAGATGTGAAGAACAGTTCTAGATGGATGTCTATGTCCAAAGAGTTCTTGGGTTGCCATAACTCCACTTACTTCACTCACTTAAGGTGCCTGGTTAGTCCCTGGAGACATCTGAGTTGCGACTCTTGGTATGTGCGCTGGAAATGAGGTGATAGCAAACCAAAACAATCAGGTTCTCTCATTTTGGAAGTATAAATGGTAGGTGTTCCTAAGGAAAGCAAATTGCTAGAGCCAAGAGTATCTCTTGAACAATGTCAGTCTTGGAGAAATCAAAACCAGATCAAGTATACGTCTTAAAAGAAGACAAGTGATTCCTCATAAACTCTTATGTTCTGGCAATAAGCCTCCAACAATTTGGGTGTAACTCTTCCCCAAGACGTCCAGTGCACATTTGCACACCATGTTATAATTGTCGACCTACCTGACTTCCACCCATCTCTAGAGGTTGAGAGCTCCTTTAACTCCACACACATCTATTGACAGCCCATTACGTGAAGTGCTCTGATAGGCACTGAGGATACACCTTGGCGAAAACCACAGACAAGACTCCTGCTCTCACAGATCTCATAGTCTAGCAGGGAAGGCAGAAAACCAACAAGTACACCATAACGTTTAATAAAGAAAATAAAAGGGCACCTGGGTGGCTCAGTCGGATAAGCATTCGACTTCAGCTCAGGTCATGATCTCACTGTCTGTGAGTTCAAGCCCTGCATCAGGCTCTGTGCTGACAGCTCAGAGCCTGGAGCCTGCTCATGCTCCATCTTTCTCTCTCTCTTTCTCTCAAAAAAGAAACATTTAAAAAAATAAAGAAAATAAAACAAATGATACAAAAAAATGTCTTGGGGGTCTGGAAAAGGGGAGAGTCAGGGAAGAACTCCATGAGGAAATAATATTTAAGAAGTGATATCTGGGAAAAGAATGTTCCATGGAGAATTAACTGCAAATATAAAAGTCCTAAAGGGAGAACAAACTTGGAGCATTCAAAAAACCAAAAAAAAAAAAAAAAAAGGGGGGGGGGGGGCCTGGGTGGCTCAGTTGGTTAAGCGTCTGACTTTGGCTCAGGTCATGAACTCACATTCATGGTTTCGAGCCCTGCGTCAGGCTCTGTGCTGACAGCTAGCTCAGGAGGCTGAAGTCTGCTTCAGATTCTGTATCTCCCTCTCTCTGACCCTCTCCTGCTCATGCTTGTCTCTCTCACTCTCTCAGAAATAAATAAAACATTAAAAAAAGGTGGGGGGGGGGCTAGTGTTATGGGAATGCTGTGACTGTATGGTAGGAAATGAGTTTGGAAATTAGGTAGGAACCAGATCATGGAGGACCTTAAAGGCCATGGTAAAAAGTCTGAAGTTTAATCTAACACTGGGAAGGGAGAGAACCAAGTAAGCAGCCATGTACCATTCAGGAGCTGGCCTGGCACTCAGTCTATGGAGTTGTTCTCAATGAAGATGAAAAATTTCTCAAAACATTAACATAAGATGATCTATGGCCATGATGGATAAAAACAAAAACAAAACTACTCTGTAATCATGACTAAACACAGAAAAAATATGAACAGTGTATAACCCAGAAAATGACCAAACATCTCCCCATCATGGCTAATATGAATGGGTAATGTTTTGTTGTTTTTTTTTTCTGTTAACCAATTTCAGCTTTAGTCTTTTTCTAATCTTCATCCTTCTAAGTGAGATTTATCAATACATCTAATCATAGAATTAACCCCCCTTCCTTCAACACTACCTAAAATCACCAACACAAGCCCACAACCTATAATAAAGTCCCTTGTAACACCTATGGCTTCCGATGGCATACAGTTACAAGCACCTGAGGTGTGTTGCTGGTGGTCTTTTGATAGAGAGCATTGCCAAATGTCACTGGAGGATCTTAAGTAGGAGGTGATATAATTTTTTTCTTTTAATTTTTTCATTTGGAAAAACAACAACAAGCCCTCTAGTTCAAGCATAGAAGAACAAGATGAGTGTGAGTTTGTTTTAGCATTCAGGGAAAAATGATGGTAGATTGGACCAAAGTAGTGCAACAAAACAGTCAAATTCAAGATATATTTCAGAGGTACTGTCAGTATAACTTGCCTGTGAAATGGATGGATATATAAATAAAGTAGGAAACCAAAGCCAGAGACCCAAAATAAAATTAGCTTAAATAAGATAAAAGCCTATTTCTTTTCCACATAAAGTCCTGGTTATGGCATTGCAGCTCCACGAAATCATCAGGGGTACAGTCTCCTTCTTTCTTGCTATTCCACTATCTCTAAGGTTTACAAACACTAAGTGCAGGATCCAAGATGGCACACCACTACATTCCCATTCCAGCCAACAGGAGGGAGACAGGAGAAGACGAGCACATGGCTGAGAAGCAGCACTCATCACTCCTGCTCATATTCCTCTGGCCAGTACTTGGTCCTGTGGCCACACCCACCTCAAGGAAGTTTGGGAAATATACACTTACTTTATCTGGGTGGCCATATGTTCAACTAAATGATCTGTTACTATGGGAGAAAACAGTTATTGAAGAAAGACAAATCCTGTTTGGATTTAGTTAAGGAGAAAATAGAAGATAAAAAGAAGCAACGAATATAATCAACTCTTTTAAAGAGTTTTATTAGAATGAAGAGCAGATAAATGGAGTAGCAGCCAGCTGGAGGAGACCATAAAATCAAGAAGTTTAGAGAGCTGTGATGACAATGGATATGTGTCTTTCAAATCTCCTTCTGTAAAGAACATAATTGCCTATGGTTCCAGGTGCTATGTTTGAAATCCTTTCCTCTTCATTCATACCAAGACTATATGTCCCATGGCCTGCTTGAGGTAATAATTAGGGGTGGCAGAGAGACCAAGGTAGGTATGTTCCTGAACGACACAGGACTTCTACGACCAGCAGCTTTGGCCTGAGGACTCAACCTTGGCATTGCTAAAACCTTCTTAGAATTGCAATGCAACCTAAGACTTTCATTTGTCCTTCCCTCCTTCACTCCCTCCCTCCTTCCCCGCTTTCCTTCCTTCCTCTTTCCCTTTCCTTCATAGAGCTCAAATCTGCATCATGATCTGATGGGCTCACCCAATCTTCTTCTCATTTTCCCTCACTAGTGTCTGTAATAGAAATGTCCCAATACATTTTTTGCACGTTTATTTGTGTCTTGGAATCTGATTTTTGGAAGACCTGAACTGATGCGAGAAGAACATGTTTGTAGCCTGATGGGAATGATCCAGGCATGAGGGGAAAAAGGGAACATTCTTGAGAGAGGAAATCATTACAGGTAACCAATCCTTGGGTATATGAGATGGAATGGGATGCATGTCCTTAGGCGGGGGTATCCAGAGTCACTCATTCTAAAAGGAAGGAAGGCAGAAAACATGGTGAAGACCCAGACTGATAAGTTAAGGTGATAGAAGGAAACAAAGGTTGTTCTTTTCAGAGAGGTAGTTGCTTCAGCATACAATGAGAGGGTGAGAGCTGGATTCTAGAGTCAGCCTAACTAGATTCAAAGGGAATCTCCTTCCAGTACCAGCTGTGTTACTTAGGCCCTCAGTTCTCTCATCTTTAAAAGAGACATACTTTGCAGCATCAACTTCAGAAAGTTGAAAGGACTAAATGAGTTAATACTTGCAAGCATTCATATTTAACATTCATATTTAGCACATAAACATGCAATAAATATTATTATTATTTTTTTTTGTAAAGTATGAAGTCATCAGCTGAAATTAAGGAAGGAAAGAAGGTACAGAAAGAGAAGTGAAAGTTATCTTGGAGAATCAGAAGATGAGTGCTCACTGGTCGTAAGGTTGAAGTGAGAGAGTCAAGATGATTATATTTCTTCTGCTACATTCAGCTATTTGGGCACTAATGTAGATTAAGATTCTCTATTCTGGCTGCTAGTGGAATCACCTGGAGAGCTTTTAAAACTTACTAATGTCTCAGGTCCTCCTCTATCCCCCAGATTCTGATTAAGCTGGTCTGGGAAGAGAGTCCAATAGACTTTCAAAGATTTTAATGTGTCACCAGAACAGAGAAGCACTGGAGTAAGGGGAAGAGCTCACTCAGTTATACTAAGTTGGATTTAACTGAGGTTTGGGGTCTTTCCAAGGGAATTTAGAGGAGAGATCAAGGGAGGGCTTAATTATGGATAATAGAATATAAGTTAGCTAAGGAAAAATTGAAGATTTTCATGATGGACAGTAGAATAATGGTTGAGTCAAAGGCTTGGTGTTTCCACTGGAATAGAATTGTTGACATGGGAGGGACCCTGAGAGCAGAAATACCTCATGATTATATATCTTTACATTTTTTTTTTTAACATTTATTACTGAGAAACAGAGAGAAATAGAGCATGAGCATGGGAGGGGCAGAGAGAGGGGGAGACACAGAATCCAAAGCAGGCTCCTGGCTTTGAGCTGTCAGCACAGAGCCTGATGTGAGGCTCGAACCCACAAGCAGTGAGATCATGACCTAAGCCAAAGTTGGACTCTCAACTGACTGAGCCACTCAGAAGACCCTATATATCTTTATCCCAAATGCCAAATACATAGTAAGCCCTCAGATGTTTTATATAAACAACACAAACATTTAACACAATACAATTTAAGTAATTGAAGTACACCATGAGAATTATTATTTCATTTTTTAAACTTCATTTATTTTTGAGAGAGAGAGAAAGCATGAGCAAGAGAGGGAGAGAGAGAATCCCAGTCAGGCTCCGTGCTGTCAGCAAAGAGCCCAGGAGAGGGCTTGATCTCACAAACCATGAGATCATGATCTGAGCTGAAATCAAGAGTCAGACACTTAACTGACTGAGTAACCCAGGTGCACCCCAAGAATTATTCTTGTTCTGGTGACTTTTCTTCAAAGTCCAGCCTAAGAAGTTATTATTTGAATCTAGTTGACCTAAAGTGGTTTTATTCTAAAAGGAGTTTAGTTACAGAGATAAGAATCTACTATAACAAATTTAAGTAGGAAGTCATATATTACAGAGTATTAAGTGGGTCACAGAATTGATGAGGGGGCTGAAGCAACAGACACAGGAATTCCAGGAATAATTAGCCACCAAAGCTAAGTTATGGAACTGGGACTTAGTAATTTTTACAACTGCCATGGTTGATATCCTCCTTCTGTAGTAAATCAGGAATATAAAGAGCAAAAAAAGCCATCAAATAAGTGAGGTGCCAAATATACACCAATGCAATCTTAATTCATTTTGCATGTTGCTACTTAGGTAAAATAGAAAAGTGTTAATAAGTGCTGAAAATTATGTTTTACTGTACAAGGTATCCACGCTCAAGAAACATGAAACAAACTTATTTTTAAAGAGTTATTGATTACTTTGTCAAATAATATGCTCAATATATTTTTGTTCATCATGATACCTTTTCAGGTAAAGGACCTCTAAATTTAAGACAAGGGTTCAACTGTTGATCTTAAAAAATGTATAATAAATATGATTTTCCCTGTTATACTTTTCTTCAGGTTAGCAATTAGACCTATTGCTTTAGAGTATTTCATATGAAAACTTATGGAACATTATTATTTGAAAATATAAAGTAACATATAGTTGAAACACAAGTTTATTATGTTTCCCAGCTTTGTGGACAGCTTGTGTAGTTAAAACAACTCAAGCTAACTTTCTTCTCTTTATTTCTAATGCATAGCTCCAAAATGAAGTTTGTTTTCTTTCTTTCTCTTTCCCTCTCTTCCTTCCTTCTTTTTTTTCTTTTTCCTTTCTTCCCTCCTTCCTCCCTTCTTTTCTTTCTTCCCAGAAAGAGAGAGAGAGAGAGAGAGTTTCACAACCAGAATCTAGAGGGAAGAAAAATAACAGATTATTCAGGGTAAATAATTCATTGTAGCCAGATAGGAAAAGCATTGTTTCAAAGGGCCATCCCTTCACAGTTAGGATACAGAAAAAAATAATTGATATATAAGGCCAGTATCAATTCCACAAGTCCCAATGTTCCTAATAGTCATATTAAGTTAAAAACATTTCAGGTTTTCTCATCTATACCTTGTGTCTCACAAACTTTTGTATATTTTATTTTGGTTAACTGTATATTATTGTCTTAAAAATAACATGTAAATTTTAATATCTTATCTGGAAATAATAAAATATTTACAAAGATTTTAAAAAATTTATTTATTTTCGCCATGTGTCATTTTTTTTGGGGGGGGGGGAGGTCACAAATTAGGTGAGCAATCTCACAAACAAAGCAATCATGACCTAAGCTGCAACCAAGAATCAGATGCCTAACTAACTGGGCCATCCAGACACTCCTCTCCAGTCAACTTTTGTTGGAATGATTAGCCTTTGGAGACTCAAGAAGGGTCCATGGGTAGAAAAATTCCTAAATTTTAGCATGTTTTAACTGTTTTCCTAGAGCCTTGATGTCCAAAAAATAGCTCTAATATAAGTAAAATCCCTTCTCTTCTTTTTTTTTTTAAAATTTTTTTTTTTTTAATGTTTTATTTATTTCTAGGAGAGAGAGAGACAGCGTGAGCAGGGGAGGGTCAGAGAGAGAGGGAGTCACAGACTGAAACAGGCTCCAGGCTCTGAGCTGGCAGTCAGCACAGAGCCCAACGCGGGGCTCGAACCCACAAACCACGGGATCATGACCTAAGCGAAAGTCGGACTCTTAACCGACTAAGCCACCCAGGCGCCCCAAATCCCTTCTCTTCTTAAGGTTTTTTTCTGTTTTGTTTTGTTTTAAAGGCTGCATCATTAAGGCCTTTCTCTGAATGTTGTTTTAGAGAAGTTTGATGTCTGACTAATTCTCTTGCCTCTGTAAGTTATTTGATTTTTTTTTTTTTTTGCTGGCGTTTATGAGATTTTTCTTTCTTTCTTCAAAATATCTAATAGTTTTGAGTGTTTTACATCAATTTTCCCTGTTTGGAGTGCTGTGGTATCATTTGCATCTCCTTAATAGAGCTTTTGGGGCAGGAAGGAGGGGGTTCAACAGTTCATAATGTAGTCTTGTTTGCTGTTTCCTTCATATAACAATTTTGCATAGTTTAAGTCTGTTTTTGCCTATTTCTGTCATGGAACTTCAGTGACTTTACAAGGTTCCTAGTCAAAGAGTGCCCCCTCCTGTCAGTGCAGAGAAGTATGGTCTTTAATTAGTTTTGGGGGCTTCGGAAGAATTCTGAGTCCTTAGATGTTATGGCTCTTTTGTCTTTTAAGACCCACATTTTCCCTTTTGTTTTTTTTCCCCTTACTTTCCAACCTACAAAGGAATTCTCAATAAGAAATTACTTATTGGTTTCAATTTTTGAAGTCACTAAAGTTGGGGGATTTGGTGCAGTTTTAGGTTTACATAAAAATAGAGTAGAAAATACAGAGTTCCCCTTCTGATTTAGCATGCATCTAGAAGCTGACTGCGTTCTTTTCCATAGAACAGGTAAGTTTGTGGCTACCTTCCCTGCCCTGTCTCTCTAGCTCGCCCTGTCACCAGTATCTCCCTGGAAGGAGCTCCTACACATGTCTGTCTTTTGTAGTTGCCACACAAAAGCGGGGTCCCTGGAATATCTGGCTCTGACAGCCAAAGGAGCTTGTATTCATGAGTCCCACAGGACTGCAGCAAACAAACAGGCAGTTATAAACAGGCATAGGAGTACTCACCTGTGGCTATACACTTGGTTCCAGTGGAGAGAAAGGAGACA
Source organism: Hyaena hyaena (assembly GCF_003009895.1). Lineage (NCBI taxonomy): Eukaryota > Metazoa > Chordata > Mammalia > Carnivora > Hyaenidae > Hyaena > Hyaena hyaena. Next base: position 161,920 of record NW_024080734.1, on the reverse strand, counting down.
AAAATCCATCTCCTAGTTTCCCCATGGAAGAGCCCTAACTACCTGCTTCCTCAGCTGCAGACTGAGGGTCTAGGTGCTGGCTGCAATCCTCTCCTTTGGGGCACTGTCAGGTCCTGGCAAACCCACAATACTAGGAGCCACAAGAAAAAAGATGGTGGCTTGGACAATTACAAAGGATTGAGAAACAACCAAGAGCTCAAGCCGACTTAATCATCAAGGTTAATATTTTATGTGAGACCATGAAGTCAAGTTTAGAAATGGTGGCTGTTTTATCTAATGCACAAAAACCAACACAAAGTCAAGAAATATGTTCTGAACAAACAAACATAGCTTAATGAAAGAGATAAGTGATTTATCTGATAAAGAATTCAAAACAACAGTCATAAGATAGATGCTCACCAAGATCAGAACAATTCATGAATAAGTGAAAATTTCAACAGAAGATAGAAAATATAAGAAAGTGCCAAATAGAAGTCACAGAACTGAAGAATACAACAACTGAAATTTAAAAAGTCAATAGAGAGGTTCAACAGTAGACTGGATCAAGTGAAAGAAATGATCACCAAACTCAGAGACAGGGCTGTGAAATTCATCCAATTAGAGGAGAGAAAGAAAAAAAAAAAAGGATGAAAAAATGAAAAAGACATGAGGATAGATTAAGGAACTTGTGGGACATTGTTACATAGACCACTATTCACTTTATAGAGGTCCCAGAAAGAGAAGATTGAGGGAAAGAGCAGAAAGCTTATTCAAAGAAATAATCCATGAAAACTTCTTCAACAAAGGGAAAGAAACAGACATTCAGATCCAGGAAGTACAGAGAATTCCAAAAATATAAATTCAAGGAGGCCCACACCAAGACACAACATAATTGAATAGTTGGAAGTTAAAGACAAGGAGAGACAAGACAAGGTTTTAAAAACTGCCAGAGAAAAACAACTTGGTACATACAAAAGAAACCCCTGAAGACTATCCCCAGATTTTTCAGCAGAAACATTGCAGATCACAAGGGAGTGGCAAGATATATTGAAAGGGATGAAAAAAAAGAAAAAATGACAACCAAGGAGACACTACACTACCCGACTAAGTTGTTATTCAGAATTGAAGAAGGGCACCTGGGTGGCTCAGTTGATTGAGGATCCAGCTTTGACTCAGGTCATTATCTCACAGCTTGCAAGTTGAGCCCTTCAACAGGCTCTACTGTCAGCATGGAGCCCACTTTGGATCATCTGTCTCCTTCACTCTCTGTCTATCCCCCACCTCTCTAAGAAGTAATTTAAAAAAATAAAATAAAATCCAGAATGGAAGGAAAGATAAAGAAGTTTCAATACAAAAAAAAGCTGAAGGAGTTCATCACCACTAGACTAGCCTTACAAGAAATGTTAGAGTTCTTCAAGCTCAGCCCAAAGGATGCTAATTAGTAATGGGAAAATATATGTAGGTATAAATATGACTGGTAAAAGTAAACACATAGTTTAATTCAGAATATTCTAATGTTGTAATGGTGATGGGTACATTACTTATAACTCTACTATAAAGTTTAAAGGACAAAGTTATATATTTAAAAATACCATAAAACTACAATAATTTTTTAATGGATATACAAGTTAAAATGCAAATTGTGATTTCAAATACATAAAATGCAGGGAGAAAGAGAATAAAAATGTAGAGCATTAGTATGCATTAAAAGTTAAGTTGTTATTAGCTTAAAATAGACTACTATAAGATGTTACATGTAAGCCTTAGGATAATAACAAAACAAAAGACTGTAGTAACACAGGAAAGATAAAGAGAAAGGAATATAAGCATATTACTACAGAAAATCATCAAATCATAAAGAGATCAGCAGAGGAACAAAAGACCAAAGGAATTAAATATAGCCAGGAAACAAAATGGCAAGAATAAGTCTAAACCTATCAATACTTATTTTAAATGTAAATGGACTAAACTATCCATCCAATCAAAATACATAAATGGATTTAAAAAAAAAAAAACAGGCAAGAGCCATTATATGCTGCCTACAAGAGACTCACTTCATCTTTAAGAACACGCATAGACTGAAAGTGAAGGGATGGAAAAAAAAAATAGTCCAAGCAAATGGAAACCAAAAGAAAGCAGAGATAACTATACTTGAATCTGACAAAAGAGACTTTAAGCCAAAGACTGAAGTAGGAGACAATGAAGGTCATTATATAATGTCAGTCCAATAAGAGTATAAAATATTTATAAATATTTATACAGTCAACATAGGAGAACCTAGATACTGAAAGCAAATTTTAACAGACTTAAAGGGAAAAGCAGACAGAACTACAATAACAGTAAAGGATTTTATTATCTTACTACAACAATGGCTAGATCATCCAGACAGAAAATGCATAAGACCAGAGGGACTTAACAGACATTTAAAGAATATTATATAAAACAGCAGAAGAATACACATTCTTCTGAAGTACACATGGAATAGTCTCCAGGAAGATTATATGTTACATCACAAAACAAGTCAGAATCTTTTCCAACCACAATGATATGGGATAAAAAAAAATCAGTTTACAAAAAGAAAACTAGAAAATTCATAAATAGATGGAGATTAAACTATATGTTCATGAAAAACCAAAGGGTCCAGGAAAAAATCAAAAGAGACATAAAAAAAATCTTAAAGGAAAATGTAAATGAAACATATAAAACTTATGGGATTCAGCAAAATTAGTTCAAGAAGAATTTCATAGCAATAAACGCCTACATTAAGAAAAAATAAAGATCATAGATAACAACCTAAATTTACACCACAAGGAGTTAGAGGAAGGAGAACAAACTAAACCTAAAGTTAGTAGAAGGAAGGAAATGACAAAGATCATAATAGAAATGAATGATATAGAAACTAAAAAAAAAAAAGAAAAGATCAATAAAACTAAAAGCTGGTTTTTTTAAAGATAAAGTTGACAAACCTTTAGCTACTCTTACCAAGGGGAAAAAAAAAAAAGATTCCAATAAGTAAAACTAGAAATGAAAAAAGAAGACATTATGATTAATGCCAGATCATAAGAAAATACTCTGAAAATTATATACCAACAAATTGGAAAACCTAGATGCAATGAACAAATTTCTGAGACATACAACCTACCAAGACTGAATTATAAAAAAATGTAAGATCTGAACAGACCAATTACTAAGAAAAGCCTAAGACTAGATGGTTTCACTGCTGAATTCTACCAAGCATTTAAAAACGAATTAATACCAATCCTTCTCAAACTCTTGTAAAAAATAGAAGAGGAAGGAATACTTCCAAACCCTTTTTACAAAGCCAGCATTACCTTGATACCAAAATCAGAAAATTATAGCTCAATATCCTGGATAAACATAAATGCACAAATCCTCAATAAAATGCTAGCAAACTAAATTCAACAGTGCATTAGAAATATCATTATACCATGTTTCTAGTGGGACTTATTGCATGGAGGCAAGGATGACTTGAAATCTGCAAATCAGTCAATGTGATATACCACAGTAACAAAAAGGATAAAAATCATATGATGATCTGAACAGATGCAGAAAATGTATTTGACAAAATTCAACATCCATTCATGATAAAGACTCTCAACAGATGGATGTAGAGAACATATCTTAACATAATAAAGACCATATATGACAAGCCCACAGCTAACATCATACTGACCAGTGAAAGGCTGAAAGCTTTTCTTCTAAGATCAGGAATAAGACAAAGATGGTCACTCTGACTATTTTTACTCAACATAGTATTGGAAGTCCCAGCCAGGGCAGTTAGGCAAGAAAATAAAAATAAAAGGTATCCAAATTGGAAAGAAAGAAGCAAAACTATCTCTACATGCAGACATGATATATAGAAAAACTTAAGTACTCCACTAAAATTTTGTTAGAACTAATCAACAAATTAACTAAGGTTGCAGGATACAAAATCAACATGCCAAATCTGTTGACTTTAATAATTTAATGACCTACCAGAAAAATAAATTAAGAAAACAACTCCATTTACAATATCATCAAAAAGGATAAATTGTGTAGGAATAAATTTAACCAAGGAGTGAAAGAAGTACACATGGAAACTATAAGACACTGATGAAAGAAACTGAGGAAAACATAAATAAATAAAAAGATATTCCATGCTCATGGAGTGGAGGAATTGATACTGTTAAACTGTACATACTACCCAAAGCAATGTACAGATTCTTTTTAAAAGAAAAAAAAACTTAATGTGTATTTATTTTTGACGGAGAGACAGAGTGTGAGCAGGAGAGGGGCAGAGAGAGAGGGAGAAACAGAATCTGAAACAGGCTTCAGGTTCTGAGCTGTCAACACAAAGCTGGACACGGGGCTCAAACTCACAAACTGTGAGATCATGACCTGTGCTGAAGTCCGACGCTCAACTGACTGAGCTATCCAGGCACCCCAGCAATGTACAGATTCAACACAATCCCTATTAAAATTCCAATGGTATTCTTCATAGAAATAGAACAATCTTAAAATTTGTATGGAAGCACAACAGACCCAAATAGACAAAACAATCTTGAGAGAGATGAACAAAACTGGAGGCATCATGTTGCTCCCTGATTGCAAACTGCATTATAAAGCTGTAGTGAACAAACCAGTATGGTATTGACATAAAAACAGACACATAGATCCATAGAAGAAAATAGAGAAAGCAGAGGCAAACCCACATATATATAGTCAGTTAATTTACAGAAAAAGGGCCAAGAATATACAGTGGGGAAAGGACTGTCTCTTCATAAACGATACTGGGAAAACTGGAAAGCCACAGGAAAAGAATGAAACTGGACCTCTATCTTATACCACACACAAAAAATCAACTCAAAATGGAATAAAGACTTAAACCTAAGAAATGAATCATAAAACTCCTGGAAGAAAGCTTAGACATCCGTCTTGGCAATGAATTTTTATATCTAACACCAAAAACAAAACTCAACAAATGAAAAAAATCAACAAGTGGGACCACATCAAACTAAACATCTTGTGCATACCAGAAGAAACCAGAACAAAATAAAAAGGCAACTAATGGAATGGGAGAAATTATTGCAAAACATGTATCTGTTAAGGGTTACTATCCAAAATATATAAAGAACTCAAAAATTCAATACAAAAAAAAAAACCACCTAAAAATGGGCAGAGGATCTGAATAGACATTTTTCCAAAGACATACAAATGGCCAACAGGTACATGAAAAAATAGTCAGCATCACTAATCATCAGGGAAACACATATCAAAACCACAAGAAATATTATCTCATACCTGTTAGAATGGCTATGATCAAAAAGAAAAGAAATAGCAAGTGTTGGCAAGGATATTGAGAAAAGGCAACCTCTGTGTATTGTTGGCAGAAATGTAAATTGGTACAGCTACTATGGAAAACAATATTGAGATTCCTCAAAAGATTAAAAATACAACTACCATCTGACTGAGCAATTCCACTGCTGGGTATATATCCAAAGAAAATGATAACAGTATAACAGAAATATCTGCACTCATATGTTCATTGCAGCTTTATTCATATAATAGCTAAGATATGAAAACAACTTAAGTATTCCTCAGTGAATGAAAGGATAAAGATGTGTGTGTGTGTATGTGTGTGTGTGTGTGTGTGTGTGTGTGTACATACATACACAATGGAATATTGGCGTGGAAGAGAAATACTACATGTTATCACTTATATGTAGAATCTAAACAAATAATAATAATAAAGTCAAACTCATAGAAACAGAGAGTAGAAAAGTGGTATCCTGGGGCCTAGGGGTGGGGAGTAATGGGGATTAGGGCGAGGTTGCTACAAAACACAAACCTTCATCTGTAAGGTGAATAAGGTCTGAGGGTCTAATATATAACACGGTGACTGTAATTGATAACACCGTTATCATATTATTGAAATTTTCTAACAGAACCTAACTATTCATGTATGTATGTATATATGTATGTGATGTGATGTGACAGATGTGTTAATTATCTAGACAGGAGTAATCCTTTCATAATGTATACATATATCAAATCATCACAATGAACACTTTAAATGTCATACAACTTTGAATTATACCTCAGTAAAACTGAAAAAGACTGACTGTTAGCCATATGCATTTAAGTCTCTTCCATATACTTTTGTGGCTCAGTTTTATCACTGAATAATATTCCATTGTTTAGATGTATCCAGTTTGTTTCACCTATTAAAGGAAATTTTGGTTGCTTCCAAGTTCAGGTATATGAATAAAGCTACTATAAATATTTATGAGTAAGATTTATGTGGATGTAAGTTTTCAATTCATCTGAGTAAATAACAAGGAGTGCAATTGCTGGATTGTATGTAAAGAGTATACCTAGGTTTGTAAGAAATTGCCAAAACGTTTCCCAAAGTAACTGTACAATTTTGCATTTATTTCCATGAGCAAAAAAATGAGAGTTCCTTTTGCTCCAAATCCTTACCAGTATTTGCTCTTTTCGTTGTTTTGCATTTTAGCTGTTCTAACAGGAGTATCATAGTACCTCATTGCTTTAAGTTCTAATCTTGTAATGAGATACGATGTTAAGCATCTTTGCATATACTTACCCATCTGTATATTTTCTTTGGTGAGATGTCCATTCAAATCTTGTAAACATTTTTTTAAAGATATTTTTAAGTAATTTCTACACCCAATGTGGGGCTAGAATCCACAACCCTGAGATCAAGGCTCTCATGTGTTACTGGCTGAGTCAGCCAGAAGCCCCTCTTATGCAGATATTACATTCGGGTTGTTTTTTTTCTTATTGTTGAGTTTTAAGATTATATATTTGGATACAAAACAGATATGTTGTTGCAACCATTTTTTTCCACTCTGGTTTTCATTCTCTTAAAAGTGAGTTTTGCAAATAGCCACAAACATGGAAAGAGCCTAAATGTCCATCAACTGACGAATGGATCAAGAAGATGTGGTTTATCTATACCATGGAATACTACATGGCAATGAGAAAGAATAAAATCTGGCCATGTGTAGCAACATGGATGGAACTCGAGGGTGTTATGCTGAGCAAAATAAGTCAGGCAGAGAAGGACAAATATCATATGTTTACACGTACAGGAGGATTAAAAGGAACTTAGCAGAGGACCATGGGGGAGAAGAAGGGGAAAAATAGTGGGGGAGAGGGAAGGAGGCAAACCATGAGAGACTCTTGAATGCTGAGAACAAACTGAGGGCTGATCGGGGTGGAGGGGAGTGGAAGGGGGGTGATGGGCATGGAGGAGGGCACTTATGGGGGGATGAACACTGGGTGTTATATGGAAACCAATTTGACAATAAACTAAAAAAATAAAGAAAATTTTTTTAAAAAGTGAGTTTTGCAGAGCATAAGTGTTTACTTTTTATGAAGTCCACCTTATCATTTTTTTTTCATGGATCATGAATCATGCTTTTGGTGTTGCATGTAAAATGTCATCACCAAACTCAAGGCCACTTAGAATTTCTCCTGTTACCTTCTAGAAGTCTTATAGCTTTGCACTTTACATTTAGATCTATGATCCATTTTGAGTTATGTTCTTAAAATATGGAAGGTCTGTTTACATTTATTACTATTGTTTTACATATGGATGTCCACAGATGACCCAGTACCATTTATTGAAAAGATAATTCTTTCTCCATTGAATTGTCTTTGTTTCCTTGTCAAAGATCAGTTGACTTTATTTCTGTTTATCTATTTCTGGGCTATCTATTCTGTTCCATTGATCTGTTTTGTCTACTCTTTCCTCAATATAATATTGATTATTATGCCTATATAATGAAGTTTGGTAGTATCAGCCATCCAACATTGTTCTTTTTCTTTAATACTGTGCTGACTATTGGTCTTTTGCATTTTCACATAAACCTTATAACCAGTTATCAATATTCACAAGATAACTTGCTAGAGTTTTGAGTTGGGTTACATTAAATCTATATATCAGCTTGGAAAGAACATCTTAATAATACAGAATTTTCCTACCAAAAATATGAAATATCTATTTATTTGTATCTTTTTTGATGTCTTTTATCCAACTTTTATAGTTTCCCTCATATATGTCTTGTACATATTTTGTTTATGACCATATATTTCATTTTAGGGGGTGATAATGTAAGTGGCATTATGTTTTAAACTTTAAACAAGAATTCTAATTCTTTATTGCTGATATATAAGAAAGCAACTGACTCCTGTATATTAACTTTTATCCTACAATCTTATAATCATTTGTTAGTTCCAACAGGGCTTTTTGTTGTTGTTGACTATTTGAAATTTTCTAAATATGCAATAATGTCATCTGTGAACAAAAGTTTCATTTCTTACTTCCAAAGCTGTATATCTTTTATTCCCTTCTGTCCTATTGTATTAGCTAGAACTTCCACTACACATTGAATAGGAATGGTGAGAAGGGACATTCTATATTATTCCTCATTTGGGGGGAAAGCATCTAGTTCCTCACCATTAAGCATGATGTTAGCTATAGGTTTTTTGTAGATCTTCTTTATGAAGTAGGAAAAGTTCTACTCTGTTGCTAGTTTGTTGAGAGTTTTTATCATGAATGGGTTTTGGATTTGTCAAATGATTTTTTCTGTATCTATTGATATGTTCATATGACTTGTCTTCTTTACTGATGTGACAGATCAGTTGATTTGTGAATGTTCAACCATCCTTACGTAGCTGGAATAAATATCATTGGGCATGGCATATAGTTATTTTTGTACATGACTAAGATTCAATTTGCTCATACCTAGTTGGGAATTTTTGCATTTATGTTCATAGGAAATATTGGACTGTAATATTCCTTTTTTGTAATGTCTTTGTCTGTTTTTGGTATTGGTGGTAATGCTGGCTTCATAGAATGAGTTACAAAGTAATCTCTCTGCTGTTTTTTTTTTTTTTGTGGAAGAGATTGAAGAGAGTTTTCTTAAGTTTTTGGTATTCACCAGTACCACAATCTGAGTATATTGCTTTCTGGTTTTAAATATTATTTATTACTGATTCATTTTCTTTCTAATAGATTTAGGCCTATTTGAATTATGTATTTCTCTTTATGTGGGTTTTGGTAAATTGTGTCTTTCAGGAGAATTGATCCATCTCATCTAGGTTATCAAATCTGTGGGCATAGAGTTGTTATATTCCTCTACTATCTTTTTAATGTCCATGGGATTGGTAGTGATGACCACTTTTCATTTCTAATTTTTTTTCTTAGATTGGCTATATAGTCTGGCATTATCAATTTTATGTATCTTTCCAAAGAACTAGCTTTTGCTTTCATTAACCTTCTGTATTAATTTCCTGTTTTCAATTTTATTGACTTTAGCTTTTATTACTTATTTTCTTCTGCTTACCATGGATTTGTTTTTCTTTTTCTAGTTTCCTAAGGTGAAAGCTTATTTAGATCTTTGTCCTGGTCTAAAATATGCATTCCCTATGACACATTTCCCTCCTTAACCACTGTTTTTGCTATATCCAATAATTTTGATAAATTGTTTTCATTTTCATTTAATTAAAAATTTTTAAAAGTTTTTCTTGAGACCTCTTCTTTGACCTACTTGTTACTTAGAAGTATGTTTGAATAATCTCCAATTATTTGGGAATGTGTTCAGCTATTTTTCTGTAACTGATTTTTAGTTTAATTCCATTATAGTCTTAAGGCATATTTTGAAGGATTTCTATTTGTTTATATCTGTGAAATATGTTTTCTGGCCTAAAATGTGATCTTAGTGATTGTCCCATGTAAGCTTTGAAAGAATGTATTCTGCTATTGTTCTACAAATGTCAATTAGATTCAGTTCATTAAAGGTACTGTTCAGTTCAAGATACATGTATAACTGTTGGAGCTGTCAATAATGGAGGGATGTTGGAATCTCTAATAATGGATTTGTCTGTTTCTGCTTGAAGCATATATCAGGTGCATATACATTAAGGACTGTAATATCTTCTTGGAAAACTGACCCATTCAGCATTATGTAATGACTATCCCTGATGAAGGGTCTAAAGTCTGCTTTGTCCAATAATATATCTTTCTCCATCCTTTTATTTTTAATCTATGTCTTTAAAGTGGATTTGTTCTAAACAACATACAGTTGATCTTGTTTTATTTTTATTTACTCTGACAGGCTAACTTTTAATTGGTGTATTTAGGCCAATAACATTTAAAATGAGTTAAATATGCCATATTTGTAAATATCTCCTATTCATCTCCCTTATTCCACCTTTTTGTCCTTGTTTTCCACCTTTTCTACCTTTAATGGCTTTAATTAGGTATTTTATGATTCTATTTTATTTCCTCTCTTAGCTTATCAATTACACTTTCAAAAAAACATTAGTGGTTGACCTAGAGTTTACAATACACATTTGCAACTATTCTAATTCCACTTTCAAATAATGATATACCACTTCATAGGTAAGGCAGACAGAAACTTTATGAAAGAGCATTCTCAATTCCTTCCTCCCATTTCTTAGTTCAATGTTGTCATTCATTTTACTTGGCTATAAGCTATAATCACCCAATACATTGTTACTTTACTATTTTGAACAAAATGTTTTCTGTTAGAGCAATTAAAAATAAGAAAAATAAAAATCTGGGGGCACCTGGGTGACTCAGTTGGTTAAGCATCTGACTTTGGCTCAGATCATGATCTCACAGTTCGTGAGTTCGAGCCCCACGTCGGGCTCTGTGCTGATGGCTTGGAGCCTGGAGCCTGCTTCAGATTCTGTGTCTCACTCTCTCTCTGTCCCTCCCCTGCTCACTTTCTGTCTCTCTCTCCTTCAAAAATAAACATTAAAATTTTATTTTCCCTCCATTTATTCCTTGTCTAATGCTCTTTGTGTATATCCAAGTTTTTTTTTTTTTTTAATGTTTTATTTATTTCCAGGAGAGAGAGAGACAGCATGAGCAGGGGAGGGTCAGAGAGAGAGGGAGTCACAGACTCTGAAACAGGCTCCAGGCTCTGGGCTGGCAGTCAGCACAGAGCCCGACGCGGGGCTCGAACCCACGAACCGCGAGATCATGACCCAAGCGAAAGTCGGACGCTTAACCGACTAAGCCACCCAGGCGCCCCTGTGTATATCCAAGTTTTTGACCTAGATCATTTTCCTTCTCTCTGAAATACTACTTTTGACATTTCTTCCAAAGCAAGTCTACTGGTAAGATTCCCTCAATTGTTATTTTTCTGAGAAAGTATTTCTCCTTCACTTTGGAGGAAAATTGCATGGAGTACAGAATTCTAGGTGGGTGAGTTTTCTTCTTTCAACACTCTCTTCTTGCTTGCTGGCTCCTGAAAAGAAGTCTGATGTGACTTGTATTTTTGTTTTTTTACAGGTATTTTGGTTTTTATTCATGTTTTTCCCCTCTGGTTTCATTCAAGATTTTTTTGTTTCTTGATTTTTTTTTCTTTTGCAGTTCATTATGGTTGTAGCTGTAGATAATTTTGTATTTATTCTGCTTGGTGTTCTCTGAGATTCCTCAATCTATAGTTTGGTATCTGTCATTAATTTTGGAAAATTCTCAGCCATAATTAATATATTATTAAGATATTTCTTCTGTTTATTTACTTTTTTTTTCATTCAAGTCATCTCATTACAGGTATTTTACACCTTTTGTAACTGAACCAAAGTTCTTGGACATTTTGTTCTAGTTCTTTAAATTTTCTTTCTCATTATTTTTTTCAGCTTTTCAGTTTTAAAAGTTGCTACTGACATCCCTTCATGTTCACTGATTCTTTCCTCAGCTATGTCCAGTCTGACACTTTGATTTTAGGCTTCAGACTCCAGATCTAAGAGACAGTAAATTTCTATTGTTTTAAGCCACACAGCTTGTGGTAATTTATTATGATGGTCGTTGGAAACTAACACAGTACTATTACACTGAATTTCATCTTGATTCATTCTTGAATTCCTGGGACAAATCTCAATTGGTCATAGTGCATGATCCTTCTAAAATGCTTCTGAATTGGGCTTGTTAATATTTTGTTGTGGATTATAGCATCTGTATTCCTAAGGTATATTGGTCTGTAGTTTTCTTATGATGTCTTTGTCTGACTTTGGTATCAAAAATATGCTTCATAGAATGAGTGAGGGGATTCTCTCTCCTATTTTTTGGAATAGTTTCAGAAGGATTAATGTTAACTTAGCTTTTACTGGTGAAACCATCTGATCTTAAGCTTCTCTGTTGAGAATCTGATTACTGATTCAATCTTTTACTTTTTTTTTTAATTATAGCTCTATTCAGATTTCTTCTTCAATAAGTTTTGATAGTTTGATCTCAGGAACTTGATCATTTCATCTAGGATAGCTAATTTGTTGGCATTCAATTGTATTCTCTCATAATCATTTTTATTTCTGTAAGATTAGTAGTATTGTCTTCAATGTAATTTATTTTAGTAATTTGAGTCTTAACTCATTTTTTCTTGGTAAGTCTAGCTAAAAGTTTGCCAATTTTGCTGATTATTTCAAGAATGAACTTTTGGTTTCATTGATTGTTTTCTTTTCTTTAAAAAAATTTTTTTTAATGTCTTATTTCTGAAAGAGAGACAGCATGAGCAGGGGAGGGTCAGAGAAAGAGGGAGACACTGAATCCAAAACAGGCTCTAGACTCTGAGGTAGCTGTCAGCACAGAGCCTGACATAGGGCTCAAACCCATGAACCGTGAGATCATGACCTAAGCCAAAGTCGGAGGCTTAACCGACTGAACCACCCAGGCACCCCTCTCTGTTGTTTTTCTATTCTTGGTTTATCTTTGCTCTAATCTGAATTTCCTTCCTTCTGCTACTTTGAGATTAGCTTTTTTTTTTTTTTTTCAGCTCTTCAAAGTCTTGCTTATTGATTTGAAATCTTTTTTTTTTTTTAATGTAGGCATTTACAGCTGAAAATTTCCTTGTAAGTACTGACTTTCCTATACCCAATACATTTTGTTATGGTGTGTTTTCATTCATCTTAAGGTATTTTTAAATTTCCCTAGTGGTTTCTTCTTTAATCTACTTGCTGTTTAAAAGTGTGTTGGCTTATTTCTATTTACAAATACAAGTTTCCTTTCTGTTACTGATTTTTAATTCCATTCCATTGTGGTCAGAGAAGATACTTTGTGAATTCAGCTTTCACATTTGTTGAATTAATATATATATATATTAATAATGTATATATTGATTTGTGGTCTAATATATGGTCTATGCTATAGAATGTCCCATGTGCACTTGAGAAATATATGTATTCTGTTGTTGGATGAAGTCTTCTATTTTTCTGTGAGGTCTAGTTGGTGTATAGTTATTCAAGTCTTCTGTTTCCTTGTTATATTAACTCTATTATTAAAAGTAGGTGTTAACACCTCCAACTATTATTGTATGATCTATTTCTCCCTTCAATGCTTTCAGTTTTTGCTTCATATATTTTGGGCTCTCTTGTTAGATGCATGTTTACTATTGTCTCATCTTCTTGATGGACTGACCCTTTTACCATTATATAATGTCCTACTTGAATGTATAATTCATGTTTGTAGGGTGTTTGGGAGATTTGGAGATTGATCAAGAAAAAAGTAATATAACTATGAGAGCCAGTTAACACAGTAAGCTTTACTGGGTGGCACTTGGACAGGCTTGCCTGAGTGACAAAGTCCCTCATACCATGAGACTTTCCAGAGGTTGCGGGGTACCACCATCAAGAAGGGAGAGCACAAGGAAACTCCTGGCAGAGAAATGGACTGAAGAGAGAGCTTACCCATATATGTAGGTGATATTGCTCAGCAACATGGTGGGAGTCTCAAGGTCAGAGAATTCTGGACAGCCACAGCAGCTTCAGGCTTGGTAACTGCAAGGCCCTCTCATATTAGGCAACAACTTATGTGGTCAGTTTTGCAGAGTACACAAAAGAAGCAAGTTCTAAATGTCTAAGAATCTGTTTGTTTAGGCTATTTTTAAAGTAAATGGATGTGCAAACATTAGAGGTTGGCACTGGTGGGCTAATAAGTTTCAGCCTATAGTAAAGAAATAAACAAACTAGGAGCCAATTCACAGAGGCCATCTTTGGCTCATTCATATACTAGTGTCTTTTGCATTTTGGCAAATTTGTGGCCATTTTTTGCATCTTTCTCTCTTTTTAGGATTTCTGTTACACATATGTTGCTATGCTTGATAGTGCCCTACAGATGTCTTCATTCCTATACCCTGTTCATATCTCTTCATTCCTTTCCCTTTCCACTCTTTGGGCTGAATCACCTTAATTAGTAAATCTTCAAGTTCGCTTATTCTTCTACTTGTCCAAATCTGCTGTTGCACCTTTCCAGTGAGTTTCTCATTTATTATTGTACTCAACTCCAGAGTTTCTACTTTGTTCCTTTTTATTAATTGTTGATAATCCCTATTTGGCAATGTTCTTACAGTTTCTAATAGTAATTTAATCATATTTGCAATGATTGATTTAAAGTTTCTATTTAATAAGTCCAACTTCTGGGCTTCCTTATGGATAGTTTATTATTTTTCTTCCCCTATGTATGGGCTATGCTTTTTTGTTTCTTGCATGCCTTGAAATTTTTTATTGAAAATTGAACATTTTGAGCATTATAATATGAAAACTCTGGAAATCATATTTTCTCCCCTCCTCAGAATTTGTTGTAACTGCTTTAGTTGTTGCTGTAATTTTAAAATGACTTTTCTGCACTGATTTTGTAAAGTTTTGTGCTCTTTGTTGCATGTGGCCACTGAAGTCTCTGCTGCATTAGCTTAGTGGTCAGCAAGTGATTGATCAGAAATTTCATGAAATGTCAAGACTCAGCTTCCTTTTCTTAATTATTCACCTGGTTGTTATAAATCTTTGAGTCCAGAGTCCAATACAGTTAATTCTGATAATCCTTGTTAAGTTTATTGGCTGATTTTGTGGAAAGATTGGCTTTTGGCATTTCCCATCCACAATTTTTCTCTGGTATTAGTATTCTACTTTTATCTAAGAAAGAGGATGAAGATTCTATCAACCTACCTGTCTGTATCTCCTATGTAAAAAAAAAAAAGAAAGAAAAACAAACCATAAAAGTTAAATGGCTCCTGGTGGGAAAAAGAGGAAACAGGAAGAGAAGATAGATTTCTTTAAGTATACCTTGCTTTGTAGATTTTACTTTGGTTCCAAATATTTATAGAATTATTAAAAGTTAAAATATTGGGGCACCTGGGTGGCTCAGTTAGTTATGTGTCTAACTCTTGAATTTGGCTCAGGTCATGATCTTAGAGTTCGTGAGTTTGAAGCCTGCAGTGGACTCTGCACTGACAGCACAGAACGTGCTTGGGATTTTCTCTCTCTCCCTTTCTCTGTCCCTCTGCTGCTCATGCTCTGCCTCTCAAAATAAATAAAACAAATTTTTTTTTTAGAAATTAAAATATTAAAAAAAAAGCATTGCCTAAACAAATTATTCTGAGTCATAAACTTGCCCATGTCTAATTAACATTTATGTGAAGTCGAGACTGCAGTTCAGATATTCTAACTACAAGTGCTACAATATTAACTATTATGCTAAACTACATAATATTAAGAAGCATAGATAAAACACCTAGCAAATCAAGAAAAAATTAGCTCCCTTCCACCAATACCTTACTTGGGGAGACAAAACATAATTATTTTGCCATCTTTTTTCTTGGCTCATACATAGGGCTCATTTCATCTAATTAGTGAAAACTGAATAAACCAAGGTTAGGAGTATAAACTTTTGACCACAGGTTGCTTTCTGAATAATGATGAGGAGAAAAAAAAATGTCTATTAGAATAGTTATGGTAGTGACTGATTGGCTTAGTCGGTTAAGCGTCCGACTTTCGCTTGGGTCATGATCTCACAGTTCCTGGGTTCGAGCCCCGCGTCGGGCTCTGTGCTGACTGCCAGCTCAGAGCCTGGAGCTTGTTTCAGAGTCTGTGACTCCCTCTCTTTCTGACCCTCCCCTGCTCACGCTGTCTCTCTCTCTCTCCTAGAAATAAATAAAACATTAAAAAAAATTTTTTTTAAAAAAAAGAATAGTTATGGTAGTCTTACATTTTCCTTACAAAAATAAAAATTTGATAAACAGACTGATTAGTTTTGATTACATAAAGAAACAAATATATCCCTTACCCCCAACACAAACACTCTACAAGTACTTCAATAAAAGTATCCAAACTAAAAAATCTCCCACTCCTCTTTTTGTTAACATCACCACTTATCAGATGTATCCTTTATACCAGCATTCCACATCCTATTTTGTCAGCACCACTTGATCATTTTGCTTCTCTAAACAGTATCTTGAATCCAACAGCCAATCTTTATTCCCACTGTCACTGCATCTGTATTTCCTACCTGGAGTAACCAAATGGTCAAACTAGTCTTTCCTGCCTCAATATTATCTTTTGCTATTTCCAATTTTCCATTATGCTTCTAGTGTTTTTATTAAAAATAAATTCAATGATTTATTCAAACTTATCAATTTATTCAATAATTGACTTTTATATCAATTATTCAATTGCTTCCTATCATCTACAGCAGTTTTCAAAATGTATTCTTAAATGACTCAAGACTACGAGGCACCTGGGTGGCTCAGTCAGTTAGGCTCAGGTCATGATCTCACGGTTCGTGACTTTGAGCTCCACACTGGGCTCTGTGCCTGCAGCTCAGAACCTGGAGCCTTCCTCTCTCTCTGCCCATCCCCTGCTCATGCTCTGTATCTCTCTCTCGAAAATAAATAAACATTAAAAAAAAAATTCAAGACTCAACAGAAACACCTAATAAAGCAGAAGATCGATAGATAAGTTTCTCTTGTCATCCCTCTTCTTCAACCTTTAATCACAGTTGCTCAGTGTGTCTATAGGATTAGAGATGTTTCATGCCTTTATTTATTTGAACAGCTATTTCTCCTACCTGTAGTGGTATTCCTCCATGACTCTGGAGAGGAAACCTCTGAGGCAATCTGAAAGATGACAAAGATGTAGGAAGGCCACAGGCAGTTTCTTGTTTCCCTCTCTTTTATTACAGTACTTTGTATACTTTAACCTCTACCATGTTTTTCTTCACTTACTAACACCTGTGCCCTTGGACTAATAACTTCTCTTACCTTGTTTTCCTCATCTATAAAATGAGGATAAGTAAATACAATATCTAACTCTCAGAGATGTTGGAAGGTTAATACAAGAAAAGGCCTAGAATGCCTAGACATTTGATTGATTCAAATGTTAAATACAATTGTTGTTACAAGTAATAACAGCACTACCACTACTTGCCTATGTGGATCTATTAAACTGAGCTGTAAAGGGTTAATTTTACAGCTTATCGTAAAAACTCAATATTGGAAGGAATTAGTGTACATTTTATAATATTCAGTGAATATGGTCAATTATTTGTTATTATCCTCAGGTTAAAATTTTCATCACCTGGTGACTTCAGCTACTTCCTTTTGCAAGAAATATTATTTAATGTGAAATCTCTAAATTCTTTAGAGGATGCTTTTTGCAGAAAATTAAAATTAAAAGTTTATTTAATTTCTTAGAAGTGGGAGGCAAGTTCCTTTTCCCTAATATATTTCAATAAATTTATCTAGCCAACTGTGATGGTTAATGGTATGTGTCAATTTGGTAGGGCTAAGGAGCCTAGATATGTGGTCAAATATTATTTTGGATGTTTCTGTGAGAGTGTTTTTTGATGAGATTAACATTAACATCCACATCTGTGGACTCTGAGTAAAGTAGTTTGCATTCCATAAAGTGAATGGGTCTATGTATGCAGTTATTTCAAATCCTGTTTAAAACAAAAGACTGAGCTTCCCAGAGCAAGAGAAAATTCTGCACCAAACAGCTTTTGGACTTGAACTGTAACACTGGCTCTTTCTTGGGTCTCCACCCTGCTAGCCCATCCTGATGATTTTGAACTTGCCAGCTTTCATAATCACATAAGCCAAAATCTTAACTCTTTCTCTCTATATAAATAGATATACCCACCTACAGGATGTATGCATATATGTATGTGTCTATATATATATTTGAAATTTCATATATATAAATGAGATTAACTTGCAGACGAAGTTTTTATCATTTAAAGGAAAAAAATCTTTATTTGGAAAGTTTAGAATTAAAAATATATATTTTATGTGTATGTATATGATTATATAAATTATATATACATATAAATTATATGTACCAAGGAATTAATCTCTGAAGTTTCATTTTACTTCCTTTATCCCCTTTTGATAACAATGTGTTATCTATACAGAGTAAAAAAATTGAAAGGGGATAATTTATGGCAGTTTTATTTCAAGTTTCATAATTGTATTTTTCATATGCTTGAGACATAAAATTTAAACCATGTACATGAATACAAATATAAACAAAGTTGCTTTAAACATTGATAAAATCCAGTTACAATATATTTTTAAACTAAGTTTTCTATTTTTATAAGATAGTAAAAAACTAAGTTCATTAAAACATGCATAGTGAAATGTAATAGTTAATGATTTGTGTGTGATTTTGAAGGTTATGTGTTAATGACACTTAAAAATCCATATACAGGTGCAACAAATAATTTATAGTAACACTTTCCTTCAGTTATTAGTTTATTCACTGTAACTCACAGAAGTTCCAGGAAGAGTCATCATTTAAGGAACTCTCCTGCTTAGAATCACAACCAAATTTTAAACATTTGGTCAGAGGAACATGAAAATGCCAGGTCTTGGCACAACAGGTGAAAAGAAATAACCTACAAGGTAGTATACTTCCAATGAAGACAATCTTAACAAAGCTCCAAATCAACCTTTCGGGGAAGTGGTACCTTACTCTCATTAAAGAAAAGTCCTTACTGCTGAGGGCACTGGGTCTCTGGAGTTGATTTGGAGGACACATATAGAATAGGGTGTGATTTCTTACAAGTTTCTTTTTCCAATTTGCTTGCAGTTTCTTTCCCTTCTTTAACTTCTGTTTGAAGCCTTGATTCAGCAGCTAACCTACAGGCATTAAAGCATCCACTCTGAATTCAAATATGGTTAAGAAAAATTACAGAAGAAACAATTTTCTCATATAATAGCCTCTAATGAGACATAATTTTTTGTATGTATATGAAGAAAACATTATAGTTGACTCCAATACCATTAAGAAAACTAAGTCACTGCCTCTTTAAAAGAAACTTTTTATGTCAACAGACTTAATATTTTAAATGTCCAAAGAAATATTTTTAAGGTTGAGAAAAGTCATGACAAAGTGTAAATTAAAGAATATATAACGGCATGTCTATTATAAGCACACCTAACCAAAAAAATTTGAATGCTAGAGCACAATTTTAATGTTAACGTGACATTCGAAAGGCAAACACAAGATAAAAATAACATGGAATCCTAAGCTGAATGAATACACGCCAGTTTGTCTCATGAAAACAACACAAAACTGAAATTGAATTTCAACTAGCAGAATAATAATTTAAGAAAAAATAAACAGTGGAGAGACATTTTAAAAGGTTTATAAAGCTTTTATAGCAAGAGAATCAATTAAATTTATAAAGCATGCAAAGTGAAGTCCCCAGTAAACCCCTATTTTACTGTTATAATATTATCATAGTATTGTGTGTCTAAGTTAATCATGCAGAGAGCAAAAGGCTGGAAACGCTTTGAGTTAGCAGATGGACTCACTCATACACAAAAACAAACGTTTTGTGGTATTTTATTTGTTTTTGTTTCACTAGTCAGACAAAATTCCAACATGCTACTTAATTTGAGTCAAACAAGTAGCTAAATACATTTGCTTAAGTAATTTTTATCAAGCAAAAAGGAGCAGAAAAAGAAACGATGACAACACAGATAGCAAGGTCTGCACTGATCAATTCTGGAACTTAACCTTAAGAAATACACAACGGTCAAGTACACTTACACAATGAATCACATATATACAAACATAGCCTACTGAATTCAGAACTACTTGGAAGTGTGTGTGTGTGTGTGTGTGTCTGTGAATGACATAATTTATTTGAAGTTACTTCTTTTTTTTTGAGAATGTTAGGCTTTTATTTTATGGCACTTATAGTCATAATGTTATTATATAAAAATTCAAGGAATGGAGTAATGAATTACAGTAGATCCTTGAACAATCCTGGGGTTAGTGTTGCTGACCCCTGCACAGTCAAAAATCCTCAGGTAACCTCTGACTCCCCCCAAACTTAACTACTAATAGCCTACTGTTGACTGGAAGCCTTACCCATAACATAAAAAATCGATTAAAACATATTTCATATATGTATCATATACTATATTCTTTTTTTTTTCCTTAAACAGTTTGTCAAGTTGGTTTCCATATAACACCTACTGCTCATCCCAACAAGTGCCCTCCGTGCCCATAATCCCTCTCCCCCTCTCCCCCACCCCCATCAGCCCTCAGTTTGTTCTCAGAATTCAAGAGTCTCTCATGGTTTGCCTCCCTCCCTCTCTCCAACTATTTTTCCCCTTCTTCTCCCCCATGGTCCTCCGTTAAGTTCCTCCTAATCCACCTATACATGCAAACAACATATACTATATTTTTATAGTAAATCTACAGAAAGGAAAATGTTAAGAAAATGATAAGAAAAACACATTTACAATAATGTATTGTATATATATATATATATATAAAATTTGCATGGAAATAGATATGCACAGTTCAAACCCATGTTGTTCAAGGGTCAGCCGTACTTCTCTTAATAATAATAGCAGCTCACATGTTGAGGTGTTTTCACTGTACAGTACATTTAGTAGCACTGAAGACTTATTAAAAAAATCAGGTAAAACATACAAAACAGCCTTTTTACAAAGGTGGGCTATGCCTTACTATATTAACTCAAATGCATACTAGTAAAATGTCTTATTCTGTATCCTCCCATCAAAGACTCATGTAGCCTTAGTAGTACCTTAAAGATCTCCTTTCAATAAGCAGACAATCTAACCCGTTTTCACATCAATATGCTTAATTTTTAAATATCTAAAGATACTCATTTTAAATGCATCTATCATTCCATTGTCTACAGACATCCTTCATCATCTATTTATTACCTTCTCCATTCTCATACATTTCTTTTTTCCCTACTCTTCTTCCTGCTGCACTTACCCTGAGCTTGTATCTTATTCTACCCTAACCTCAGCCACTGTTAACCTACCTTTTCCTTTCACTCACTTTCTCTTACCTTCAGATCTCTATTATTTTAACTTGTTTTAAAGATAAGGCCCTTAAAATGTTAATTCCTATAGACACATGTCTGACACTTCTTTGAGTCTCAAACTCAAACATGTAGAAAGTAGAGGCTTTGAAGTTTTGATATAAAAATGAAAATGAATTACCTTTGATATTAAAAAATGTTAAAAATCAAAGCTGATTCTTGTAGACTTAGGATAAACAATTTCAAAAGCCATAAAAAAGTTTCACCTAACAGTTTCCAGAAGACTGAAATTTCTTAGAATACCAGCAAGCCCTTTTAGGAGGTAAGTTAATTTTTCTTTCATGGTCACTCTTGAGTGAGGGGGAAAATAACCAACTGCACATTTCTTCAAACCAACAAAACATTCAGAGGTGTACTAGACTGTGGTATACCTGTTTCTTGAAATAGTGAAGTGTAACTCTCAAAAATAACTTTCTTATTCAGGAATCCTTTCCCTTTACAATCATTTTAGTTTTTCTTAAAGTTTTAAAAAAGTTGAAGGTAGGCAGATGAAATTGGGGAATTACACTACATGCAATACTAAGAAAATAGATAAAGAACCAGATAGCATAGTTCATGCAGCGGTAGAGAAGGGATGGAGAGGTCTGCTGGTTGCCCTGAGGAAAAAAGGACACTGACCTGGGAGAATTCGGGGTGTTTCCACTTCTTTCACTTAAGAGTTCAGAGTCTGCTGAAACTCCTATAAGTTTTACACATTTCTTTTCCTTCCTTGGCTGAATATCCAGGGGCAGACTTTTGTGAGGAGAGAGAATGACTTCTGGTGTATTTATAGAAGCTGTCTTTTCTATCTGCAAGTTGTTATTTTCTGAATTGCTGGGACAGCACTGTGCCTCCTCTCTCTGAGGTGGTAATCTACAAACTTCTTCCTCTACAGCACTTTCGGCACAGACACTGTTGGGGGTGGTGATATCCACAGGTAGGACCTCACGTCTCTTTTTGGGCACAGGCACTTCAATTTTCTCTGAGAATAAAAACATTAAAAATATGTTAAGTCATTAAGTCAAAGCAAAGACACGGTAAACATAAAAGGATAGAATTAGTTACATTGTTTTTTCCTTTCCTTTTCTTCATTCTTTTAAAACCCACTTATCTCTTTATTGAAATACATTGTTTCTGTCTTTTATTCTTTTTTTAAACTTTAGCATTTTTAATGTTTTACTTATTTCTGAGAGAGAGAGAAGCAGCCTGAGCAGGAGAGGTTCAGAGAGGGAGACACAGAATCCAAAGCAGGCTCCAGGCTCTGAGCTGGCTGTCAGCACAGAGCCCCATGCGGGGCTCGAACCCACGAACTGTGAGATCATGACCTGAGCTGAAGTCAGACGCTTAACCGACTGAACCACTCACGCGCCCCTATCCTTTTTGTTTTTAATGGACTTCACTAATTATATCTTTTAAAGGTTATCTGGCTATAAATTTTCCTTGGGAACTCAAAAGATTTGGCTCTCTGAATGAACACTTAATATGTTCTCTTCCGATATTGTGATAAAGTTACAGAGGGCTTTGTAAGTCTTCAGCTTGGAGGTAGGAAGGATACAATGGCTAAGAGTCAAGGAATGTAGATACAGATCCTCATACTAGTACTCTGCAGCTGGGTGACCTTGAGAAAGGTCATACTTAACCTCTTGAGCTTTATTTTATCTGTAAAATGGGGATTAAAAACATCCACTCCACTCAATATTGTGTGTTGTAATGATTACATGCGAAGAAAAAGTCAAGTTCTCTATGGCAATTTGTGCCTATTAGCCCCATCCAGAAAATATATTAAAAATCTGAGTACTTCTACTGTGGATACCTCCCAAGTTCAAACCATAGTATGTCTCAGTGCAGACTACACAGCAACAGCCTTCTACCCCCACTGCCTAACGTAACATCATTCCACCCCCTCTGCAGGTCTATTTACAGTCACTGAATTAATTGTTCTAATACCTTTCCCTATCCTCATACCAATGTGTTTTTCATTTTCAAAATCAGAATTGTTAGTAAAGTTGGGAGAAACCATGGCTGGACATGGGGTTGGTGTTCTTGCTCTACACTGCTCTTTTTAAATCATTATCTTCCCTTTCTCTTGCATCAACTAGATTCTCCCTGAATCAACTAGATTCATAATACTTTCCTCTGTTTGCAGTGTTCAGTTCAGCAGACCTTTGAAATTCATAATGTATAATTTTTAAGTAGGAAAGCCTATTAGAATCAGTGAAGGAAAAAAGGATGAGAAGAGCAGCCTTTTAAACTATAAAAAACCTTACTATTGTTGACAACCTCCCCACTACTGTTGAGAATGACATGAGTCACAGATAATAATGAAGATAGTCTTAGGTATGTGAACAACATAGGAGCAAAAATTGGCTGAAAATCTACAACCTAAAACATGTAACAGCACTTTTTTTTTTTTTTTCCTCTAAGAACCATCATGTTATTAGCCTTTTTTATTTTTGGCCTTTTATTTTTTAATTTACAAGCAGACAGTAAAACTATTCTTTTTTAGTATAGAAGATGCAGAGCCTATATATTAAGGCTATCTTCTACCTCAGTGATTAGACTTGCTACTTTAACATCTGTCCTACTAGTCTTCCTCAATAATAGAGCCTCCAAGAACATATGCAATAATATTGTAATAACTTTCATGGTGAAAGACTTATCATGGGGGGGGAGTCATTTTATAATGTATAAATATTGAATCATTATGATATACCCCTGAAACTAATAACATACTATATGTCTATTACATTTAGGAAAAAAAAAATCCCAAGATGTAGTTGGGAATATAGCCCCTGAGAATCAAGATTGCCTTTCTCAGCTTTTCTGAGGTAAGGTCACATGACTCAATTCTACTCAAGGATTATACTGATGAACAATGCAAATGAAGCCTAGATCCTGACACTCTGACCTGTCCTGGAATGTCTCTTCCACACTTCTGTAAGGGGAAGAATTAATACTTATCTTGTTTAAATCTCCATTATTTTAGGTTTTCTATAAATAATATTAACTAATACAGTGCTCAAATATCAGTTGCCTCAACAAAATCAAACTCTTTGGTATTACATAAGATGCTGCAATCTTAAATGGAAAAGTCTCTAAGGTTTTCAAACCTTATTAGGTTCTAATATACACATATCCAACAGAATGTCTATCATATTCATACATACCCAGTACCCAGTTCTCTTTGAATTTTCGTACATATTTTGTAGGAGTAAATCTGTTTTATTAGATATAGATACATAACCACAAATTATTTGTAATGGGATTTGCATAAAGCTGTAGTAAGAAAAGAACTTGATATGATTTCTCAGGGCGTCTCATAATTTAAAAAACAAAATAAATGAGATATGCATACCTTCAGGTTCATACTTCAGTTTTAACTCATCTAATTTAGCTCTCAGTTTCATATTTTCACTTTGGGAGAGCTGGAGGCATCTTTCATTTGCAAAAAGTTTTCTCTCAATATCCAAAGCCCGTTGGCTCTCAAATAATGCTTTCATTCGCTGTATAGACAATTCACCTTTAGTGCTTTCATTTTCTTTGCTATATAAATACAAAAAGAATAATCAAGAAATATTAAAATAACACACACTATGTATAAATGTTTTATATATATGTGTATTTCCATTTCAAAGGAAATGGACAAAAGGGCAAAATATTATTTCCACAGTAATGCACATACAAATAACTTCCTCTAAGTTTTAAATTAGGTGATATTTATTCCTGAAAAATTTAGAGTATGAAAACATTTTCTGTCTTAAAGTTCTTTTTACTTACCAGTCTAAAAAGCTAAACACAAAGAAATTAAAATATTTAATTATTTATTAAAAATATTTTTTCTTCAATAACCAACACTAATTATATCTTCAATATATCTCATGTGCCACAAATATATTTTTGTTGCTCTTCTTTTCCTGAATTTCTTTTGGCAATTTGAAAACAAAAATTTATAGTCACTAATACTATTTACTACAAGCCAAAAGTGTGGCCATCTTTCCAACCACCCAACACTCACTTTAAGTTGTCAAGCTTTATCTGAAGTAAATCTGTATAGTAGGTGTTATCTTCTGGAGTGTCAGAGCTGACGGGCTGCTTAGATTCCTTACTTTCATATAAACTCTAAAGAAAACAACAATTCTATTACTCACAATGAATAACACATTAGGTTAATACAGTTGTCCTTTGAAGAACACAAGATTTTTGTAGTTCTGTTTTGTTTTAATTTTTTAATGCTTATTTTTTAAAAGAAAGAGAGACAGAGCATGACTGGGGGAGGAGGGGAGAGAGGGAGACACAGAATCTGAAGCAGGCTCCAGGCTCTGAGCTGTCAACACAGAGCCTGACACAGGGCTCAAACCCATGAACCATGAGATTAGGATTTGAGCTGAAGTTGGACGCTTACTGACTGAGCCATCCAGGCACCCCACGAACAACACAGGTTTGAATGGCAAGTGTCCACTCATGTGAATTTTTCACAGTAGAGTAATGTAAATGTATTTTTTTCATCCTTATAACTTAATAACACTTTATTTTTTCCAACTTACTTTTTGCAAGAATATGGTATATAATGCATATACTAAATATGTGTCAATCAATTGTTTATGTCATCAGTAAGGCTTCCAATAAACAGCTACTAATAAAGTGTTTGGGGGTCAAAAATTATGCGTATTTCTGACTGCACAGGGGTGGGCATCCCTAACCCCTGTGCTGCTCAAGGGTCAACTGATTTAAGATATTCAAACCAAATCTGGCTGCATTATTCAAGGGGTAACACATACCTTAAATTTCTCTAGATTTCTAATTTCACCTAAGAGGTGTTTAATTTCACCGTTCTTCTGCTCCAGCATGGCAAGCAGCCTCTCCTGTTGCTCAAACTCAGTTTGAGATCCTTTCATTTGTAGCAATGTGGCAATTTGTAACTGGAAAAAAAAAATTACAATCCCACCCCCATGCCCCACAGAACTGAGTTAGGGAGAGGAAAATTCTGATGATCACATTTTTTTTTTTTTTTAAATTTTTTTTTTTTTTTAATGTTTTATTTATTTCTAGGAGAGAGAGAGAGACAGCGTGAGCAGGGGAGGGCCAGAGAGAGAGGGTGTCACAGACTGAAACAGGCTCCAGGCTCCGAGCTGGCAGTCAGCACAGAACCCGTCGCGGGGCTCGAACCCACGAACCGCGAGATCATGACTTAAGCGAAAGTCGGACACTTAACCGACTAAGCCACCCAGGCACCCCTGATGATCACATTTTTGATGTAATGTATATTTTATACTATATTACCTTGAACTCAGTTTGGAAACAAAACTAGGTATGTCTAATTTAATAATCTAATAATTTGAAAATGTTTGTATCAGTAAGTTTAGTTACAGATATAACTGAGTACTTATTTGAGTATACTTAGGAGTAGTAACTGATATCTATAACAAGTATTTGTACTTCTATGAAACATAACATTGAACTGAACAGGCTATGATCCAGAAGCATTACTTAACTGGTAAATAAACGTGCTCAAATCCTGTAATGTTAGACTTTACTCATCATATGCGCTGTCATTAAGGGTCTGATGGGGTTTTTCTAAAATTTTGATTAACTTCAATAGTATTAAGTGGGAGAAATTATGAAGCTTCTTACATTTATAAAGGTGAGATTCACAAATGACAAGGATAGAAAGCAAAGGTAAACGTCATCTAAGGACACTGAGGGAATCTTCAATATAAATATAAAGAAATTTTTTTAAGAGCAGGAATCAGTTTACCTAATAATGACTCCACCTAAATCTGGAGTTGCATACCAACTGAAAGGAAATTAACTAGAATCTAAAACTATCATTCCTTTCTGCCTTCAGAAAGTTTTGAAGTTCTAAAAGGTATCAATTAGTTTAAACATAGTTTTGAGTAAAGGAAACAATGATACTATGTTCTAGTAATGGTTACAAAGACAAAAAGATGACTTCTAACATTTTTTTTTTTAAATGTTTTATTTATTTCTAGGAGAGAGAGACAGCGTGAGCAAGGGAGGGTCAGAGAGAGAGGGAGACACAGACTGAAACAGGCTCCAGGCTCCAAGCTGGCAGTCAGCACAGAGCCCGACGCGGGGCTCGAACCCACGAACCGCGAGATCATGACCTAAGCGAAAGTCGGACGCTTAACCGACTAAGCCACCCAGGCGCCCCGACTTCTAACATTTTTAAGGACCCATATTTTGTTCCACTTCAGACTGGAGTCTAGACACATTTAGCCTAAGAAGATTCAAAATGCTACTTGTTTCTAAGGATAGCTTAGAATATCATGGGGATGTTGGTAGATTAATAGTAGCACAACAAACATTGAAAGAAAACAAAAAGCAAATGTGAGATAATTTAAAAAACTTTAAATTTTGGATAGGGGAGAGCCTCAGTAAACCAGGCAGCACAATCAAAATCCTTAAAAGCCACAGCTATTTATTAAGTCAGCACTTCCTTATAAACCAAGCACCGGGTAAGCAGTTTACTATGCTTTCATTTAATTCCAGGACAATTTAAGAGGGAGGTTCTATCATGTCTATTTCATAGATGAGGTGACTGATGTTCTGAAAAGTAAAAATACTTGTCTAAGGTCCCATAGCCAACAAGTGACAGAACTAGGATTCAATCTCAAGTTCATCTAACACCGAAGTTTAATTATGACTTAACATATTTCTTTGTAAATCTCACCATCCTAAATAAAAGGCTGGAAGCTCTTCCAGACTTCCAGTTACCAGTTAAGCATAACAGATCAGGATTCTAAAGGCTGGGTACAATACTACAGTCTTTATAACTTCTACATGTTTTTCTGTTACTTGCCTGTTTGACTAAAATGACCAAACAAACAAAAACAAACAAACAAAAAACCCTTAAAATCAAAAGAGCCTATATGCTTGACTTAAGGAACTGTGAGAAAAGGAAATCTAAATCTCACTCTTTAATAAGCCTTTGCAGGAGGACTGAAGAATGGTGAGAGAGCTAGTTTCCATTGAAGTAGGAACTTTAGGGCTGTGCTAAGAGATACCAGGCCAACAGCAGGAAATAAAAACTTTTCAAGCTCTTTTCCCTACTATACAAACATTTATATATTTCTGGCAAATCTATTGAGTAACCATTAAAAAAAAATCTATCAATGGATGCTAACTATATTACTCCTAATATTTACTAAAGATTAATTTTTCAAATAAAATATAATAGATCTTTTAGTAAATTTTAAAATATAGATTTCTTTTCTAAAATCATGTAGTTCTAGAAATAACTAAGTATGCTCTCTGAATGAAAAGACGCTTTCTTTGATATATTTGTACATGTAATATGGATACAAAATAGGTTTAATAAATTTCCAATGATGATAACTCTATACCTTCATTCTCTGCATCTGTTCTCTATTAAATGCATTTTGCTTCTTTAATGACTGATACTTGACTTTCATACTGATGAACTGACGTTCCATTGCTGCCCTTCGATCTTCCACCTAGAAAATATTAACATGTGTAATTATTCTTTTATTAAGTGAAATGCCAATTTAATCAATGGAGTATTTGTTAGGTACCTCTGCAAACAAAGAGTTGCCTTTACTACTGGGGTCCAACGCTTGCTGGAGGGCCTGGTCTAATTGCACCTGAAGATCCTGATTTGCTACACGAGCTTTCTAAATTTAAACAAAAAAACAAAAACAATTTAGCTAACAGGGGTTAAGTTAGCTTAACAACTTAATAAGTTGTTCTATAATAAGGAAACAACTTATTATAAATTGGAAAAGATAATGTAATTGTAATCACAGTACCTCTAAGGCATTATAGTAAGAAACTGCTTCTTTCTCTCGCTCCTCTTTTTCTTCTTTAAGACGGTCTACCTGGCGCATTAAATTAGTACTAAGAAGTTCCAGTTGTTCTTGTCTGTACTGTAGTTCATTTACTTCTTCTTTGAGGGTAGTCTATTCAACAGGAATTGAAAAAGAGGAAATTCTCAATAAATCTTTCATTTAGCAGCTGCTCAGTTTATCAGCCGTGGTTTAAAACTAAAACTAAAGAACTAGTCAAAGGTTGTAAGGTACATCAAAAAATAATAAAAATTATTAAATTTTTCAGCAGGGAACAAAATGAAAAGCTATCTTTCTCTCGTATGAATTTAAAACTTTAATTTTTAATTAACCTCAGCCTATACTGAAAAAAAAACTACATTCATATGCATATCAACTTCCATGAAACCAACATTTATATAAGACTTTTAGACACAAACTAGGATCAGAATTAATGACTCTAAATTTTTCCAGAGGTTTCATTAATCTGAAAGTAGTCTGCCTTACATAATCACATAATTTAAAGCTTTAGTATGCATCCATCTAAAAACTCAATAAAATATTTTTTAATTAGTTACATCAAAATTAAGCCAAAAAGTATTTTAGCCTTAAAATTATAACAAAACCATGTAAGAAAAGTATACAGGAAAAAAAAAGCCCTAAGAACATACATGCCATAAAAATTACCTTCATACTTTCCATTTCAGTCAGCTCAATTTGAAGAGCCAGCATCTCTGAAGACATACTTTCATGTACACGCTCAGACATTATTCGCATTTCTTCTGATTTACTTGAGAGGAGTTCCTTCTGATGATCTACTTTGTGCTTCAGCTGCTTTTCACTAAGCCTTGCTTCATCTAATTCTGCTTTCAGTTTTTCCAACTAAAGTAAAAAAAAGATTGCAATCTTAAAAAATCAAAAGGTAACTGAAGGTCAGCAGAATATATAGTTGCAGTACAAATTATTCTGGTAACTGCAGTATAACTATTTGGAAGACAGTCAAGCTGAACAAAACTAATTACACTTTCATATAATACTAACTCTTGGGAAACTAAAAATATATCATTTAAAGGGAACAAACTTAGAGAAGAAGAATGAAGTTTTAAGGTAAAGCCTAGATTTAGCTTATTTCATTCCTTGCAGGTAAAACTAGTTAAGTGATGTATCAACCATTACTGGGTTATTATGAGCCTCTCAGCTGAGATCAGGTGGATAAAACATTTAGCATAATACCTAGCATTCAGTAAATGATTTCTGTTGTCAATAAAAAAACTGCTTGATGTTCAGGTTATAATTATCACCTATATTGAATTATCTTCAATTGTGTATCAACTTCCTTAGACTATATCGTGATATTTGTTTTCTATTTAAAAACATAAGAGCCTCTTGACTTGCTTTCCCTTTCCTATTTTCATAATGTGAAAAAAAAATTTCAGCTCAATGATCTATGTTCAAATGACTGACTGACCCAAATTTATTACATGATGAGACTACTAGGGCTTCCTATTTGGCCAAGGCTAGGCATCTTTTCATAGTGATACACTTTGTCTTACAAACATAGAATAGTCCATATAAATAATCACAGTGTAAGTCTGAACTCTTGGCCACTTTGGCTATTGTGTAACGCGTGAATGGTATGAATAGCAACGATAGAGACAGGCTACCTGGATAGAAGGTTACAATAGTAGTCTGAAGGAGAGATGATGGACTAGAATGGTAGCAGCATAGATGTATGTTTTATAGATCAAATTGTTACAACTTGTTGATAGATTATATATGAGAGAGAAGTGAAAGATTTAAAATAAAACGTCAAAATTTTGGTACAGGCGACTTGAGAACATCTATTAAGACTAAAAATATTTTTTGATTAATTTAGTCTTTGCTCCAACAAAAGCTGTCTCTCATATAAGCGGCCTTGCCTCAGACTCTGAATATTTCTTACATTACTCTTTTTTGTTTAGATAATGAAAGCCACTGCTAAAATGAAAATAATGTGGCGGGGAGTGGGGGAAGAAGAATGCATCATTATCAGTCATGGATGTCTCAACTTAGATTAGTTTCAGACAAGGTGGATTGCTGTTTGCCAGAATGAATGTAAGACGAATCTAAGTTTCACATGAAAGCATATTTTGATAGTCATGTTTGTCTGACTACATTTTAGGAAAAAATTATAACCAGCTCAAATATATAATTTCAATGACATCATTACTTACAATGAGAAAACATATAAAAAGAGAGTCAATTTAAAGAAATTAATTAACAGTATAGATGGTATACACATATAGAAATCTTAAAAGATACTACATAAAACAATGAAAATTAGAAAACAGGCTTCTGAGAAAATAGGCAAAAAGTCAGGAGAGGTTTTATAGAAAGGGCTCTGGAAAGTAGGGGCTCTATACAAAGAAGAGCCATGATAAAGGTTATGGATTCCTTAGAAGTAACCTGAAGGCACTGGATAGTTGGGGGTACCAAAAAAGAATGGACAGTTTGTTTTTATGCATGAAATGAAGCCAGTATAACATGTCATTAGACTAAGTACAGCTTCAGTTCAAGTCTTGACTGATTTCTGTCATTTTGTCCAACTTACTCAGTCTGTTTAAATATTGATTTTTTCATCTGTTAAACGGAGACAATCATGGTATCTTCCTTAAGGAGATGTTATAAGAGGCACATCATATGTTACTGGTTTACCTTCAATAAACTACAAGATATCAATTCTATTGTATGTTAATTAACAATAAATAAACTACCAGTTTCTTCTGTAGAATTACAAAGTGTATCACTAGTTGCAGTGAAAACTCGGAGACTAGTCTTTCTAAAAGGGTACTGCCATACTAAGCACTATGAGCAAGGTCATAGTGGTCTCTAAACTAAAACTCCATACAAATACCCAGTTAATGAAATTAAATAATTGTATTTAATCAGTACAATGCTATTAATACAAGTCCCCCAGGCAAATTTGTTTCTCAGTTTTCCCACTCCCAACATTACGACGACAGAGCCCTTGATCTCAGCTATTTCGAATAGATGAGATTAAGAAAATCATCATCACCTCAAATTTACAGATTGTTAATTCCATAAGCATGAAATATTTTTGTTTTGACATACGAGATTCAAACCTTATTTTTTAGTTCATTCACTTCCTGTCCATGGCTTCTGCTTAGTTGTTCTTTCAATTGCTCCAGCTGTGTTTTTTGTTGCTGTTTAATAGCTTCACATTCAGAGCTCAAACTTTCCAACATTCGACTCTTAAGCTCAACTTCTCTCTGAAGAGTATATTTCTCTTGTTCATAATTCTGAAAACAGATTTAATTATAATTAAGTTACATAAAAATAACTTAAAGCCATCATATATAAGCAGTTCTCACCTTGAGCTGTTTCATTCCTGTTTCACCTCTTTGCTGCTTTCTATGTAACCAGCACGTATTAGATCTGAAATAAGTATGCAGGTAATCAGTCCTAAGAAAAGCCCTGAGTCTTTTAGTCCATGCTATTCATGTGGTAATTGCTTCTATGCCCTGTCAAGGAAGTAAAAGGTGTTCATGGACTGTCAGCATGTCAGGTAATCTCTGCTAGGGTGAAGAAAAACAAACAAACAAATATTTAATAGCATTTTAGTTTTCCCAGTGAAAATTATTTGGTTTCATAATGATATGCTCTATTTATGACTCTGAAAATAAAATAGTGGACTAGGTGAAAAATGAACTACTGAATTAGCCCTTACTTTCCTAATGTAGTCATCTGAGAAATGTTCACAAATGGTTCTCAAATGAATACAGTGCAGAGACAAAAGGAGGATTTAGGAGGGCTTTTGCTTCTGACAGGGAAGTTTAAAGACTGGAAAAGGCATTAGTTCAAAACACCTTCAATAAGCTTTTAAAAATAAGGTAAAATTAAATAAGAGAAAAATAAGCAAGTTATTTTTATTTGCTATACTTAAATATTGAGATCAAAGTTTTACCATATTACTGAGCACTTACTACATACAACGGAAAACAGATTCATTCATTCTTTCAATAAATGTGTGCCAGCCATTATGTATACAGCAGTGAACAAGAAAAACAAAATTCTCTCTCTCATGGAGCTTACAATCTGATTTAACTAGCTGAACTAGTGAATGACAGTAACTCTACAAATAGTCAGGGAAGGCCTCTTAGCTGAGGTAACATTTAACAGAAATGTAAAGGGTGATGATTCAATTCAAGGGTGGGGGCGGGGAATGAGCAATGCAGATGAAGGCAACAGCTCACGTAAAGCCCATAAGGCAGGACTAATATAGCTAAGAATAAGGGAAAGTAGTTAAAGATGAGGTCAAAAGGTTGTCATGGGTCACATCACATATAAATCTGCAAACCCAGGAAAAGAGATTGGATTTTGTTATAAATATAATCAGAAGTCATAGTTGTGTGTGTGTGTTTAGTGTTTATTTATTTATTTTTGGGAGAGAGGGAGACAGAATGTGTGCACAGGAGCGGTGGCAGGGAGAGAGGGAGGGAGAGAATCCCAAATAGGCTCTGTGACACACTGTCAGTGCAGAGCCTGACACAGGACTCAATTACTTGATCCCACAAACCATGAGGTCAATCGTGACCTGAACCGAATCAAGAGTCAGATGCCCCCATAGTAGTGATTTTAGCAGGGCTGTAACAAGATCTTTTGTTTAGTTTTCAATGGCCACTTGGCTACCTTATGAAGAATGAATGGTATGAAAGGCAATGAGGGAAGCAGGCAACCTGGTTAGAAGGCTACAGTAGTCTAGGGGATAGATGATGGTGGTCTGGATTAGAATGGCAATAACATAGATGGATGGTCAAGTTCTTAGAGCTGCCTAGTGGGTTAAACATGAGAAATAAGGGACAAAACGATACTTAATAACACTCTTAGAAATTTGGCCCAAATTATATTTAGTAAGTAAGCTAAACTGCAAGAGAATGTTTTGTTAGCAAGCAGAGAATCAATGATTATCTTTGAGGTGTCCATTAGTAAGCAGCTGAATGCACAAATCTAGACTTTAAGGGTAAACTAAGGACCTGGTATAGTGTCTTAGGACATTTTGATATTATTTAAAGCTATGAAATGAGTGAGATCACCAAGGAAGACTGCAGACAAAATAAAACCTAAAATCCAATATGTGTTAAAGAGAACAATACCTTAAATTTTTCAAATTCAGAACACACAGTCTGAAAGAATATTAGGAATTCATTTACTTCAGTCCCTTTTATAAGAGATGGGGGTAATAGGAACTAGAACTAAAATCTTCAAAATGGAATCAAACTAATATTAATAATTTCTAGACAATAAAAATCTTCAATAGCTAAGCACAGAGGAGCTAATCCTTATAAACAGGAGTCCAGGTTCCTACCTCAGTCATGGTCATCATTTCATTACGACATTTATCCAACTGATTCTGCAATTCATTTTGGCTCTCCACTAGTTGTAAACCATATTGTGCAGCTTTTAGTCGCTCTTCTTCAACCTCTTTGAGCTTGCATCGAAGATCGGCAATTATATCTGCCTCCATGATTTTTTTTTTGCTTCTGGTCTACTGTACACAGAGGAAATGAAAGTACTTAAGGGTAAACAAAATACTCCGTACAATGAGAATAATAAAAAAAATAGATATATCTTTTTCCCTAATACTACTGCCATATGAAAAAAAAAGCATCAAAGATTTTATTCCTGGTTTTAAATGGTCAAATTTGCGTTCTTGTTCTAAAAGGAAGGTCTTGTTAATTCCATTACCTGATTTGAGACCAAATCAAACAGAGGGAAGGGAAAAAAATCCAACAACCTGAACACATTTGTTTCTAAGAAATGCAGGTAACTGTTCAGTTGTGTCCTAAGCTTCCTTAAATGCTGAGGTTGGATGGGTCTTATACATCACTAAACAGGTAATCAAGAGAACAATGAAAGAAGTTAAGAAACTTAATAGCAACACAAGTGCTACTTAAAATATAAAAAGGCAGCTTTGACTGAGGTTTGTAAGGCAAAGAATATCAGGTCTATAATTTTTCAAAACAGTGTTAACTTCTTGAACACATTAAATTTTCAACATTAAATTTGCTTTATTGGTAACAGGGTCACTAGTATTTTCCTAGTTATTCATACAAAGACAAGCAAAACAGAATCATGTTCAGAGTAATTGAAGAACATTTCTCTCTAGATTTCTAATCAATGACTGAAACATTATATATAGAAACATTCCACTGTAACTCAACCTTATTCATGATCCTTTCCAAAATAGTCCCAGTCTCTTAGGCCAGATTTAAACTCAGCTTTGCAGTCAAAGAGCAATAGGCCATTAATAAGGTGTTTGCCCACTCTCCAGTCAATGTAGTCATTCATTTGCCAAATATTTCTTAAAGCCTTATGTGCTGAGCTCCATTCTGGGCATTTGAGATCCATCAGAATCCAAACTGACCAAAAGAAAAAGCACTCTTCTTTCATGAAACTTACCTTCCAGTGGGAGAAGACAAGAAATAGTAGTATAATAATTAAATGCATTAAAGTGGAAATAAAATTTAAAAAAAAGAACAGGATAAGGGAACTTGGAAGAGGTAGGAGTGTTGTAAGTAGGATGAAGTCTAAAATAAGTATTGGGAGAAAAGCCCTCAAGTGACTTCTGAGCAAAGCCTTGCAGAGTATAAGAGAATTAGGCATGTACCTCTTTCCAGAAAGAAAAGGGAGTAGAGGTAGAAGGGTAACGTTAAAGTAGAAGGAAACCCAAGAAATGAACAAGAAAGAATTTAAGTCAGAGAAAAGAATAGGCTTATCAGGCCATTGCAAGGACTTTGGCTTCTACTCTGGGTGATATTGGGTGTCATTGCAAAGTCTGGAGTAGAGAGCTGATACATTTAAAAGGATCATTTTGGCTACTATGTTGAATAGTTTGGAGGGAAGCAAGTCGGAAGCAAAAAGACTAAGTGACCAAGGGAGATGATTGCTCACATAAGGATGATTGTATAGGAGGTGGGGAGAAATGGTCAAATTCTTCATGAAGGTTGGACATAAACCCAACATGATTTTCTAACAATTAAAAGTGAGGTGTATAAAAAAGAGAAAAGTCAAAAATATCTCCAATGCTTCTGGCCTGAGCAACAAGTAGAGCAGATTTGCCATCAGTTGAAGCATCAAAAATTAGGAAGAAAAATTGTTTTTAAAAAATCAGGGACTTGGTGTGTGTGGGTGGTGCAGTAAGTTAAGCATCATGACCTCACAGTTCATTAGTTTGAGCCCTGCATCAGGCTCTGTGTTGACAGTGCAGAGCCTGCTTAGGAGTCTCTGTCTCTCTCTGCCCCTCCCCCATTCTCTCTCTCTTTCCCTCTGTCAAAATAAATAAATAAACTAGAAACAAAACAAAACTCAGGGGCTTATGTTTTGGGCATGAAATATGTCAAGTAACCAGTTGGCTATACAAGTAGAAGGATCTGGGCTGGAAATATAAACTGAGGAATTATTAACATAAATCCTTGAGCCTTGGTGTCACCAGAGTATGAGCATAATTAAAGAGAAGAGGACCCGGGTTTGAGCCATTAAGAGGTGGAAAGAAGACAGCAAAGTATACTCAGGCATGACCAATGAGATAAGAGGAAAACCAAGAGCATGTATTATCCTGGAAATCAACTGAAATGGGTTGGAGAGAATGGTGGGAAAATAGGAAACAAGTACAGTTTTGCTGCAAAGGAGACTAGATAAACAGGGCAGTAGAAGAAGAGGGAATAGGTTTGTTTTTCAAAGACAAAAAAAAATTAGTAAAAAATAACAGCACACTTGTATGTATGGGATAGATTCAGGAGAGAAGAAAAACTGATGCTAGAGAAGTCATGGGGAACTGCTAGAGAGATGAAAAGAGAATGAGGTCTAATGTACAGGGACTGAGTTTAGAAAGGAGCATGAATATTTCATCTAAAGGGAAAGCAAAGTATATGGGCACAGACACTGAGAAGTAGGTAGATTAGTGGTGGGAGTCTGCACAAGTGCTCTTCTAACTGCTCCAATTTATCAGTGAATCAAGAAGCAAGGTCATTAAGTAAGAACGAAGATGAAGGAGATACATAGTTTTAGAAGACAGAAGGAAACAAAAGGTATCCTACATTATCCAGGGCTAGCAATTACTGCTCTAAAACACAAGACCTTTCCAGGGGTGCCTGGATGGCTTAGTTAAGTGTCTGATTCTTGATTTCGGCTCAGGTCATGATCTCATGCTTCATACGTTCAAGCCCCACATCAGGCTACACCAGCTCCATGTGCTGTCAGCTTGGAGCCTGCTTGAGATTCTCAACCCCTCTACTCTCCCCTACTCACTCACAGGCACTGGCTCTCTCTCTCTCTCACACACACCCACAAAATAAAATAAACTTTAAAAAGTTCCAAAGCCTGGTGATGGGGCTAGGCACTAATTATTGCATTAATAATAATATATACTTGTTGAGGATTTACTATTTGCCAGGCAGAGTGCTTCAAATGAGTTCTCTCATTTAATTCTCTTGATGGACCTAAGTTAAATATTATTATAATTGAAATTTACAAAAAAAAAAAAGGGAGCTAGCCTTAAGACATCCTGGCCAGTAATGAGTTATCTCATTTGATGGACCTAAGTTAAATATTATTATAATTGAAATTTACAAAAAAATAGGGGAGATTTCTCTTGATGGACCTAAGTTAAGTATTATTATAACTGAAATTTACAAAAAGAAAAAGAAAAAAAAAAGGGAGCTAGCCTTAAGACATCCTGGCCAGTAATGTCAAGGAAGCCAAAAAACTAGCTCTCATTCATTCAAAAGACTTACTAGAATTTCTGTTGTGTGTTGGGTACCAGGTACTATGCTATTGCTGAGGACACAATGATGACCCCCAAACTGGACAATACCCCTGTCTTCTTGAATCTTACAGTCTATTAGTGGAAAGACATTAAATCAAATAAATACTGTAAAGTTTTTGCGAGTGTGGTGAGCGCAAGAGGGAGAGATGTATCAGGCTATCTGAGCCTATAACATGGAGGCACTGCCCTAAACTGGGAAGTGGGGTGGGGACAGAGTAGGGTAAGTATAAACACAAAAGGCTTCTCTGAGGAAGTAACTTTTCAGCAAAGGTCTAATGGATGAATAAGAGTTAATCTATCAATCTGCAAAGAGGCAGACGGTTGAATAACTACAGCTAATAGGTGCAGGACATTGTACTTGGTGCTTTACATATGTATTTAATTCTCTCAACAACCCTCTTAAGTATATTTCCCCCATTCACACAGGTGCAAACTGAGGCACAGAAAGGTTTGGTAACTTGGCCAGGGTTATCAACTAGTAAGTGGCTGAGATGGGAACAAGGGTCCAGCTCCAAAGCCTGGAGCAACGACTCTTCTGCCTCTCAGAAACCTAACA
This sequence comes from Hyaena hyaena, assembly GCF_003009895.1. Classification (NCBI taxonomy): domain Eukaryota; kingdom Metazoa; phylum Chordata; class Mammalia; order Carnivora; family Hyaenidae; genus Hyaena; species Hyaena hyaena. The sequence goes on along the minus strand of NW_024080734.1, from coordinate 123,590 downwards.
AAATATTTAGGAGGCAGGGAGCTTGGGGATTCAGGCTGGCTGCCTGAATCTTACTCCGCTTCCACAACTCACTGGCAGCATGAGCTTGGACAACTTACTTAAGGTCTTCTTTACTCATTCATAAAGTAGACAGTAACATCTACCTAACAAGGTTTTTGAGACTATTAAACCAGCTAAGGGATGAAAAACAATTAGAATCTCACACGCAGCTGTCTGGGGCAGCGATGTCCAACGAAAATAGAATGCGAGCTACATATGTTATTTTTAATTTCCTAGGAGCCAGGTTAAAAAAGTAAATACGGTGAAATTCATTTTAGTAATATTTTATTCGGCCCAATACATCCAAAACACTTTCATTTCAACATGTAATCTCTATAAAAATTATTAACGGGCTATTCCTCTTTTTGTGTAGTCTTCGAAATTCAGCGTGCATCTTACATGTTACGACGCTTCTCGATTCAGACTGTCACTAGTGGCCAGTGGCTAGAGTAGCACCGGGCGGACCTGTTATCACCCCGCCTTGCGTACAGACGCAGAACACCCGGAGGTGGCAACCCGGCCCAACGGAGGACTGAGACCGGCTCGGAACCTGGTTGAGAAGAACGGGTTCCGCGGAAGAAGTTATTCCTGCTAAAGGCCTCTGCCGTGACCCAGCCCCAAGTTGCCTTAGGCCTCGCTTTCCCCACTCCCCAGAGAACTCCCTTTGCCACACCCACAGCTCCTCTCCACACGCACCTCCCTCCAGGACCCTTGCCCGTACCTCTCTCTTCACCCCTTCCCCCTGCGGCTGCAGTCAGCCGCTCGAGACGAGGGCTCACCGCGCCCAGGTACGCCCCACTTCACGATCAGAGACGTCTGCCCATTCACTCAGCTAGTTCTCTGGTAAGCGCCGGGGCTTTTTGAATGCTGTTCCCGCGAGAACTCACACGTCTCGCGAGATGTTTCTCCCAAGCCGCGCGCTAAGGAAAAACAGGGAGGAACCTCCCCAATAGAGCAATACGCTCCTCCCTACTGCGACTGCGCAGATGGTTGTGGCGAACCTAGGGCTTTGCGCAGGCGCAGTCGTAGTTCTTTAGCTAGTGTGCTTTATCCCCGTTTGTTCTCCCACGTGACTAACGGTGTCTGCTTTTAATTGCCGTATCGTTTGTTTCTGTTTTGTTTTGGCGCCCTTACCTTCTGGAGAAACAGTGCCACTAAAAGGCGAGATGGTGGGAAAATCTGTGGTGTGCAGAAACCTTCCTACCGCAGATTGGCTGGCTTGCGCTCGACGGCCATGCCCTCAGGTTATCTCCCCATGGTTCCAGGACACTGAATCAGTGTGACAGAATCAGCTACTATTATAGAACAGGATGGCAGGTATCATTATAATGGCGTTAACATTTGTCAGTACGGTGCTAAATTTTGTGCGGATTATCTCAGTTAAGCCCACAAACAGCCTTATGAGGTAGGTATTCTCCTCTTTCGATTAAGGAAAACAGCCCCAAGAAGAAAGGTATATTTGCCAAGTGAAAGAACTAGAATTTGAACGAATGCAGTCTCCTGCCAGAGGCCAAGCTCTTGCTTATGAGTTTAAATAACGAGTTTATGTTTTGTAAGCCTGGTGTCTATTCATAATTCAAAAATTTAAGCAATCAGAACAATAGCCAGCATTTACTGAGCACTTCTGAAATCTAGTAATTGTTATATGGGTCATGTGCTTTGAGATCATCTTTTTCTCCTACTGGAGCCCTTGACCACAGCTCTTCTCTTTTTCATCATTGATGTTTTTCTTCCCTGGTGGGTCTTATCAGCAAATAAACATACTGTAATGACTTACAATTCAAAAAATTCTAATTTTCCTTAACTCCAGCCAGCTATTTGCTTCCCTAGATAAAATTCCTGGAAAAAGAAATTGAGGCTGGCTATCTTCATAATTTACCTTTTCTTCTTACATTTTTTCTCCCTTTGGGTTTTGGTCCCCCACAGGTCCAGTAAAAAATGGCTCTTCTCAATGTCACGAGTAACTTCTGTCTTTCGAAATCTATTACTTAGTCCTCACTTATCTTGTATTATGACAGAGTTGATCACTCTTACTGAGTCTGGCTTTAGGTCTTGGGATGCTACACCCTCCTTGCTTTCCTCTTTTCAGTTTCCTTTGTGGACTTCTAGTTCTTTTTTTAAAATATATTTATTTAAATTCAAGGTAGTTAACATACAGTGTAGTCTTGGTTTCAGGAATAGAACCCAGTGATTCCTTCATCGCTTACATATAATATCCAGTGCCAAAAAGTGCCCTTAATGCCCATCACCTATTTAACCTGTCCCACACCTATACACCTCCCCTCCAGCAGCCCTCAGGTTGTTCTCTGTACTTAAGAGTCTCTTATGGTTTGCCTCCCTCTCCGTTTTTATATTATTTTTCCTTCTCTTCCCCTGTGTTATCTGTTGGGTTTCTCAAATTCCACACAAGTGAGATCATAGGATATTTATCTTTCTCTGACTTATTAAACATAGCATAATACCCTCTAGTTCCATTCATGTTGTTGCAAATAGCAAGATTTCATTTTGTTGATTGCTGAATAGTATTCCAGTGTGTATTTATATATGTACCACATATTCTTTCTCCATTCATCACTTGATGGATATTTGGACTCTATCTGTAATTTGGGTATTGTTGCTAGTGCTGCTGTAAACATTGGGGTGCATGTGTCCCTTCAAATCAGCATTTTTGTATCCTGTGGACATCTAGTTTTGACTGAGTGAGGCCGGACAATGAAGGATTGACATAGGTTTGAAGAGTGGAAACAACTGATACCTTCCAGTTGCTTAACAGATGCACTTGTGGTATGAATGAACCAGGTGCTTATTCATTTGTCCTCACTCCTGTGGTCTTAAGTAAATGAAATTCCATTTTCTCTATCGTTTAACAAAGATTCCTCAACCCAATTCCTCAAAGTAAGACAATATTCTAGCCTAGGTCAACCATGATCTGAACTTCATTTTTTTTTGTTGTTGTTACATGAGAAGGTAGGCCTACATTTCACTGTTTCTTCCAAATCTCATTTTTAATATTTTAAACTATTAACTGAGTGACCACAATTTGTTAAGCATAGTGGAAGGAATTCAGAAATGTGGTAATCCCTACCTCTGTCTGGAAGATGTTCACAATATAGTAGGGGACTAAAAAATAAAACAAGTGTAAGTAACTACAGAGCTATGTATACATGCCATGTGAATAGTACATAACCTACACTAAAAGAGTTGTGTGAAGGGAGAGCTCAATCTTGTGTGGGCATTCTTTAATGTGTCACAGTGCAGGTGGCACTTGAGCAGGGCCATGAAGGATGGCTGAACCAAGGGGGAGTGCATTCAAGGGAACCGGACATTAGCAAAATCATAGAAGTTACCCATATCATAATTACGGTCATTCCTTACGAACAGTCTGGGTAAGTTGCTGCCACTACCACCATTGGACACTAGATGTCACCAGTGAAATAATTCTAGATGGTCCCTACTTGTTTGGAGAACTTGATTAAGATTCATAGTTCCAGATACAGATGCACATACCCAGATGAGGTCCACTTACACTAAATGCCATGGGTTGGGGTGGGGGGGCATTATGTGTCATTTTCAGTTTACGTAATCTGAGATGGGGTTTTGCTTCCTCACACAGAGTTTTGGATTCACCAAGCATAGGCAGGGGATTTAGATGCTGGGAAAGAACAATCCTCCGTCCCAATACAATTCCTAATGTTATAGCTGTTCAAAACTGCAAGAGACTGCTATTGTGAACTGGCCATCATTCCTTTACTATGATTGTTCCAGTGAAAATGAGAGGATTATTTATCAGAAATGGTGTTGAAGGAGTGTTGCATTGTACTGAAAGCTGGTGTATTTTGACATGAACTTACTGAATGATTAAATTTGCTTTTGGTATTATAGGGGAATAGTCTTTGTCCTCAAGGAATTTAGAATTCAGTGAAAGGCATTTGCGAAAATAAGATTTTACTGAGAGTATGGTTTAGACTTTCTTATTCGTTCTATTATTAAGTAAAGTTCTAAGCTTGTTTGAAAGGAATCAAGCAGGAACAAGACTAGGACTCTCTATTACACAGAATTTACAAATAGGAACTGGATCAATTTCCAAAGCTCCAGAATTCATAGGATGGATTAAGAAATGAAGTTTTGGAAGTTTCATTCAAGGTTGTAGTAATTGAAACCCAGAGAATGGTTGAGATCAAGAAAACGTCTTAGAGAAGAGAGGGCTGTATGCAGGACTTTGGTGATTGTCCTAATGCACAGAACAGGAGAAGAATAAAGAGACTATTGCAACAATAACAAACAACAACCAAAGAACTATCTGAAAAGTGGTCAGGAACTTTATCTGTCACAGTTACTGTGTTAATTAGATATCAACATGAATGACTGCACCAGGCAGGTGGATTTGACTGTTTAATAGAAATAATGGTAGTGGCAGTCTTTCTTGGTCCTGCTATGTTTAGCCAGCTTCAATTCTTGATGGACTCTATTGCTATACTCCTTTTCCTTCTGAATAGATGCAGTCCTCACTCAGAGCAAAGGTGCACCATCCTTATATTGTTGACATTTATTGGTTAACTTCCAAAATCAATTCCATCCTCCTTTTCCTGTCTGAAGCATTCCAATTATTCTTTAATAATTCATCTTTCTCTCCATTTTCAACCATGTGGGTTGTTTAAAATTGATCCTGCCCTTCAGCTGTAAGGTAGCCCATCACTCTGGTATAGTAATTTGTTCAGAGATGGGCATACAAGTGAATCCAAACCAGTGAAACAGAATGCAACATCCACTGAGACTGCTGGAAAATGGATTTTTTTAACCCACTCTGTAGCTAAATTTTGTAGCCCAGAGCTTCCAGCTGCTATTCTGATTCCATGAAGCCTAAGTCTGCTTGGAATAAACTCAAAAGCTAATAATTAGAGAGGTTGAAAAGAGTCCCAGTCATATTGTTTGTGCCCTACATCAAGCTAGAGATATCCATAAACTATTTAGTCTTTGCTCAAGTGTCTTCAATTTTTGTTTTCTGTTACTTGTAACATGAAGGGTTTTAACCAATACACTCAATAATACTTAAGCCTGAGCTTGAGTGAACTTATTAACTTGTCATGGTTCCCACTCTACATTTGGGATGCTATGAGTATATCAGTTGTAGTTTTTACTTGCCAAAAATAGTACCCAATCTAGTTAAAAATATATATGTAAATAAAAAATACCAGTTTTAATTTTTGCAACTATTCACAAGACTGTAGTTGCTGCTTATGACATCCTATCTTTCAGTGCCCATTACATATTTCTTTTATTTTCTGTCAGCATCCCAACTAGTTGAGGCTCTTTACCCGGTACAGTGACCCAAATCTGCACTGCTAAATAAAACAGATTCACTAGTTATGATTTATATTGCTCACTATTCTCTTGGCCCAAATTTATTTGGTGTGACTCAAAGTGAGATAGGATAAAACTTAGGGTGTTGTTCTTTCTCTGAGAACTTGAAACTGTCATACTAGTGTGTGTGTGTGTGTGCGTGTGTGTGTGTGCGCGCGCGCACACACACGCATGCACACATGAATTCAGTGAAAGAAGTGGCAACTGTATTGATGTTGTAACTCTTAGTTTAACATTTTTTATTCCTAGAAAAAAACAACTTGGAAGTTTACCCAAGGAGAAATGGATGAATCAGCACCTCCAAGTAAGCAACTGAGTACACCTGTTCTATAATACTTGCCCATGAATTGCCTCCTGCCTGTTGCCACTAGGTGACAGTCTTCACAAATATTTTATCTGAAAGAGTGTCTTTCTGCTACAGAAATTAGATTCTGTTGGGAGAGATGGTACCTTGCTAATTTCAGCTAGAAAATTAACCAAACACATGTAATTTGTTATAAAACTATATTTTTAAGTTACATGAGGTCATAGTTATTCTTCATCTGTAACACTCTTCTCCTCCTAGTAGTTAGTTAATTTCATTCTACAGATTGAATTTTTTCCCCTAAAATTTATATGAAGTTAACCCCCAATGTGACTATATTTGGAGATAGGGCTTTAGGAGGTAATTATAGTTAGATAATACCATGAAAGTGGGGCCCTAATCTGATAGGATTAGTGGCCTTATAAGAAGAGATAGAGAAAGATCTCTTTCTTTCTCTCTATCCTTCTCTCTCTGTCCTCCTCCCCCCGCCCCCTGCCATGTATAACAGAAGAAAGGCCATGTAAGAAGGTGGCATCTACAAATCAGAAAGAGAGCCCTCACCAGCTGGAATGGGCCAGCACCACGATCTTGGACTTCTCAGCCTTCAGAACTGTGAGAAATAAGTTCTCTGTTGTTTAAGTATTTTGTTATTGTAGACTGGCACAGACTCTCCACAGCTGAAGAGGCCTTATGACTCATGGTTAAGAATTCAGTACATGCTCTAGAGTTAACATCTGGGTTCATTTGGAGGCTGTGTTTCTCCCTAGTGGTGTTACCTTGAACCAACTTCTTAGCCTCTTTAAGACTCAATTTCCTCAAGTACAAAATGAGATAATCAAAGAACCTAATTCAATAGGCTGGTTATTGCATAGTTTAAATGAATACTTTTCACACATTTAGCATGATGTCAGTAATGTCAGCTATTATTAAGGGCATTGTCTCAGCTCAGATGTCACTCCCTCTGGGACAGAAAAGAGTTCCCCTTTTCTGAATCCTTATCCTAGAGCATATCTTTTATGTACAGTTTAAAGCACCCTGGGCTTATCCTTTTGGAACACTTAAAACAGTTTGCAGTAATTTGTGTTATTTATGTCTGCCTCCCTCACTAAACTGTAAGCTATTTGAGGCTAGAAAGGCCTTTATATGTTTTATTTACAGTCGTTTCTCTTGGCAAGGGTCATAATGTGTGGGAGAGCTAGGTGCTAAAGTCAAGTTTGATTAATGAATGAAAAATTAAATTCATTAATTTAAAGGTGACTCTGAAAACTGAGAGAAATAAGTCAGGTGACTTGTATTCTTAATTCTGAATGAAATATACGGAAAATTTATTGGTTATGTGAAACAAATTAAATGTCTCAGAGTTGGTATGCCAAATCTGTAGTTTAGGATATTTGATAACCTTTGAAATTTTAATCATTTGGTTCATTTATGATAATATGTGTTCCTCACTTGAACCAGTTTTTCTTCATTGAGAATTTACATATTGATGTAATTTCTTTAATTCAGACCTTTTAAATTACATTAAGGAACCTGGTATAAAAAAATAATGCTATGGGAGGGCCTGTAAAGCAAAGGATTTTAGGCTAAAGGAAGTGTTCACTTTTATGTAAATACAGACTTGTATTAAATTCCTTTAAAGGAAGATCTGCCCTTGATTAACTTAAAGTTTTAAAACTCATATTTTCCTAATATTTTATCACGTCATGGACAGCTTTATCTATTTCCTGCAAAACGAAATATGTTGTCTTATTAATTTTCCAAAAATAGAAAATATTGAAAAGAGTGTAAATGTGGTTTATCTATACAATGGAATACTACATGGCAATGAAAAAGAATGAAATCTGGCCATATGTAGCAACATGGATAGAACTTGAGGGTGTTATGCTGAGTGAAATAAGTCAGGCAGAGAAGGACAGATACCATATGTTTGCACATATAGGAGGATTAGGAGGAACTTAACGGAGGACCATGGGGGAGAAGAAGGGGAAAAATAGTGGGGGAGAGGGAGGGAGGCAAAACATGAGAGTTTCTTAAATGGTGAGAACAAACTGAGGGCTGATGGGGGTGAGGCGGAGTGGAAGGGGGTGATGGGCATGGAGGAGGGCACTTGTGGGGATGAGCACTGGGTGTTATATGGAAACCAACTTGACAAACTATTTAAAAATATATAATTGCAGTAATTCTTAAAGTCCTTTGGTTATGAAATGGCCAACTAAGTATGATGGCTCAAAAGCATAATAATGCGAAATGTACGAAAAGTGTTAGTTATTCATGTTTAAAAAGATAATTTTATGTTTCCAAAATTTTCTTAAAATATGATTAATAAGAAAGTGTTTTGTTGGCCTTGCATACCTTAGAGAGACAGTAAAAGCTCCCTTTTTCCTATCATGGTGATAAAACTTTAGGCAGCCTTGATACAGGATATGATCCTTTCTTCAAACATTGCTTTACCATTTTATTTGCCTCTGCATTATCAGGCAGTATGCTTGGACCCTGGCTTCATCACAAATGAACCCCATCAAACTCCCCTATGACATACTACACGCTGGCAGTATTTGGCTACTTTTGATAAATTGGTCAGTCTTGTGAAATACTTCTCTAAGCTGAAGTTCTGGAACTTGTCAAGTGTCCTCTCTGACACTCATGTCTTCCTTAGGCTTTTAGATTACTCAAACAGCTGGGTTTAAGCCCATTTCCTCCCACAAAGCATGCTTCTTTGGAAATTCGGATCTATTGGCTTTTGGCACTAAAAAGTAATACTCTTGCACTTTTGTCATGTCAGTGCTGCATAATCTTTTGGGGGTGAGTAACCTTTTAAATGTTGGAGGAGTAACAATTCCAGGGGCCAATGTACATTTACAATTTGTAAGAAAAATCGGAGGAATACAGTGTCCCTTTTAACTACATTTGAATGTAGCAAGGCCCAAATCTCTATGCACAAGATGGGTATGTCTTCTGAATTACATAGGCATGCAATCATCATTATTATTATATATGACTGAAGGCAGGGAGTTACGAAAGGGTCTTGGGTGACCGTTATCCTCCAACCAATAAAACTCCTGCCAAAGGGAATCCTATAAACAGAGGCAGAGTTACGTTTTAGAAAACAGCATCCCATCCACAGGATTTAAATCTCCCAAGCGGAAAAAGAGGTTAGAAAACTAACATCTTGTCTCTTCTTAAATATAATGGGAAGGTCTGATTTCATTCTAATGCCCACAAAAATAAGCAGTGCTACTCTCAGTCTAAGAAATAGACATATGTGTGTACATTTCAAAGAGTGGTTTCCAAACTTTGTTCTACATTAGAAACACCTAATATACAACATTAATGAGGAGCTTTTATAATTCCTGATGCTCAGACATGCCCAACACAAATTAAATTAGAATGTCTGGGGGTGGGTGCCAGGCATCAGTAATTTTTAAAGATCCCTAGGAGAATGCAATGTGCAGCAGTTTGGGAACCTGGGTTAACACAGGCATGCACTCGCTCCTACACTCCAGCTTTTCTTCACTGTCTCTTTAGCTCAATGGTTCTCAGCCTGACTGCCCATTAGAATCACAGGGCATCTTTTAAAAAAATCTAATTCTGATTCATTTGGTTTAGGGCAGGGTAAAAGAATCAGAAATGTTTGGCTCTTCCCCAAGTGACTCTAATGTACAGCCATGGTAGAATCACTGGGTTAGCTGATTATATAAAGAGGTAGGATAAGTTGGGTCCTTTAGCCTTTTTCTGGCAGTTAAGAGCTTTCTATTTAAACTCTTTTTAAATTATTGTTCACCTGATTTGTTGAATGACTTTTTTCTTCAGTTCACTAAGCTGTAAAGTCCAACCATTTTCCTGAATCCATCGGTGGTAGGATAGCCCAATAAAATACAGGACAGCAAGTTAAATTTGATTTCAGCTAAACAATGAATAATTTTTAGTACAGGTATGCTCATGCAATATTTGGGATATGTAATAAAAAAACATTGTTTATCAGAAATTCAAATTTAACTGGTGTCTTGTATTTTTATTTGCTACTTCTGACCATGTTAAGTAGTGGGAGAGCATGGCTCATGCTTGGGGAAATCAGCAGCTGAATTCAGCGAGAGTTTCATCCTTTAAATCTTCAGGGTTTATGGCTTATCTTTTAATTCTTATCCTTCTAGCTACAGAGGTCGTAGATAAAAAGGCAGGAGCAGTTTGGGAATTAAAAGTTGCTTAAAATTCTGCAGTGAGCCAGGTAGACCCACATTTTCCTTTTGCTTAGGGTGTCATTGAGTGACCAACAGGGAAGCAGCATAGCACTGTGGAAAAAAATAAAACATGGGAAGGGGTGAAGATCTGAATCTTCAGTATAAGCTTTACTCTCAGAAACCCCAGTTCTTCATGTGCTCTCAAGATGATTGCCATTTTTAGTCTTTCCTATGACTTTTAAATAGTTCAGAATTGCTTCTTTAAAAAGTATTTGTTCTTAATCTATCTGAATATCAGATGCTTGCTGCTTTAGCTGGAGTTGAGATAGTTTATAGGTGGAACTGTTCTCAGAGCATAGCTTACTGAGTCTGAACTAATGGAAACTTTAGATTGTCCCTCGCAATCTTGTAAGAACTCGCCCATCTCAAGAAGCTTCCCAAATGGTCTGGATGCCTTTCAGTCCCATCCTTTAAGGACTGTTCATCATAAGCTGATTCCTGAAATTTCCTTCCTCCCCACCATCCCAAATAGGCCTTGAACTGTAAATAAAAGCTGTGGGTAGGTATATTTCTTTATTTCTTGGCCAATAGCAGGCTTTATACAAAAGGAAAAGGAGTGAGATTTCTCAATAATTTCCAGAAAGCAGGTGTTGTAATGATTTTACCAAATTGGAGCCTGACATTTTGATGAACAACTCTTGAGCACCCCTCATAATTTCTTACATAGGGGAGATAGGCAAATAGGTAATATGTCAAATCCCTGTTTGCCTGTCCAAGTTTACTAACAGAAGGAGGTGAAACAGGTGAAGCACATTAACTTTTAACCTGTTAACATTTAGTTTTTTCACTAAGCGTTAGATGTTTAAAAGGGAAATGCATGCTGGCAGAAAGGAGACAAGACAGAGGGTGATAGGAAGGGGCTGAAAGCTGGCCTGCATCATGGAACATATTTTCAAGCCAGCTGGGCCCATGTGCAGATGTTTTTATAGGAACAAGGAGGGGCAAGTGTTCTAATATTTGGCACATTAATGAAGTAGTGGAATTTCTCTTTCAGTGATGCTGCTTCTTTCTGTGGCTAGACATGGGGGTAGAGGATCAGAGGCTTTGGGATAAATTTATTATCCCAAAATGAGTTCAAGGAAATTGCTTACACTGATAGTAATGCTTTTTTCTGAGCTCACTTAAAAGGGGTTGACTTTTTAGTATGCTGATTCTGAAAACCGAAGTCGTATGTTAATTTGCCTGTGGATAAAACAATCAAAGCATCATTGTATACCTTATTCATAAGTGGAGAAACATGTACCTAGTTGGAGAAAATAGTTTAAAATTGATCTTGTTGAGTCTACATGTTGAGCATGTTATAGGGCAATGGAAGTTAAGTCCTCCCTACCCCAAATGGTTAGCTTGGTCTTCCACTTTTTGCCTGAATGCTTCAGTAGCATGCCTATGCAGCGTGTATTCCAAAAAATGAAGGAAGTCAACTTTGCTATGTCATTTGGAGGTTTGCAAATTGGTGGTCCACTGTTTGGCTTACGTAGTGCAGGAAAAAGGGGGAAAAAAACACCTTTGAACCAAAATTAGAAACCAAGGAATTTACACATACATACACACACACACACACACACACACACACACACACACAGAAATTTGGATTGCCAGCTTCTCTTGAAAAATCAGAAGATTTGGTTATGCTGTGCCCACATTCCTCATGCCAACACCTTTGATTTTTCTGGGCACATATTTCTTTTTCTTTCTTTTTTTTTTTTTCAAATAGTTTATTGTCAAATTAGTTTCCACATAACACCCAGTGCTCATCCCCACAATCTGGGCACATATTTCTCCAGTTTACCATAGTGCCTGTCACTGTATCATTGGGTTTATTCATTCAGTGAAATAGGTCAGATATAAGGAGACATTTATAGTACCTTTATGTATGGTTCCTATATATATTTGAGTTTGCCATCTATGATATGAGGCTAGACTAGACTATATTATCATTCCAATGTCTTTCTGCTGATTCTGTGATTCATCTCTTTTATATAAATCGTTTTTAATATTGTTGGAGATTATCTGATACTTTGCTTGAGCAAAGAACTTGACTATATTGTAGCTTTGTAGCTCTAAGAGCCATTTCTGTCATATTTCAATGTAGTCTGCTTAAAATGTGAATAAATTTATGACTAACAGAATAACTCTTAAGTTAATTTTCTTCTTTGGCCGTGTTTTAATTGATGGGAATTAAAGAGATCATCTGGATAGCTTATTTATAAATGAATAACAGAACTAAGTAATTTGAATGTTCAGAAATGATTGCGTGTGCAGGTAAAATCTGGCAAAGAGATGCTCAACTGCTGACTCCACACAGTATCATACAACTTAACACAAGGAAGTACCTTAGGGATAAAATCCAACCTTTGTTTTGCAGATGAAACTGAATTTGATACACGGCAATGAGAAAGAATGAAATCTGGCCATGTGTAGCAACATGGATGGGCCTTGAGGGTGTTATGCTGAGCGAAATAAGTCAGGTAGAGAAGGACAAATATCATATGTTTGCACGTATAGGAGGATTAGGAGGAACTTGACGGAGGAACAAGGGGGAGAAGAAGGGCGCAAATGGTGGGGGAAAGGGAGAGAGGCAAACCATGAGAGACTCTTGAATGCTGACAAAAACTGAAGACTGATGGATGTGGGGGAGAGGAGGGATGGGCATGGAGGGGGACACTTGTGGGGATGAGCACTGAGTATTATGTGGAAACTACTTTGACATTAAACTATTTGTAAAAAAAAAAAAAAAGAAAGAAACTGAATTTGAGACATAAAGCCATTTATTCTTTTTTTTTTTTAATTTTTTTAATGTTTTATTTATTTCTAGGAGAGAGAGAGAGAGAGACAGAGACAGCGTGAGCAGGGGAGGGTCACAGAGAGAGGGAGTCACAGACTCGGAAACAGGCTCCAGGCTCTGAGCTGGCAGTCAGCACAGAGCCCGACACGGGGCTTGAACCCACGAACCGCGAGATCATGACCTAAGCGAAAGTCGGACGCTTAACCGACTAAGCCACCCAGGCGCCCCAAAGCCATTTATTCTTTTTTTTTTTTTTTTTTTTGTGGTTCAGACACAATGGCCTTTATTACTCACAACACAAAAAGGGGCAAGAAGGTCAGCATGCTTTGAATTGGATCTGCTTGCCCTCAAGTCCATGGAGGCAACATGATCAACCCAGAAAGATACTATGTAACAACAGGTTTGCATCAGAGCTGAGGATAACTGAGTTTGGGGAATCCATTGTTTTTATTGCAATCAGTAAGCAAGCCTGCTAATTGTCCAAGGGAGAGAAGAGACAATACCTCGTTTCTTAACCTGAGAAACAAACCTAAAAAATAGTCTAGTGGTCAGGGACTTGGACTCTGGCACATCCAGCAAGATTTGTAAGAGTGCAGAAGATCCAAAGAGTACCAGAGTACTGTTTTTCCATAACACTATGTTATACAAATTATTTCCATTCACTTATTAATTTATGTATTCATCCTGTCTTCTTCTTAATGTGTTTCATTTTTATTTATTTATTTTTTATTTATATTTTTAAATTTTTTTTACTATGCTTATTTTCTTTTTTCTTTTCTTTTCTTTCTTTTTTTTTTTTTACAAATAGTTTATTGTCAAATTAGTTTCCACAGCCATTTATTCTTTTTTTTTTATTTTTATTTATTTATTTATTTATTTATTTATTTATTTTTTTACAAATAGTTTATTGTCAAATTAGTTTCTACATAACACTCAGTGCTCATCCCCAAAGTGCCCTCCTCCATGCCCCTCCCCCCCTCCCCCCCACATCCATCAGTCCTCAGTTTTTGTCAGCATTCAAGAGTCTCTCATGGTTTGCCTCTCTCCCTTTCCCCCACCATTTGCGCCCTTCTTCTCCCCCTTGTTCCTCCGTCAAGTTCCTCCTAATCCTCCTATACGTGCAAACATATGATATTTGTCCTTCTCTGCCTGACTTATTTCGCTCAGCATAACACCCTCAAGGTCCATCCATGTTGCTACACATGGCCAGATTTCATTGTTTCTCATTGCCATGTAGTATTCCATGGTATAGATAAACCACATCTTCTTGATCCATTCATCTGTTGATGGACACTTAGGCTCTTTCCATGTTTTAGCTATTGTGGAGAGTGCTGCTATGAACATTGGGGTACATGTGCTCCTATGCCTCAGCATTTCTGTATCCCTTGGGTAAATTCCTAGCAGTGCTATTGCTGGGTCATAGGGGAGTTCTATTGTTAGTTTCCTGAGGAACCTCCACACTGTTTTCCAGAGGGGCTGTACCAGTTTACATTCCCACCAACAGTGTAGGAGGGTGCCCGTTTCTCCACATCCTCGCCAGCATCTAGAGTTCTCTGATTTGCTCATTTTAGCCACTCTGACTGGCGTGAGGTGGTATCTCAGTGTGGTTTTGATTTGTATTTCCCTGATGAGGAGGGATGCTGAGCATCGTTTCATGTGTCTGTTGGCCATCTGGATGTCCTCTTTGGAGAAGTGTCTGTTCATGTCTTCTGCCCATTTCTTCACTGGGTTGTTTGTTTTTCGGGCGTGTAGTTTGGTGAGTTCCTTATAGATTCTGGATATTAACCCTTTATCTGATATGTCATTTGCAACTATCTTTTCCCATTCCGTTGGTTGCCTATTAATTTTCTGGGTTGTTTCCTTCACAGCCATTTATTCTTAATCACACTATAGATTTGTGTCAAAGTTGGGGCCTAAATCTATCTCTTTTAACTTTAACCGAGGCCAGTGTTATTTCTCTTATGCTTAATTGCCTCTAATTATATAAATACATTTTTGGGTTTATTTCCCAATTTTCATTGTTATTTATTCCAATAAGCATTTTAACAATAAAAATTTTTACAACTTTGTCATAGCTATGTATTTTATAATTAACAATATTATTTATGATGGAATTATAAATCATTTCATAGGTAATTTTCTTGAAAATATGAAAATGACCCTTAATAATAAAAAATGTATAATTTATAGTTTATATTTTTTAATTTTTTATAGTTTATTGTCAAGTTGGTTTCCATATAACACCCAGCGCTCATCCCAACAACATAGTTTAATTTAAAAAGGCTTCCAAACAATAGGAAATGCTAACAATAGTTGTCTATATAATTTTAGATCGCTTCCCCTACTTTTTTCCTGTTATTTTCTATTTGTCCAAAAGTTCCATAATGAATCTATATAATTTTTATAATTGTTAGAATTTTAAAACAGTTATGTAAAAGAAACAAAGGCAAATGCAGCTTAATAAAGACATAAAACGCTTATGTGAAATTAAAATGTTCTCACACCTCATTCATTCCTATGAGTGGGATGTAAAGACCATTTCCTGTGACTCAAATATGCACACACAAAGAGAAAGGGTTTGACACTTTCCCACAGTGAAAGAAAAATGTCTGGTGGTTGTGATTGCAAGGGGCATGTGCTGAGGGCTGTGACCTAAAGTGCATTCCAGGCTGAGTGACACTGACTTTAAAACTGAAAAACCAGCAGTTCCAACCCTCTCAATTATGATCCTTTACAGTATCTGGATAATTGACTTAGTCTAATCTTGTAGTATGGACTTTTTTTTTTTTTTTAGTATGGACTTTTCAAAAAAAAAATTTTTTTTGTAAATTCTGAAAGCTAAGGAGAATTCAAAGTTTGATTTACTTTTGTCTAATGTTATAAAATTTAAAGGAAAGTTTGCACCCAACATCTCTCCCAAAGGCTACTGCAACAGCTGCATGGTTACCAGGGGAAGAATTTACTTGGATGGAGAGAGAAAATACTTCTTTATAAATAATCTGTTTTTATGACTCCTGTTTCTGGGAAACCTGATACATACAATGCACCTATGAGTATTAGAGGTCAAGTTCTGACTGTGTTTTCATTAAATATTTGACTGTTTTATGTTTTCTTGTAATCACTAAGTTTGAGATCTGGGTGATTAAGGAGCTTGTCTGTAAGGAACTTGCCACTGCCTCTCCTCTTTCTCTCTCTCTGTCTCTCTCTCTCGCTCTTGCTCTCACTCTCTCTCCCCTTCCTCCTCCTCTCCCCTCCCTTTCCTTCTACCTCTCTCTATATATTTTGAAAATACTAAGTTTAAAAATAAGTCAGTCTACTTTCTCATGCTCTTTAATTTTGATTTCTTAAGAAGATGAAGCAGCAGAGAATATTGCATAGCTTAGTGTTGTTTGACCAATTACTGTCCTCAGTCCTTTAATGTCCTTTCTGCAAAGCTGGGATGCTTGAGAGAATAGCATTGACAAATAGATTCAGTGTTTTTTTGTCTGTTAGAAAGGCACCATTATACTTACTTTCCCTTTGTCATGAAGAGGGACACAAGTCCATCTTACAAGAGGATATTATTTTAGGACCGCAGATAACCAATTTTAATTATGAATCTCAATAAAATACTGCATCAACTTTTTCTGTTGATAGTTAACTCTTAGTAGGACTGTTCCCTTTTTAAAATTTTAATATGTTTCTAGATAAATCATGACCTCTATTAATATCTAAATCAGCACTCACACCACACACACACACACACACACACACACACACACACACTCACTCACTTCTTTTTTTTTTTTTTTTACAAATAGTTTATTGTCAAATTAGTTTCCACATAACACTCAGTGCTCATCTCCACAAGTGTCCTCCTCCATGCCCATCACCCCCCTCCCCCCCACATCCATCAGTCCTCAGTTTTTGTCAGCATTCAAGAGTCTCTCATGGTTTGCCTCTCTCCCTTTCCCCCACCATTTGCGCCCTTCTTCTCCCCCTTGTTCCTCCGTCAAGTTCCTCCTAATCCTCCTATACGTGCAAACATATGATATTTGTCCTTCTCTGCCTGACTTATTTCGCTCAGCATAACACCCTCAAGGTCCATCCATGTTGCTACACATGGCCAGATTTCATTGTTTCTCATTGCCATGTAGTATTCCATGGTATAGATAAACTACATCTTCTTGATCCATTCATCTGTTGATGGACACTTAGGCTCTTTCCATGTTTTAGCTATTGTGGAGCACACTCACTCACTTCTAATCTGCCCTCTGTATCTATAAACCTTCCTGAGGTAGTTGGGATGTTGCTTCTACTTTTGCCAAGGCCTAGTGATACTTCATATGACATAGGCATGGAATTTCCCCCCTCCTGTTTCCCCACTAAGTATTTTGGTAAATTTCTTGTTCTCTTTCTCATAGTCAGAGTGATAAGCTCTGGCTGGGACAGCCAAGGCTCTGACACACAGGCAGGAGGGTACTTAGAATCTAAGTGACAAAAGACTACCTCAATTTAGAAGGAAGAGTAATTGAAAAATCCCAGGCTGTTCCATGCAGTTCTTCTCAGGTGATTCCTGGAAACAAACTTTCATAGTCAAAACTACAAGTCCTCTCACTTCTAACCCTACAAGGACATAAGTATAAAGTAAAACACATTTGCACTTGCAGATGTTAGTAAAGAAAGTTCCAAAGAGCAACCTTAACACATGTTTTGGCTTCTTTTAAAAGTCTTTAAAGATAATCATTCAAATAGTTGTAGGTTTTAAATGCTACTTAAGTTGGAGAATGAGTAGAGTTTTTGTATTGCCTTACAGTTCATGAAACACTTAAAGGTAGATTACATTATTTAGTAAAAAAAAAAAAAAAGAGTCTCCCCAGTAGGAAATGGGTTGTGCATTTAGTCAGATCCCTGAATGAGTGTAAGGTACTAATATTCAGTACAATGTGCAAACTTGGGAGGGAGGAACTTGGACAGGCAGTGGACTAAAACATGGCTGGGGAAGCACCTTGCTCTGAGAGCCCCAGCTGGTGGAATGGGTAAATCCTGCCACTAGAGACAGAAAAATCTTTGTTCTAATCTCTGCTTTATTTCTTTGTAGAAAGTAGTCTAAGAACGGAGGTTTGGGGCGACATTTCTTGGATCCAAATCCTGCATTCATGACTTATTCTGTGACTTTGTTATCCTTGTGGTGTTTCTGTTTTCTCATCACAGAATGGAGACAATAATACTAACTAGTACATAGTGCTAGTTAAGTGAGATCTTATGTGCATTAAGATTAGAAAGGTGGTGGCACGTTATTTATCTTTTGTAAATATGAGCCACTATCAATGTGTAACCTTAACAAAGGCCAGTCACATGACTGCTCCCTATCTCAATGTTTTCATATAATTAAAGGGGAGAGGAGAATTATTGTAAGGAATAATTAAGAGCATGTTAATTTAATTTTAACTTTTTTTTTGTAAAAATATTGCAAACACATAAAAGTAGAGACTAATGTGACTTTGGTGCCTGGTTCTGCATGTAAGGAGCTTGGAAGTTGTCTCTTATGTTCTAACAAGTAAAAAGCCAAACAAACTGGAAAAATAATAACTCTTCTTGGATATGTAAGAGTGGAGAGGATGCAGGACAAACCATTGCCCTCAAGATTGGAGAGACAGAAAGATGAATACAGGGAGACATGACTTCCTGGAACAGAGACTTACAAGCAGGTACCCTTAGGAGAACAAGTGCCAGATAGGAAAACCCAAACCATAACTGACTAATTGCTGGAGGCTCAGTGCAGACAAGTCTCGGAGTTAAAAACAATAGGGGGATCTAGGCATAAAGGAACTCCCCAGACAATACTGTGAGATTTACCAGGTTCCCATGGTAAATATGGGAGAAAAATCCCACCATCCTCCCAGCAAAGGGAGGGGAAAATGAACCATTTTGAAATATGCCAGAGCACTCTGTTCTTAACAAGCCCTGCCATTAGGAACAGCTAGTTAACCAGAGCCTAACCTGGCAAGATATTATCAGAGCCTAACTGACCCAGTGAAGGGAAATACCCAATTTCCTCTGGCTCCAACCAACCTATGGTACCTAATGGGGGAGAAAAGAAACTGAGAAAGACTTATGAAGTTCACAGTCCAGGCATAGACTCACTAAAAGACTGAAACTTGATCATAGGACTATAGATTATCTCTCCCTAGACACTACCACATTACTAAATGCCTATTTACAATAATACCTTTGCCCCAAAACATCATATCTGGTTATCAAAAAAAAATTACAAGGCATACCAAAAGTAAAAAACAAACAAACAAACAAATAAAAAATACCACACAGTTTAAAGAGACAGGGCAAGCATCAGAACCAGACATGGCAGGGATGTTGGAATTATCAGATTGAGAATTTTAAAAAACTGTGATTAATATGCTAAGGGATCTCATTGATAAAGTAGACAGCATGCTAGAACAGATGGGCAATGTAAGCAGAAAGATGGAAATCCAAATAAAAAAGAAAAAAGAAATGTGCTAGGGAGACTAATGTAAATAACTGCATGTGCCCATCGACAAGCTTTAACAATGATCATTTTTGCCATTTTTGTTTCAACTATTACCCCATCAATTTCTTTTGGGGACTTTTTGAGCAAATTACAGACAGTATTTATTTTAGTCATAAATTCTTCATCATGCAGATGTAGTAGATTGTTTGTAAAATGGCCACACAGATTCTTCTGTGTACAATGTGACCTTGAAATATGACTTTGTGACTCTTCCAGTTAGGAAGTGGAGTCTATTTCTAATCTTTGGACGTGCCTTGACCAATGAATGTGGCAAACATGATGTGGGATTCCAAACCTCCAAAAATTGCCCATCTTAGCCCAATCCAAATTGCCAACCTTACAGAATCGTGAGTAAATAACACTACTAAGTCTGGGGTGGTTTATTATGCAGCAATAGATACCTAACATAGTGATGTGTTTTTAAAAGTGTCTAACACAGGTCTTCATACATAATGAACATGATGCTTTTACTATCCTGTCCAGGAGAATGAACACACAAGGTTTGAGACATTTTATAATTCTGAGGAAGACTGTCAGCATGCTAGGGTTAGTGTGGAAATAGTATCCATGGCATTAATCTTAACTAAGATAAACTTTTGTGGCTGAATTAGGTATTTCAACATAAGATCCAAAATATGCTGATCCTTGACCCAAGCTTTATTGCATTGCTGTCTCCTTTGAGAATATGATGGAGTCTATGGAACTTCTTCCTGGAAAAGAATTCCCATGTACACAGATCACCATGCCATGTGCATGCACATTTGTATGTGCTCACATGCACATAACATAAAAGTTTGTTTACATTGTGGGGACTCATGAGCCAGTCATCTCAGATGAGCACTGAATCCCTGTGGCTGCACTGTCAATGCTAAGTGCTTAAGAATCTTTTTATGACTATTTTCTAGGCATTTACTTCCATTGAGATTGCTGTTGCAGCCACTAGTGAATGAGGAGCAACTGTTGGTATGGGTCTGGCTGGATTTCAGATTTATAGTCTAAAAGCTTCTTTCTTGTTCAATGCTTGGTTTAACTAGATCTGTTTCAAGGCCCTTCAAAGCTTTTAGCTCATTTGTCCCAGTCCTACCCAGACCTTCCTTTTTAGACTAAGCTCTGGACTACAGAATGCTCAGGAAGTTGGCAGCTCCCTACAGAAGCTCAGCCTCTCCACCTTACCATGCTGCTAGCACTGTCCAATGTGGTAGATGCTTCCACATGACTTTGCTGTCCATTTCTTGCAGATTGCAGTTGATTATTTTATTAGGTTTGTGCACACTATCAGTATTTTTCTTGGTTCATATTTTACACTGTTTAATTTTTGTCAGCATTAGCGTGTTCAAGATCGTATTGATGGAGATGGCTAGCTCTTTGGCCGTTGAGTCCATCTCTTGCTAATACTCCACAGTGTCCAGTATTCTTTAGCAATAGGCAGAGCTGAATGGAAGCAAGGACCTGCTGAAGACTAGAGAGTCAGTCCTATCAGGTGAACTGAGAAGTTGGAATGCCTCTAATTCAAAATTAAAGTAACTTTATTATTTATAAAAACGATAAATGAAGGGTGTTATTTTTTTTTAAATGTTTTATTTATTTCTAGGAGAGAGAGAGAGAGAGACAGCGTGAGCAGGGGAGGGTCAGAGAGAGAGGGAGTCACAGACTGAAACAGGCTCCAGGCTCTGAGCTGGCAGTCAGCACAGAGCCCGATGCAGGGCTCGAACCCACGAACCGTGAGATCATGACCTAAGCGAAAGTCGGACGCTTAACCGACTAAGCCACCCAGGCGCCCCATGAAGGGTGTTATTAATAAATATAAAGTAGTACCCAGTCCATATCACTGATCATTCTCTGTCCTCTTACTTTGATTTATTCTTTGTAATAGCACTTACCACCTTGCATAATACACATTTAATGTTTGTTTGCCTTTCTTTATTTTAATGTAAACTTTATTAGAACATGGACTTTATATTGCCAGCACAGTGACTGGCACATAGTAGATGCTCAGTAGTTATTTTAATTTTCTTTTGAATAAATAGATGAATAATTGAATGTGCTCATGTTGGTAAACTGGCATCTCTCAGAGGTCTTCCAACATCGTTCTGTATAAGCTTTCCTGGGGGAGGGCCTTTAAAAGATGCAGCTGCCCATTCTATATTTTGAGAGCCTCTCATCATTAGTATAAAAATTGAACTCCAGAATCAGGTATTAAGCTGTCCAAGTAATGCTGAGGCAAGTGATCCTACAATACAGTTTTGAAAAGCTGCCTCAAGGTAATTTATTTTCTCTCCAAAGATGTATACCAGGAACATTTAGCAAAACCATGTAGTCCCATCCTTTTCCCTTGGCGATTTGGGACAAAAATATAATCAAACTATTACAATAATCAAATAGTAATTCAGTAACTCATTTTCATTTAAGCTAATGTTTTCCTCCCATTTTTTTTCACTACTCCATTTTTTGTTCTTTTTAAGTAAAGTTAGGTAATGGATATATGGTGTTGCTATAAAATACTTTTTTAAAAAAAAATCCAGTGTAGTTAATATACAGTACTGTATTAGTTTCAGGTATACAATATAGTGATTCAACAATTCTTTTTTTCTTCTCTTATTTATTTATTTATTTATTTTAAATAGTTTATTGTCAAGTTAGTTTACATATAACACCCAGTGCTCATCCCAAGTGCCCTCCCCATGCCCATCACCTCCCTTCCCCTCTCCCCCACCCCCATCAGAACAAACTGAGGGGTGATTCAACAATTCATTACTTGGTGATCATCACAATAAGTGTAGTCTTAATCCTCTTTACCTGTTTCACCCATCTCCCTACCCCCTACCCTCTGACAACTACCAGTTTGTTCTTTATATTTAAGAGTCTGTGATTTTTTTGTTTGACTTTTTTTTGTTTTGTTTTTTTAAATTCCACATATGAGTGAAATCATACGGGATTTGTCTTTCTCTAACTAACTTATTTCACTTTGCATTATGCTCCCTAGATCCATCCATGTTGTTGCAACTGGCAAGATTGCATTATTTTTTATGGCTGAGTAATATTCCATCATATATATACCACATCTTTTTTATTCATTCATCTGTTGATGGACTCTTGGGTTGTTTCCATATTTTGGCTATTGTAAATAATGCTGCAATAAATATAGTGGGACATATATCTCTTCAAATTAGTGTTTTCATTTTCTTTGCATAAATATGCAACACTGGGATTACTGGATCATAGGGTAGTTGTGTTTTTAATGTTTTGAGGAACCTCCATACTGTTTTCTACAGTGACTGCACCAGTTTGCATTCCCACAAGGAGTTCCTTTTTTTCCACATTCTTGCCAACAGTTGTTTCTTGTGTTTTTCATTTGTTCTTTAGGTTTCTCTGAGATATACATCTCTGGAAGGATGGAAGTTTCTCCTGATTATATGGGTTTTTTTTTTTTTTGAAACTGAGAAAAATTTGGTAGCATTCTTAATAATGCAAAAAAGAAATGTTTGAAAAATGGACAGACTCACTTTTGCCTCTGGAGTCTTAATTTAAAGAGTATATAGGCCAACTGTTAAGCCTCAAAGAATATAATCAAGTAATTTATTTTAAAAGAAGAATATGAATAATTTAAAATATTCTTAAATCTTTAAACTTTTTTGCTGATGAAAGAAATGCAAATGAAAAGAGTAATAAGATTTTACACTGACTGGCTTGACAAAAATTAGTGTCCAGTGTGGGAAATGTTGTGGAAAAACAGGCAGGCTTGTAGGCAAAAAAGAAGCACCCCTGCATGGCCTGGAATAAGTTTCCTAAAGGGCAGTTTGGAAATAAGTGTCAATTTTAGGTGTGGATGTCCTTTGGCACAGCAATTATGTTTGTATCCATAGGAAATTATTGGACATGTGTTCAAAGATAAATTTTCAAAGATATTAATGGATGGGCCATTTATAAAATCAAATATTTTAAAATAATACTAATTAGGATTAATGGAATTAGTTGACATATATACATAAAATAAAAATAGCTGATATTTATTGAGCACTTACTATTTGCTTGCCACTGCACTAAGTTCATTATAGGATTAACTCATTTAATTTTCACAAGAATTCTCTGCATATATAGGATTATCTCATTTTAAAGATGAGGAAAGTGAGGCACAAGGAAATTGAGTGATTTGCCTAAGTTTATGCAGCTGCCAAGTGGTAGAGTAGGGGGTGACACTCAGGCAGTCTAGTGTGAGTCCATACATGTGGAATATAATAGCAAGTTTATGGAAAGGGGCAAGGATATCTTTAGTAGAGGAAAGTAGATTTCAGAAGAATCTAGTATGATTATAGGAAGAATAGAGAGGAGGAAGGAAGAAGATATGTGGAATGCTTAGAAAAAATTTGAAAGTGTTTATGCCAGGATATATCAGGGATTATTTATAGATGATTTCCACTTTCTTCTTTATAATTCCTTATAATCTGAGATTCTTATTTAGTAAGCTTGTATTTTTTAACAATTAAAAAGGTATTTTAAAAAAAATCAGCCAACTTTTGGACACCTGGTGACTCAGTCAGTTAAGCATCTGACTCTTGATTTCAGCTCAAGTCATGGTCTCAGAGTTTGTGACATTAAGGCCCACATCAGGCTCTGCACTGATAATACAGAACCTGCTTGGGATTCTTGTTCTCCCTCTCTTTCTCTCTCTGCCTCTTCCCCTTCTCTCTAAATAAATAAATAAGCATTAAAATAAAAAAGTAAAAATCAGCCAAGTTTTAGCTTTAATTTGTTTTGACAAATTTTGAGATGTTCCTTTTTGACTCAAGTGGTATTGGTTTTCTCTTCTAATTTTTCCTATAAGCCGGTACCTTCCTAAATTTCAGTTATTCAAAAGTTTAATGTTGGATCCACATCTATATTTTAATATATATAACTTTACTATGAGTTGTAATTAAAGAGATTGTAGGGATATGAAGATATAATACTAAAATAATTATAATTGACACAGTTACTTGGCTGACCAAATAGCCATTGATGGAATCTCTACTTTGAAGATTAGAGAAACTGAATACTCATTTTCACAGCCACCTTTGGACCTAGAGTTGGCCATGAGACACAAGAGACTAAAGGGGCTGTTAACTTCATGAGGTTCTAAAAAATATTTTATTTTCCCTGTAGAAAGAGCAAAGCTAACTGGCACTGCTTTTCTCTCCCTCAAGCTTTCAGCCTGTTGTGAGAGCATCATTTTTGCAGTTGTAGTAGCCATTTTTTGAACTTCAGGTTACATGTGAGGGTAAAATCAAGAGATATTCTGACCCTAACATATAGTAGTGTTGAACCAAAGGCAGCTGAAGCTTACCTTCAGACTACTTGTTCTGTGGGAAAAAGAAAACCTTATTTGTTTAAGCCACCATGAACTCTTTCATGACTTGCAGCCAGGCATATTCCCAATGGATATTGTACTCAAAATGCTCAGGTGTTATTTCATATTGCATTCAAGAATGTTTGTAAGGGCACCTGTGTGGCTTAGTCAGTTAAGCATCTGACTCTTGATTTTGGCTCAGGTTATGATCTCACAGTTTGTAACACTGAGCTCTGCAGTTGGATTCTGATGACAGCATGGAGCCTGCTTGGGATTCTCCCCGCCCCCTTTCTTTCTCTGCCCCTCCCCTGCTCGCTCTCTCTTTCTCTTAAAAGAAACATTTAAAAATGTTTTATATCTGGGGCACCTGGGTGGCTTAGTCGGTTAAGCGTCCAACTTTCGCTTGGGTCATGATCTCGCGGTTCGTGGGTTCGAGCCCCGCGTCGGGCTCTGTGGTGACTGCCAGCTCAGAGCCTGGAGCCTGTTTCAGAGTCTGTGACTCCCTCTCTCTCTGACCCTCCCCTGCTCATGCTGTCTCTTTCTCTCTCTCCTAGAAATAAATAAAAATATTTTTAAAAAATGTTTTATATCTTACCTTACCTGAAGAAATATTATTTGAATCATTTTCATAGATCCCAAAGGACTAAAATTTGAACTAAAATTAAAACTTGTTTAGTAAATAGAGTGCATCTGGTTAAATTTCTTCTTTTTACATACAAAAAAATATTTAAAGAAGGTAAATGATTAATACAAGTTTATATGACTAGTTGTTCTTTTCTTTTATAAACATTTTTATAACTTTGTATGGTGACACCTTCATGTGGCTATTTCTGTTTACTACAAGTCATAAGTCACAAGGTATATGAAGTACAAGATGATAGACTATGAGCATCCTACAGCATTTTAGTAGATAAACTGCCTGACAAGAAATATATCTGCTCCTTACCCTGAGCATGGGAACTGCTGGCTGATGAATTCACAGAAGATATGAACGAAGAATGCTTGCCTGGGTGTATTGGTAGCTGTTCTTCATCATAAGCACTTCAAGAGTCATTTTGTTGGATGATTTTGGTCACTGATAGAGGCTGAGATGTGCAAGCCTATGGCAGCTAGCACAGCAATGAACTCATTATTTCTTTTCTAAAAGGCCAGCTCAGCCTCTACTAGAACATCTTTTTGGGATTTCTGTATCACTCACAGCTAATGAGTCTGGACTTGCCACTTAAATTTCCAAAGTGGATTCCAGTGGTATAATATCATTTTAGAATGAAGCTTAAAAAGGAAGGAGGTTGACACTGAGGGTATAACATAGAACCTCATCCACAAGATATTTATTATAATAACTTCATTTGAATGTTTACCAATGAGGTCTTTTTCTCATGGCCAAGCCATAAAATACCCCACAAAATCAGAAGACACAGCTATATCCTAAACACTTGTAAGCTTTCAGCTCCAAAGTCACCTCCAGTGGGACATTCCCTAATTCTTTAATCTGAGGCAGCCTTACAGCCACTCCAAGATATAACTCCACCTTAGTTTATTCTAGGCTCTTATTACTATCTGACCACTATGTTATTAATTATTTTCTTTGTTCTTTGTGTCTTTCCCCACACTAGCACGTGTGCAGAGGCAGCAGGACCCACTTTGTCTTGTTCACTGTGACATCCTCAGTGAAGATGCCAGGCTCCAGAGTAGGAGTGCAATAAATTATTGTTGAGAGAATGAGAGGATGACTATGATGCTCTAACTACTTTGGCTATTTAGTCAAGTTAATAAATTTTTTTAAGGGTGACATGGAAGATTAATTCTCTCTTTTCAGTTCTAGTGAGGGTATTGATTTGTGTGTTATCCAAGTACTTGTGCATCTTGGCCTGAAGAGTTACAGTATAGATAAGTTGATTTATACAGGAGCAGTTACAACTAGCACATGCCTTAGTCATGATAAAATTGGTTCATGAGTGTGTGTGTCTCCGTGTCTGTGTCTATGTGTGTATACATATAGGTTGGTCAGCTTCATATAACTTGCTTTTGCCTGTGTGGCCAAGGATCTGGGGAAAGATATATTTTTAAAAGTGTGCCAGAATTATACACATATTTTCACATTTCATTGCATAATATATTAAACAGATATTTTCACAACCTTCAACTGATCCTATTCTCTAAGCATGCATACACGTTAGTTCCCCAGTATAGACCCTAATATATGATGCATGAAAACCAGGCCAGCCTTAGCCTCACTTAGGAAACCTGCAGGGAGTTGGACAGAAAGGAAACCTGGGCATCTGCAAGAGGTTGACACTGTGCCTAAGAGAGAACAAGAAGAGCCCATAAAGAACCATGTAGCATCCCACCTACTCTTGGGATATAAAGTCATATAGGATGTGATATAGCAAAAACATTATTCAGCTCCAAAGAGCAGCTAAAGCTGCCAGCAAACTGAATTTTCAGAGCAAGATAAAACATTAATTACAGATGTCGAGATTAGAGTTTGCTTTTTCTGCAAATTCCATGGGGTCTCTAAGCAACTTGATCTTTGAATCCCCAAAGTAGTAAAAAATCCACACAGAAGAGTTTGTTGTCTTAATGTTGTAAGAATCCTTGAGCAATTTACTTGAGCACTGCCAAGTAAAAATCTAGCTTAAGGACACAGACTACATGGAATATTTTTGGGCTTCTTTTAGAGAGCTGACATTTAAAACACAGTTTAAGCTGATAATTGTTAAATATAAATTCTTCCAAAATTCTATGAGTATTCAAGGTGCCTTGCCTGAGCTTAAAGAAACAACTGTGTAATCATCAAACTTGGATTTTCATTTTAGGAAGCCTTTCCACACACTACTTTTTAAAAGTATTTGTCACTTTGAAAGTGTTTGTCATTTTTACAGAGAAGCACTTCCCAAGAGAAAAATTTGGCTGCCGGAAGGCAAAAAGCTGAGTCTTCATATTTGATATTCATAAATGTGAAGTCACCTTTTCTCTCTTCTTGCCCCAGTCCATGAATACTGATCTCAGAGAACCCTAGAGAACACAATACAGATTAAATTACCAATGTTCTAGGTTTGGAGCAAATTAACAATGTCCAAGCAATATCTGTTAGAAAATGTTGCTATTGTGGGTATAGACTCTCAGACAACAGAAACACAAGTGTAGAAGAAATAGAATACTTTCTTTTAGCACTGACCCTCATTTTAATGTCAATTCCCCATTCTGTTGAATGGCTTAAAACATAAAGTTAGTCACCTGTGGGTAAATTCAGTCTTTTCATACTTTGTAAGTTGAGAGTTTAAACTTCATAAGTTGAGAGTTTCTTTCTCTCCATCGTTCTTCCTGAAGTGGCAGTTAGCATCATGACAATTTACAAATCCCTCTGAGCACCTGGAATGGTGCAAAGTTTACTCTGCCTTTGGTAATATGAGTGGCTGTCTTAAGCTCACTAGGCCTTCAATAATCCATGCAGCCCTCTTTTTCGTATTGTTCCAGGCAAGACCACTGCCTCCCAGAAATCCAAGTGGGAAGTACAGTACAAGTCTCCTCGGTTTTATCTGAACATTGTACCATTTCCCCTTTTGCAACAGACACCAACCCCTTTCTGAGATTCCCACCATCAGCATCTCATTATTTTGCTCTCTTTTCTGATTCTTTTTTTTCCTCCCATCTTAAAAAGTATGTTAATTATAAAAAAGAAAAATTCAATCTTCAGAAAAGTTGTAAAACTAATATAATGAATGACTGTATACCTTTTATGTAGATACACCAGTTGTTAAGTTTTTGTCTCATTTGCTTTATTTCTTTCTGTTTACACACAGGGATACACACACACACTTCTCCTGAATCGATGAGAGTTGTGTATATCATGCCATTTCACCCTGAAATACTTTATCATGTGTCTCCCAAGAACAAGGCATTCTTCTGCCCTATCACATTTGGGAATTTAATATTGACACAATGCTTTTACTAGTATTACTAATGTAGCTCTATATCTAAAAGTTTTCAGTCATCTCAGCAATGTCCTTTAGACATTTTTTCCTTTATAATAATAATTTTTTATAAATAGTTTATTGTATAATAATAATTTTTATACAATAATCTATAATACAATTTGTAGCTACTAATTGCATTTAGTTATCATGGATCTTACCTTTAACTGAGATTATCAGCTCAGAGAATTATCTTGTAAGAGTACATGGAGGGAGAAGAGGTGGGAGTGGAGAGAGAAATACTCACTTTGTTCTTTAAGCCAAGCCCTTGGTTTTTAAAGCTTAGAAACCAAAAGATCAATTCTTTTGTCACTATTTGTATCCTTGCTCATAGCTGCCTACTCTGCAGGCAGTGAGTGCCAGCAAAGGAAAACTGGAGAAAGGAAAACCATGCCAGTTAATATCACACTTCAAATTATTACCCTGACCCAATGTTATTAAAGAAAAATGGATTTGTGTCTCCCATTATAGTGGATTTTTCTCCTTGGGGAGTTTTTAAAAAAATGTTTTATTTGTTTCTGAGAGAGAGATAGAGACAGCATTAGCAGGGGAGGGTCAGAGAGAGAAGGAGACATCGAATCTGAAGCAGGCTCCAGGCTAAGAGCTGTCAGCACAGAGCCCGACGCAGGGCTCGAACCCACGAACCATGAGATCATGACCTGAGCTGAAGCCAGATGCTTAACCAACTGAGCCACTCAGGCGCCCCTCCTTAGGGATTTTTTAATAGTCCACAGTATCATCTTTCTGCCTTATAGAACTCAATCTCTGGAGGACAATGTTCTTCCTTCTCACCTTGCTTTCTCTTTTCTGATTCCCTTCTTAGTGTCATATTATTGCAATTGATACCAGAAAACAAATACTCTTAGTTGGTTTCCTGGAGGGAAATTTTGGATACTTTCTAGATTTAGAAGGACAGTTGTGTGGATCAGGTATGAAATCAGTAATGTTAGAGATGAAAATTTGCAGCATCCTAGCAATGAAGTAAATTGCTTTCACATAGGGCCTCCTGCAGCTAAAAGCATCAGTAGCAGCCTAAAGTTAAGTGTAGCAAGCTAAAAATGTTATTGCTTTCTGGTAGTCCCTGAAACTGTCTTTTGGATGATGAGCTCAGTTTATTAATTAGAGCTGATAACTTGTGAACTCTAAATCAATTGTAGGTTTTCAAACATGACAACCTCTCTGCTTTTGAGAAGCTTATATTATAAAGCCAACAACTTTATGACAATGAACCAAGGGCCTTTTGTGCTCTTCTAGGCACTATTTTACTTGACATCAGGGAGATGTTGTGTAAATACTCACTGATTGAAACACAGAAGAGTAATTATTCTTATTCAAATGATAACATAAACAATTGAGCTCAGATTCTGGGATTTATTCAACTAACCCTCAGAACATGCTTTGCTGCTACTCAGATATGCAGTGGGTAAAAAAGAGAACAAAACAAAAAGAAAACCCACTTTTTTTTTTTTTTGCAAATAGTTTATTGTCAAATTAGTTTCCACATAACACTCAGTGCTCATCCCCACAAGTGCCCTCCTCCATGCCCATCCCTCCTCCCCCCCACATCCATCAGTCCTCAGTTTTTGTCAGCATTCAAGAGTCTCTCATGGTTTGCCTCTCTCCCTTTCCCCCACCATTTCCCCCCTTCTTCTCCCCCTTGTTCATCAGTTAAGTTCCTCCTAATCCTCCTATATGTGCAAACATATGATATTTGTCCTTCTCTGCCTGACTTATTTCGCTCAGCATAACACCCTCAAGGTCCATCCACGTTGCTACACATGGCCAGATTTCATTGTTTCTCATTGCCATGTAGTATTCCATGGTATAGATAAACCACATCTTCTTGATCCATTCATCTGTTGATGGACACTTAGGCTTTTTCCATGGAATACCCACTTTTTTTTGAAAGATGAGTCATAGACTGTGAAAAAATATTCACTATGCACTTACATGATAAAGCAATTGTATAAGCATATAAAAAGAACTCTTATAGTTCAATAATAGGAAGGTAAACAACCTAAGTAAAAATGGGAAAAAGATACAGACACTTTAGTTGATAAGGAGACCAATAAGTGCTCAATAGGATTATTCATTACTGGAATGTAAACCATAATGAGATACTACGTCACACCCACTAGAATGGATAAAGTTAAAAAGACTGCCTAATACCAAGTATTAGCAGCCCAAATGTCTATCAAGATGAGAATATGTTAGTATGCCCAAACAATGGGATACTACTCAGAGAAATAATAAAAGGGAATGAAGCAACAGCCTGAATAAATGTCAAAATGATTATACTGAGTAAAAAAATCCAGGCAAAAAAGAGTACCTGTTATATGATTCTTGTCATATGAAATTCTAGAAAATGCAAAATTATTAGTAGAGGCAGAAAGCATACAGGTGGGTGCCTGAAGATGGGATGGGGAGAGAGTGTCTGAGAGGAGATGGACTACAGGGGCATGGAGGAACTTTAGGAGATGATGCATGTGTTAAGTATCTTGATTGTAGTGAAGGTTTCATAGGTGTATGGATATGTTAAAAGCTCATGAAATTGTACACATTAAATATGTGCAGTTTAATGTATATCAATTATACCTCCATAAAGCTGTTTTATAAAAATAAAAAAAAGAGCGTAGATTGGGAGAAAATATTTATAATATGTAAACCTGAAAAGGACTAATATCCAGAATATTAAAAAAATTTTTAAATTCCACAGTTCAGTTAGGAAAAAAGATCCGATAGGAAAATGGGTAAATATCTCTAATGGGATATGTATCTGGCCATGGTAGCACAAAAGTAAGACAAGAGGAGGGAGGTAAATGGATGTAAAGTTTCTAATGTCCTTGATTTCTTGGGAATTGGCAAAAGTACTTATTTATATTAGATTTAAATACATTAAGGATAAATATCATAATTTCTAGGAAAACCACAATTAGATAATATAAAAATACATGACTAACAAGGTAATAGAGAAAGGAAATGTAATAATAAAAACTTTGTTAAGCTCCCCATCCCAAGAGCTCTGAGATTAAATTTTTCATGTCCGTCTCTAACCCTGGTTCAATAGTCAAAATAGGACAAATCTGTAAGTTGTTCAGGTTTTTTTTTTTTTTTTTTCATTTTCCTGGTTTGTGGTAAGAGTGTGTGTGTTTGTGTATATATTATTTTATTTTTTGGTGCTGTTATTTTTTACTGTTATTGCTATTGTTATTATTACTATACTAATTATTTGCCCTATGCCAGAGGGAAAATAATGAAAGATAATTTAATCTGCTACTTACCTAAAACCCAGATAAAATGTATAGCTGAGAAGGAGTCTGAAACTCATAATTTAAATGCATGATTCATATCTCCTATAGTTTTGTCTGCACTGTCACAGTGTTCTATGCAAGCAGATAATTGAAAGTTGTGATATTTTGCTTTCAAATATGTCTCAGGGACAATAATAGAGTCCCATCACATTTACATATAT
Source organism: Hyaena hyaena (assembly GCF_003009895.1). Lineage (NCBI taxonomy): Eukaryota > Metazoa > Chordata > Mammalia > Carnivora > Hyaenidae > Hyaena > Hyaena hyaena. The sequence goes on along the minus strand of NW_024080734.1, from coordinate 91,562 downwards.
AGGCTACCTAATGCAGGCATCTGCCCTTTAGCCCCTACACGCAAAGGTTTTCTTAGTCCTTTTCCCACTGAGTAATGACTAGAGAATTACCACAGAGTCAGATGGGAGATTTTAAGTTTGTAGACTAAACTACAGTAGCTCTATATTATTAGTGTTTATGAAGTTAGTATTTATATATATTTATTCATATATTTATGTTGTTCTTCATTACTTTCTAGATATCTGTACTTCAATCTAGGCTCATTTTTCCTTCCCCTTCCCTTCACTGTTTATATGAATGAAAATGTCTATTTTTCCTTCATTTTTAAAGAATTTTTTTGTTGGACATTGAATTGTAAATTGACAGGACCTTTTTCCCCAGTGTTTTCCAAATATACTTCCATTGTCTTCTGACTTCCATTGTTTATGTTGAGAAGTCAGTATCAGTGTTTTTTTGTTTTCTTTGTTAATAATGCATCATTTTTCATTATCAAATTTTCTCCTTTTTATTTTGAAAAAAATCAAAGCTATAGAAAATTTGGAAGAATAGTACAATGAAAATCTATACATACTTTACCAATATACACCAATTTTAAACATTTTTCCACATTTGTCTTCTCTCTTACTCTCTCTGTCCCCCATATACATACATACATATATCCTCACTCTCCTCTCTCAGGATATCTCACAATATCTGTCCTCATTCAGAAATGCATTGCTCTTAACGGTAGAATCTATCTTTCTTAATTCATCTCACCAACAACACTGTCCACTGTTTTTGATTGAGAGAGTCTGTATGGACATGGAGGAGGCCACTTGTGAGGATGAGCACTGGGTGTTATATGGAAACCAACTTGACAATAAACTATTTGTAAAAAAAAAAAAAAAAAAAAGAGCAAGAGAGAGAGTCTCTAAACATTTAGCCAAACAATATCAATATTTTTTTAAAAAATGCAAGCATATTAGTTTTCTATCACTGCATAGGAAATCACTACAAACGTAACAGCTTAAAGAAACACATACTTATTATCTCACCGTTTCCATGAGATAGGAGTCCTAGTAGGGGTTATCCAAGTCCCCTACTTGGATATACCAAGGGTCTCATGAGACTGAAGTTATAGTGTTATAGCTGGCACTGTGATCTCATCGAGACTCAGGGTCTTCTTTCCCACTTAATAGTTCCCACTTAATCAGTTCCTTGTGATTATAGAACTGAAGTCCTCAATATTTTCCAGAGATGGTATTCAAAATTATTTACAAACAAGAAGGCATGGCCACTGACCAATCAGAATGAATGTCTTCCATAAACAAATGATAGGAAGCCATACTAGGGCATTTCAGGCAGATAGACAAATATCACACTGTTTTGGATATTTCATTTGATTATGGGTGAGTGTCATATTGCATTCCTAAGCCTAACTAATTTTACAAGTGATTATGCAGACGTAACACTAGCCAAAGGAAGAGAGTGAATTCCCTGTCCAACCATTTGAGAGTCCAAAGCTTACTACTCAAGCATTTAAAAAGACCCATGAGATCTCTCCCCCCATGCCTCCCAAACCATAGAAATAATCTTTTTTGTAAGGATGACATCTCAGAAGGGAAAAGTGAATAGCTACAAAGAGAGTGGGGCTTTTGTTCAGTCTTAATTCTGGGACACTGCACCTGTGATACATCAGACTTAAACTCTAGATGTTAAAACTCAATTAAGTTATTATTTTTTTTCTTTAAAGTAGGGGTGGAGAGAGAATGAAGTCTATACTGTATGGTTTGGGATATTGGCCTTGTGTGATACTGACTGCTAAGAAGAACATCTTTTGACTGAAGGTGGTTTTTTTTCTGTTTTATTTAAAAAATTTTTAAATATAATTTATTGTCAAGTTGGCTAACATACAATGTATATAGTGTGCTCTTGGTTTTAGGGGTAGATTCCAATAATTCATTGCTTACATAAAATACCCAGTGCTCATTGCCCGTCACCCATTTTCTCCTTTTCCCTGCCCCCCCATCAGCCCTCAGTTTTTTTCTCTGTATTTAAGAGTCTCTTATGGTTTGCCTCCCTCCCTCTCTGTTTGTAACTATTATTTTTGCCCTTTCCATCCCCAATGGTCTTCTACCAAGTTTCTCAAGTTCCACATATGAGTGAAAACATTTGATATCTATGTTTCTCTGACTGACTTATCTCACTTAGCATAATACTGTCCAGTTCCATCCACTTTGCTACAAATGGCAGGATTTCATTCTTTCTCACTGCCAAATAGTATTCCGTTGTATATATAAACCACATCATCCTTATCTATTCATCAGTTGATGGACATTTAGACTCTTTCCATAATTTGGCTATTGTTGAAAGCACTGCTATAAACATTGGGGTATATGTGACCCTATGAATCAGCACTCCTATTCCCTTTGGATAAATTCCTAGTAGTGCTATTGCTGAGTCTTAGGATAGTTCTATTTTTAATTTTTTGAGGAAATTCTACACTGTTTCCCAGAGTGGCAGCACCAGTTTGCATTCCCACCAACAGTGCAAGAGAGTTCCCATTTCTCCACATCCTTGCCAGCATCTATTGTTTTCTGAGTTGTTAATTGTAGCCACTCTGACTGGTGTGAGGTGGTATCTCAATGTAGTTTTGATTTGTATTTCCCTGATGTTGAGTGATGTTGAGCATCATTTCATATGTCTGTTGACCATCTGGATGTCTTCTTTGGAAAAGTGTCTATTCATGTCTTCTGCCCATTTCTTCACTGGATTATTTGTTTTTCAGGTGATGAGGTTGATAAGTGCTTTATAGATTTTGGATACTAACCCTGTATGTGAAATGTCATTTGCAAATATCTTTTCCCATTCTGTCAGTTGTCTTTTAGTTTTGTTGATTGTTTCCTTTGCAGTGCAGAAGCTTTTTATCTTGATGAGGTTCCAGTAGTTAATTTTTGCTTTTATTTCCCTTGCCTTTGGAGATGTATTGAGCAAGAAATTGCTGCAGCTGAGGACAAAGAGGTTGTTACCTGCTTTCTCCTCTAGGGTTTTGATGGTTTCCCATCTCACACCTAGGTCTTTCATCCATTTTGAGTTTATGTTTGTGTATAGTGTAAGAAAGTGGTCTAGCTTCATTCTTCTTCATGTTGCTGCCTGGTTCTCCCAGCACCATTTGCTAAAGAGACTATATTTTTTCCATTGGATACTCTTTTCTGCTTTGTCAAAGACTAGCTGGCCATACATTTGTGGGTCCAATTCTATGTTTCCTATTCTCCATTAGTCTATGTGTCTGTTTTTGTGCCAATACCATACTGTCTTGATGATTACAGGTTTGTAGTAGAGGCTAAAGTCTGGGATTGTGATGTCTCCTGTTTTGGCTTTCTTCCTCAGTATTACTTTGACTATTCGGGATCTTTTGTAGTTCCATACAAATTTTAAGATTGTTTGTTCTAGCTTTGAGAAGAATGCTGGTGCAATTTTGATTGGAATTGCATGGAATATGCACTTTGGATAGTATTGATATTTTAACAATACTTGTTCTTCCAATCTATTAGCATGGAATGTTTTTCCTTTTACATTTCTTTGTGTCTTCTTCAATTTCCTTCATAAGTTTTCTGTAGTTTTCAGCATACAGATCTTTTACATCTTTGGTTATATTTGTTCCTAGGCATTTTATGGTTCTTGGTGCCATTGTAATGGGATTGACTTCTTGATTTCTCTTTCTGTTGCTTCATGATTGGTGTATATAAATGCAACCAATTTCTGTACACTCATTTTGTGTCCTGCAACTTTGCTGAATTCATGTATCAGTTCTAGCAGCTTTTTGGTGGAGTCTTTCAGGTTTTCCATGTAAAGTATCATGTCATCTGCAACAAGTGAAAGTTTGACTTCTTCCTTGCCAATTTGGATGCCTTTTATTTCATTTTGTTGTCTGATTGCTGATGCTAAGACTTCCAACACCATATTCAACAACAGTGGTGAGAGTGGACATCCCTGTCATGTTCCTGATCTCAGGGGGAAAGCTCTCAGTTTCTCCCCATTGAGGATGATACTGGCTGAGGGCTTTTAATCTATGGTTTTTATGATGTTAAGGTATGTTTCTTCTATCCTGACATTCTTGAGGGTTTTATTAAGAAAGGATGCTGTATTTTGTTAAATGCTTTTTCTGCATCTATGACAGGATTATATGGTTCTTATCTTTTCTTTTATTAATGTGATGTATCACATTGACTGATTTGCAAATACTGAACCAGACCTACAGCCCAGGAATGAATCCCACTTGATCATGGTGAATAATTCTTTTAATATGCTGTTGAATTCAAGTTGCTAGTGTCTTGTTGAGCATTTTTGCATCCATGTCCATCAGGAATATTGGACTGTAATTCTCATTTTTTTGTGGGGTCTCTGTCTGGTTTGGGAATCAAGGTAATGCTGGCTTCATAGAATGAGACTGGAAGCTTTCTTTCCATTTTTATTTTTTGGAACAGCTTGAGAAGGATATGTATTAGCTCTGCTTTAAATGCCTGGTAGAATTCTCCTAGGAAGCCATCTGGCCTGGGACTCTTATTTAGTGAGAGATTTTTGATAATTGATTCAATTTTTTTGCTGTTTATGGGTCTGTTCAAATTTTTCTATTTCTTCCCATTTAAGTTTTGGTAGTGTGTGGATGTCTATGAATTTGTCCATTTCTTCCAGGTTGTCTAGTTTGCTGGCATATAATTTTTCATAGTATTCTCTGGTAATTGTTTGTATTTCTGTGGTGTTCATTCTCATATGTCCTATTTCATTCATGATTTTATCTATTTGGGTCCTCTCTCCTTTCTTTTTGAGAAGGCTGGCTAGGGGGTTATCAATTTTATTTTTTCAAAAAAAAAACAGCTCTTAATTTCATTGATCTATTCTACTGGCTTTTTAAAAAATCCTATATTGCTTATTTCTGTTCTAATCTTTACTATTTATCTTCTTCTGCTGGCCTTGGGGTTTCTCTGCTGTTCTGCTTCCAGTTCCCTTAGGTGTGTTGTTAGATTTTGTATTTGGGATTTTTCTTGTTTCGTGAGGTAGGCCTGGATTACAATGTATTTCCTCTTAGGACTGTCTTTGTTGCATCCCGAAGGATTTGGATTGTCATGTTTTCATTCTCATTTCCGTCTATACATTTTTTAATTTCTTCTATAATTGCCTCATTAACCCATTCATTCTTTAGCAGGATGTTCTTGAACCTCCATGCATTTGGACATTTTCTAAACTTTTCCTGTGGTTGATTTCAAGTTTCATGGCATTGTGATCTAAAAATATGCATGGTATGATCTCAATTCTTTTGTATTTATTAACAGCTGTTTATGACCCAGTATATGATCTATCTTGGAGAATGTTCCATGTGCCCTTGAGAAAAATGTATATTCTGCTGCTTTCGGATGAAAAGTTCTAAATCTATGTGTCAAGTCTGTCTGGTCCAGTATCTCATTCAGGCCCATTGTTTCTTTATTGATTTTCTGCCTAGATGGTCGGTCCATTGCTGTAAGTGGAGTAATAAAGTCCTCTGCAATTACCATATTCTTATCAATAAGATTGCTTATGTTTGTGATTAATTGATTTATATATTTGAGTGCTTCTGAATTTGGTGCATAAACATTTATAATTGTCAGCTCTTCTTGATGGATAGACTACATAATTATGAATTAATTCCCTTCTTCATCTCTTGTTACAGCCTTTAGTTTAAAATCTAGTTTGTCTGATATAAGTATGGCTCCTCCAGCTTTCTTTTGACTTCCAGTAGCATAATAGATAATTCTTCATCCCCTCACTTTCAGGCTGCTGGTGTCCTTAGGTATAAATGGATCTCTTGCAGACAGCATACAGATGGATCTTGTTTTTTTATCCATTCTGATACCCTAAGTCTTTTGATTGAAACATTTAGTCCATTTACATTCAGCGTTGTTATTGTAAGATATGGATTTAGTGTCATTGTGTTATCTATAGGTTTCATGGTTGTGGTGATATTTCTGGACCTTTGTAGTCTTTGCAACATTCCACTCACAGAGTCCCCCTTGGGATCTCTTGCAAGGCTGATTTAGTGGTTTTGAACTCCTTCAGCTTTTGTTTGTCTGGAAAGGTTTTTATCTCTCCTTCTATTTTGAATGACAGGCTTGCTGGATAGAGGATTCTTGGCTGCATATTTTTACTGTTCATCACATTGAAGATTTCCTGCCATTCCCTTCTAGCCTGCCAAGTTTCAGTGGACAGGTCAGCTACTACTTTTAAAAATATGGAGTGCTTCACTAATTTTCATGTCATCGTTGCACAGGGGCCATGGTAATCTTCTCAGTATTGTTCCAATTTTAGTACATGTGCTGCCAAAGCGAGCATTGGAGGGTGTTTTCAATGTAATATTAGACCAGGACCATATCTAAGGATTGTGTAAGTCATGGCCTTAAAAAATCAGTGCGTTCTTCAGTTTTTTGGTACTAGCTATATTGCTTGCCATTTCTTTGTCCTGTCCTTGTGTTAGACCTATGACCCTAGAGTGAGAAGTCCTGCTTCCCTTTTGCTTAGAAACTCAGATTGTTAAAACACTGCAGACATTCACTTGTTCAGAAATGTTTTCACTGTTCTTATTGCATCTTTACGTAATTGTCATCTTACTTTATTTTCCAAAGTATGTGCAGTTGACCCTTGAACAATGCAGGGGGTAGGTATGCTGACCCTCTACAGAGCTGAAAATCCACATATAACCTAGACTTTCCCAGAACTTAACCACCAATAGCCTACTGTTGACCAGAAGTCTTACCAATAACATAAACAGTAGATTAACACATATTTTGTATGTTATATTTATTATATATATTCTTACAATAAAGTAAGCTAGAGAAAAGGATACATTATTAAGAAAATCATAAGGAGGAGAAAGTACATTTACAGTACTGTACTATATTTACTGATACTTTAAATTTATGACATCTGCAAGATGGGTTGTCTATCAGTACCTATATCAATATTGTCTTATATGATACAAAACACTGTAGATCTTCTATGTATTGGTAACACTGGACATCAAAAATGAAAAGGTAATGTGAAAAATATTTATAGGCATAGCAATTCATTCATTGATAACAAAGAAGCCACAGTATGATTGCTTTACAGTAGCCTAGTGTAATCAATATGATTGCTTAGGGGTAGCCTAATCTACACACCAATGAATAGTTATAAATATTCTATTGCATAGAGTATTATAGTCATATTCATAATGCAGTATTGGAAACATTGCTAACATTTTCTAACAACACACTTACGTGCGATGGTACACAGTTTCTATAATTAGAGAGATAGGCAGGCATACAGTATAGTAATATAATTCTTGGAAAGCAAAGTTACAAAACAGCAAGAAAACAAACATTATTAATCTTATATTAAAAATCACTCACCTTATGCCTATGTAAGGATAGGCTATCCATTTCCATACAAGTCTTGCACACAATGTTCTACATGATATATACTTAGTCAGTGATGATGGCACAAAAATGTCTCCTACAGTTCTTGCCAACAGTTGTTAGTTTTTCACATGAAGACACACATGCGCATATGTAACAGGTAAGTTTATTAACTGCCTGCCATGATGATTACTTACTATTCATTAAATGAAAGTTGATCATCATAAAAGTCTTCATCCTTTTCATTTTCATGTTGAATAGGCTGAGGAGGTGAAGAAAGAGGAGGGGTTGGACTTGCTGTGTCTGTGGTGACAGAGGTGGAAAAGGTGGAGGAAGTGCAAGGAGAGGCAGGAGGAGCAGGCACACTGGGTGTAACTTTACAGAAGTACATTGCAATTTCTGAATTTTTGCTTTATCATTTCTCTAAAAAATGTTTCTATACAGTACCAGTTCTTCCACCATTTGCTTTCGTTTCAGTGCCTGTTTCATAGAAGGATCTATGTTGTAAAATAAGTCTTAAATAATCAGAACCCTTCTGCCAGATTGTCTAATGTCAATTTGTTTTCTGGCACTGCTTCTACCTCTTTTCCTCATTGTCTGGCACTGGTTTAGAAGCACTCATCTCCATCAAATTGTCTTCTGTTCATTCCTCTGGTGTGATGTCTGTTAGCTCTTGAATTTCTCTAAATCCATGTCTCAAAACCCTTCACCTCCCACCTTTTTTGCCATATCCACAGTCTCTTTCATGATTTTCTTGATTGACTCTGCTGTGAATCCTGTGAAGTCATGTACAACATCTGGACACAGTTTTCTCTACAGCAATTTATTGTTTCAGGCTTTGATGGCTTTCACAGCTTTTTATGTAGCAAGGATGGCATCTCTAATGGTGTAATCCTTCCAGACTTTCATGATGTTCTCCCTATCAGGGTTCTATTCCATAGCTTGACATTTCTTTCCATGAGGTACCATGCGTAATGAGCTTTAAAGGTCCTTATAATACCCTGATCTATAGGCTGAATTTGTGTTTGGGGGCAAATAAAACAATTTCTTTCAATGTTGAACTCATAGAGTTCTGGGTGGCTAGGAGCACTGTCCAATATCAAAAGAACTTAAAAAGCAGTCTCTTACTGGCAAGGTACTTCCTGATTTCAGGGAGAAAACATTCATAGAACCAATCCAGAAAAAGCGTTCTCATTGTCCAGGCCTTCTTGTTGTACAATCAAAGACTGGCAGCTGGTGTTTATCTTTTCCTTTCAAGGCTTGGGGGTTAACCACTTTAAAGATAAAGGGAGATAATGGTGGTCCTGATCATAAACCCAACTGCAACTGCACAAAACAGTAGAGTTAGCCTATCCCTTCTTGCATTAAATAATGGTGCTCACTTCTTTTCCTTAGTAATAAATGTCCTTTGAGGCATTTTGTACAGATTAGGACACCTTTGTCTGCATAAAAAACCTGTTGATGCACATATCCTTTTTCCTCAACAATTTTCTCATGGTATCTCATCTGGAAACTCATCTGCTGCCTCTTGATCAGCAGAAGGTGCTTCTTTTATTATCTTGACATTGTTAAAGCCAAACCTCTTTGTAAAATTATCAAACCATCCTTTCCTGTAATCATATTCTCCAACTTTAGGTCCTTTACTTTTTATTTTGCTTAAAGTTGTCATATAATGATTTTGCTTTTTCTCAAATCATATTAGAGTCTGTAGTTATGTCTTTCTTATAACAATCCTGTACTCACATAAAAGCTGCGTTTTCAATACAAGATAAAAATGTATTTCACAAAAAGTGCAAGGTTTTCACACCGGCTCATGTGGCCACAGTGACAGCTTTACACATTTGCTTTTCTTTTTTCTTTTCTTTTCTTTTCTTTTCTTTCTTTTCTTTTCTTTTTTTTTTTTTTTTAAATATTTTATTTATTTCTAGGAGAGAGAGAGAGAGAGACAGTGTGAGCAGGGGAGGGTCAGAGAGAGAAGGAGTCACAGACTGAAACAGGCTCCAGGCTCTGAGTTGGCAGTCAGCACAGAGCCCGATGCGGGGCCCAAACCCATGAACCGCGAGATCATGACCTAAGCGAAAGTCAGACGCTTAACCGACTAAGCCACCCAGGCGCCCCTCTTTTCTTTTCTTTTTACCATGTCCTTACCCTGGGTTCATTTATCTTGAAATGGTGGGCAACCACAGCTGCAGACCTCAATCTATGGTATGTTTCAAGCAATTCATCTTTTTCTTGTAATGTCATGACTTTTCTTCGCTTCTTGAGAGCACTTCCAGCATCACTAATGGCACTTCATATCGGTCCCATGGTGTTGTTCAAGGCTTATGGTATTGCACTGAACATGATGAAAAATATGCAAGAACCAAGAGAAATTACTGCAATACACAATTTACCAAAAAGATGAACTGCTCACCCAGAGATGATTAGTGTCATACAGCATTTTAAGCGGATACTCCTAGTGCTTAAACTCACCGCTATGAAATTATTACAGTTGTGTAGTGTGTACTACAATTAATCTTATGCAGTTATGATTTAATACTGCATCTTTACATTTGTTTACATTTCTCTGGATTGCAAATGGTGTCATGTACAATCTATAAGTGTGTGTGTAAGTTTTTATAAATTTTAACTTTTGATAATAGATTTGTGTACATGTTATGGTAGCAAGTGATAAAATAGATTAGCACCTACATATAATTTACGTATTCATTATGTGCCTAATTTTTTCTTGATTTTTCAATATGTCTGGAGTACATGGTTCATCTATAAGTTGTTTCAAATTGTCACAAATTTCAAAAGAAAATTGTCCAATATACTTATTGAAAAAGTCCTGTAAGTAGCCCTGTGCAGTTCAAACCTGTGTTGTTCTGGGGTCAACTGTATTTTTATTTTATTTTATTTATTTATTTATTTATTTTTCTGAGAGAGAGAGAGACAGACAGACAGCATGAGCAGGGGAGGGTCACAGAGAGAGAGAGACACAGAATCCAAAACAGGCTCCAGGCTCTGAGCTGTCAGCACAGAGCCCAGTGTGGGGCTCAAATACACGAACCGTGAGATCATGACCTTAGCCGAAGTTGGACGCTTAACCAACTGAGCCACCCAGGTGCCCCTCAACTGTATTTTTAGAAGTATGTAAGTAAAATAGAAATCTATGTTTACAAAAAAGCTCAAATTCAAAAATATAAAGAGGAAGAAAGTGATCTCCTTTGAGTTTCTCTCTCCATTCAGCCCAGTTCATTCTCTTTAGATAATTGTTGCTATTTACTGATTCTTCCACACTTTTTTCTCTGCACTTATATGCATACACATGCATTTTGCCTATAAACACTTAAATATTTAATAGAATCATCCTTTACTTATTGTTCTGTAACCCTTTTTCCTTCTCATGGTATATTTTGCAGAGTTTTCTATAGCAGGAGCTATAGCTAGATTCTATTTTTAAATGCTACATAATTGTGTGTTCAAAATAAGAAACATGCTAACATGCTAAGTACCTGTTATGTGCCAGATAATATTCTGGCTCTTTAGAATGGTATCACATTTAATTCACACAATAGCCCTACAAACAAGGAAGTCTTGTCTTCTTTTTACCATTGGGGGAGACTGAGTCACTGAAAAGCTAAGCAATTTGGCCAAGGTCACATTGCTGGTAAACAGTGGAGCTGAGCTATGAACCCAGACATTTTGGTTCTGAAAACTTTGTTCTACTACACTCTGCTCCTAGTATGTATGTATGTATGTATGTGTATATATATGTGTATATACATACATATACATATACATATACATATACGTATATATACATATATATCCCTGGACATTTAGATTGCTCCAGTTTTAGAATATTGTAAGTGATATTGCATTGAAAAAAATCCCCATTTATATGTCTTTGTGTGCATGATCAAATATTTCTGTAGAATAGAACCTCAAAAATATACTCTCTGGGTCAAAAGGCATGCATACTTTAAAGTGTTATAGTTTAGATAAAAGCAGTACCCATTGCATTTGGTTAATTATTGATCATGACCAAGACCAAATTCAGGGCAAGTTATGACAGGTACATTTACAGGAGTTGAAAAATGTCTGGGCTCTCAAGCCTGGTTTATCCTTTTATACTGTGATCTCATCCTTTGCTTCATGGATCCTCCAAAACTCCTGCAGTCTGTCTCTTAGGGGAAATTGCCTAGTCCACATGTTGCTCTGCCCCAAATTATTGTTTATGTCATTTGCATTTGGCTTGTCTCATAATGATGCAATTAGCATGCAGAGGAGGTCTAATTGCCCAGGGGATTGTGAGTGGAGACCAGAGTTCCATTTCACTGGGACCTCCTCAGGTCTTTTTGGTTGGTTGGACTCTAACAGTGCTCTTGGTTATGCTTATTCTTGTGGTCACAAGAACATAAACTTCTCTGCCTTTATTTGTTTATATAAAGGTCTCATCAGACTATTCTTTTTCTTTAAGTTTTCTAATTTAACTCTTTACTTTTACTTACTCATCTTGCTACCTTTCTCTTCTCCACTATAACATATTCACTTTCTGAACAATATTGAATACTCAACATAGATGTCATTTGTCCAAGATTTCACACTTATTAAACAGTGTCTCATTTAGATGGGTGCCTTAACTGAGTCTAGAGAGCTGGGATTTACAAATAGTCAAATATCTTTGTTTTGATGTACTGAAAATGCAACAAAGGTTCATATTTGAGTGCCCTGATCATGGAATAAGCAGATGATATGATAATGAAGATAGTATGAAATAAACTTTAACATGAATCTTTCTGTCTTGGGAACTACATGAGAGGTCCCCACTTGGATAAGCAAAAAAGAACATTTTTATAAGGGTCTGAATCTGTGAACATTTTTAGAGAATGAAGAATTTTAGAGAAGACAGAACTTTTAGAGAAGACAGAGAAGGCTGTGCTTGTTGGTGGAATAGTATTTTGCTTTACTGACAAATATTCTCTTTCTGCTTATACCTTAAAGTGATCTATGTTCCATTAGGGCTTTAATAAATATTTTATATTGTTTTTTGTTTCTTGTATCTTGAGTAAACTGATGGTAGAAAGCCCAAATCAGGTGCTTAAGAGAAGTTAAGTTATAAGCCTCCCTGCATTTTTATACACCATACAACTTCCTCAGTCAAATATATTTTTTTTAATTTCAATCTCCATTGCCTGTGTAAGTAGTGGTATTTCTCACCTCTATGAAGATAAAAATTAATACAAAAGTCTTATCACTGAATTAAAGTCAGTTCCTGAAAGGTGACTTCAGTCTCCTTCCAGATTCTTTTGAGCCTCTCCCTTGAAATCCTTTCCTACCCATCCTTACCCCACAGCCCAGAGGGCCAGAAGGACAGGTCTTGTCTACTGAAAGGAGAATCTGCCAGTAAGCCACACAGTAAATTGAGCCAAAGTAAGAAGCACACAATCAGTGGAGATAGAACTAAATGGAATCAAGTGGTCTCCTGAAAATAGTGTCTTCTGCTATCACCAGTTATGCCTTTGCAGAGAGTAAGTTACAAAAGCATTTGAGCTCTGGAGTATTTCCTAGATTTACTCCATCTCCTGTAGTCTCCTTTTTGAAAGGAGAATGCCCAAAGTTAAGAAAATAAAACACAGAGGCCAACTTGCTATGAACAGTAAACTAGAGGGAGTAAGTGAATGTTCCTCAATTTATTTATTAGATTTGAGACACATTATCTGTTTCTTATTAAAATCTAATGTCCTAAAGAAAAGCATTTTTGGAAAAAGCCCACTAGAGAAAATACTAATAAAGAACTTTCTATCTTCATTAAAACATCTGCCACACTCTCTCTTGGCCAACCACACATTGTTAGGCCAGATTAATTGAAAAAGGCAAGGTGCACATCACCTACTTAAGTTTCAGATATTGCCCTTTACTCAGATAATTAGAATATTACCATTGAGGGTGGACTTCAAAATTATTTCCATTTGATCGCTGAGTGCTCCTGTTTTCCACAGGAATGAGAAAGTATCCTGGTAAAAGGTAAGATTACCATTATCATCCTCTTTGCCATCACAACCATGCATTCTCAACTGAGGAAAAGAGCATTTTGAGGTTGTAGGCATTTACGAATTTTCATAGCTCTGCCTTGAAGTTGCCATATATTTTTTTGAAAAGACATGGACATTTTTGTAGAAGAGGCTAACTCTACTCATCCTTTTGATGTGATAGGAGAGCACTTTGTTGGAAATGCTTCCTTTCAGACTCAACAGTCAGAAAAATATCATATCCCACTTTTTTTGTGGGATGTGGTTACATGGAAAGAGACCACAAGTCTCTTACTGTACATTGACATCATAACTATACTAATCATATTCATGACTCAATATTAGTATCCTGCTCCCAAATCAAGCTGAATAAAAGAGGTATCTGAATAATTCCAACTACAGCTACCTCTGAGATTTCCTTTAAACTCACTGCTGTATATTTATGAATTAATACATGTTTTTGCTGTCTTGCCTCTGGAAAATATTATTAAATAGAGAAGGAGCTTATCTAGGCTGAATTCCTTCAAGCAAAAAATGTATTCAAATCCTTGTAAATTCTGAGTTGGTAGTATTTTCCAGCCTAAGATCCATGTAAACAGAGATGAGAAGATTTCTATTCCTAGTTCATTTAAGTGTGAGATTTTATGATGGAGTTACTGGTTCTTTTGATTATTCTATTGAAAGAAAGAGGATAATTTAAAACACATGTAGAGTTTCTGTGTTGTTTTTTTCTTGAGGCTTTGTTTATACTAGAATGAGACTGACTTCCCAAACCACAAATAAAAATCACCTTCAGCTTCCTGCAGTGTATCATTGAGAATGGAGCACCATCCTAAACTTGAGGTTGTTCGGTTGCTGCCCTGACTTTTTGCTGATCTCAGGCTTCTTAGCCTCATCTTCTGGCATGGACTTCTCCTTGAGAAGCCTAATCCCCTGAGACCATGATTAAAGAGCCTACCCAGCTCTAGATGTTGCCTCTGTCTAGAACCTTGTGCCAGACTAGATAGCTTTAGATATTAGTTCAAACCTGGATCTAGGCTGAGTTTTCCATACTCTTTTTGGATCCTGAATACTGAACTTCTGGTCTTGGGAGTCAGATCTAGAACTGATTAATGGTTAATATGCCCAGTCATACCTGGCCCCAGTTTCCTTCTCTGCTCATCAGTTTGTCTTTGGCAGACATCATCAAAATTACGACAGGCAGAAAATCTGCAGTGGAAGAATGCAAATGAACTTGGATATGGGATTTCAAACCAGTTAGGCAAATGTACTTCAGTAATCTCCCAAAGTAAAACTAATAGTTTTATGTTTCATCTTTTGTTTAGGGTTTTATATATTATGCTCCTTTCTATTTATATTAATAATTGGGAGCTGATTAGAATCCTAGATGCATTGCAATAAGTGATTAAGTTATAAGCCACTGGATGTCACTCTTAAGCTATACAAGTATAGCTGCAGTACGTATTTTTGATAGCAAATTGAAAGTAGATAGTTAGGAGATAGAGCCAGGGATAGAAACCCTTTGAACTGTTTGGGTAGGTACATTTACAATGTCAGTGAACTATGGCAGAGTTTGCCCTTAGGTTCTTATATATTTTCTTTAGTCTCGTTTCTCAGTGGCAGTTAAACTGGATTAATAATCAGAGAAAATTCCCTCAACACCAAAAAGCCAAAAAGACATTCATTTATCCATTCAATATGCACATTAATCACATACTATAAGCAGGATATTGGGCTAATGAACTGTGGGATTCCAAGGAAAAGTGAATTGACATCATGAATACATTTAACTTAACAGGGATTCAACCATGGTAAAAGAAAATGAAGGAAAATTCTGCTTATTATTCCACACAGTGAATTTATGCCTACCCTTTCTCAGCCTCAAGCTCAGGCTTTTATACTCCACTCTGCAACACTGGAGCTGGGACTATGCAAACTACATTTCGGGAGCTTCTGGTTAGGTTCTACTGCCTGGAGGCACTGGGAGGGCCTTAGCTAGTGACAGGAGAACAGAAGAAGTGTTCTTTCTGTTTTTGGCTCTAGCCAGCTTCCCTCCAGCAGTAGCACTCAAGTAGGGCTCCAGATTGCAACTTATTTCAGCATTTCTAGCACCAGTTCTCCTGTGGCCCCTGCAGAGCACCAGTAACTGTGCCACTCTTCCTTTAAGAGCTGTCAATCAGAGTCCAAGAAGCAATCATATGATTTCCCCCTCAGAGTCTCAGAACCAGCTGAGCTGTGTGACACTTTGGGGGTCTGAACATCTACTCTGTGGAGACACTTCCCCCAGGATCCCAGGTTTTGCTAATACCATTTCTTCTCTTTCACTCTCCTAGCCTGAAGAATAACTGTTTCCTAAGCTACTAATACCAGGGTAACCTTAGCAACTGGTTTTGCTCTTTCAGCTTTCTAAATGCTATATAACTGATCCCCTGTATTAAATCACCTCTGTCTGAAACATCTCGTATGGTTTCTGTTTACTAAATGGGATTCTGACTACATTGAGCATGATATCAGAGACATGAATGTTCTCTTTCCTCATTCAGCATTAAATCGTGTGTGTTTCTTATGGTTGAGACATCTTGTAACACTGAATGAGATTCTAGTGTTTATAGTTATATTTTTCAAATAATATGGGCCTTAATCACAAGTCTACTAAAAACAGTAGGACGGAAAGCATCAACAAATAAAGGATGTAATGATACACTGGCTTGTTCCAACACCAAAGGAAATTTGATGTTGAACTTAACAAAAAATGGTTTCAGAGTTGCCCCTTTCTTTTTTTTTAAAAAAATTTTTTCTTTAATGTTTTATTTATTTCTAGGAGAGAGAGAGAGAGAGACAGCGTGAGCAGGGGAGGGTCAGAGAGAGAGGGAGTCACAGACTGAAACAGGCTCTAGGCTCTGAGCTGGTAGTCAGCACAGAGCCCGATGCGGGGCTCGAACCCACGAACCGCGAGATCATGACCTAAGTGAAAGTCAGATGCTTAACTGACTAAGCCACCCAGGCGCCCCAGAGTTGCCCCTTTCTAAGAGCTTCCAAGGATTTGACCATAGAAGACTTTTACCTTTCAAGTTGATTTTAGTAACTGAACTTCTCACAGTACATGTCTGTATAGTATAATCTTGCCAAGTTGAATAGGACAATAGTTCTTGTCTTCAGGAGCTTTCAATATGGTAGAAGAAATAAATAAACAGGAAGAAAATACATGGCAATATTTGATAGAAACAACATACAAGGATAGAACACTTTGTCATATTAGTAGTCAGACTTCATGAAATTTGTTGGAAGAACAAAAGGAAAACAAGGAACATGATGCACAGATTCTGCTAGGGATTTTATTCATTCTCTTGCTTAGAACAAGAGATTATTGTTATTATTATTAATTATCCCCTTATTAATATTAAGTACACCGTGTTTAAAACAAGAAATTATTAGTTATTATTATTTCAATTTTAAAGACCTATCTGGAAGGAGGTGCTTGCCTAGTTATGGATTTTGCTTAGTGTATAACCTTATTTTCATATATTTCAGTGCCATTTTATTTTATTTTTTTCAGTGACAATGGAGAACATCTTATTCTTTCCTCAATGTATTTCAATAATACACTCTTTAAAGGTTTACTAGACCAGTGTTAATTCTTCATTTTACATTATCAGAGTTTCTTTTTCAGTTTGTTTGTTTGTCTGACTTTTCCCCCTAGAAAACACATATTTACTATCTCTAATTTTTATAAGCCCCAATCTTTCTTCATGTCTCACTTCTGGAGACAATGAAGGCATCATTGTCCTTTCAGCACAGAACTCCAGGTTTAGAAAGACAAGAAAAGAAATCTTCTATTTTTAGTGCTGGGACCATCACTCCATGGACACTTTTGAACTTCAGCGTGTGTCATCCTCATACAGGTCATTTATCTTTGAAGGTGGTGACATACTAGGGTAAGAGATGACCTAATGATGAGGGATGTCTTCACAAGTGATCATTTGTTTCTTTTTATTTTTTTACAAATAGTTTATTGTCAAATTGGTTTCCACATAACACTCAGTGCTCATCCCCACAAGTGCCCTCCTCCATGCCCATCCCCCCTCCCCCCCACATCCATCAGTCCTCAGTTTTTGTCAGCATTCAAGAGTCTCTCATGGTTTGCCTCTCTCCCTTTCCCCCACCATTTCCCCCCTTCTTCTCCCCCTTGTTCCTCAGTTAAGTTCCTCCTAAGTTCCTCCTATACGTTCACAAGTGATCATTTGAAGAAGTGGTTTCTAAAGAATAAGGAGGACATGTGGGAGGGGGCTAGCAGTTAACTTTTTTCTCAACTTCTAATATTAACTGCTAAATCTTTCAGGATTCGGCACTTTTTAAAAATATGTTTGTCTATAATTCTTCAGGGATTCCTTTAAAGGAAAGGAGCAGGAGGGAAAAATAGACGTTCAGAGCTGAAGAGAAAATATTTGTTGCTTTTCTTCCCTCATAATTTGAGCTGCTTTAAATAGTGTTTGTCTTGCCAAATGACTTAGTTTGAGGAGTTTTCACCTTGTTTTGAACACTGATGAGAGTGTAGGAAAATGTTTTTTCCTGAAAATGCACCTCCTATTACTTCAGAGCATACTCCATGCATAAATCTGTATATTTATCTCCTCTTTTTTTTTTAACGGCAGCTTATTCCAGATGAATGTGACAGCCTGAGAGGTACTAATACAATGGAAGCAATAAATTTATTTAAAATAGGGTTTCCTCTACCCTAAAACAAAATATCTGTGTAACTATAGCTTGCTGAGTAAAACTTTTTATAAATGAAGGATCTAATGAGATACTGGTATGTTTTGAATATTGACCCAACTGATTGTTAGAAGAACTTGGCTGCCTTACAACATTACGTTATGGACACACTTCAGCGTGGGGTAATAGAATTCATATACACCTTAATGGGAACCTCCTGGCTCTGACTCACAGCAAGAAAGGAAGCCAAACACTCCAGTCTGTAGTACTTGTTCTGTTCAAGTTCCTGGATTTAAATCTGGAGTCATATTTACTTTACATTTATTTTCTAAGGTGAATGATATCATGGTGGCCAGAATTCCAGGTAGGGAACACTAATCGGTAGTTAGGAGATGCTTCACTTTTCAAAAAAACAAAGATCAAAGATTTTCAGAATATAAGCCAAAAGAGACTATTTCAAACAGAAAAGATGTAGGCAAGAGCCCATAGAGAAAAAGCCAATGGAGGAATTCAAGTCTATTTATAAGTCATCTAAGCAGGATATGTGAAGAAGAATAATGCTATTTCTACAACAGGAAAAAAAAATCAATGGAACTAAATCTTAGCCTGTAGCACCTGAAAATAAGAGTGTGTAAAGGAATTTCAAACTTGCAGTCAATTAATTAAATAACAGTGTCAAACCAGCTTTAGGTATCATTTGAGCTAGTCTGGTTGATTGACTAGTTGTTTTGCTATATCATAAAATAAAACTGGGAATAAGTTTAATGTTAGATATGTGTAATATGATTAAATTGCTTTGGGACAATTAAATTAACGTGTTTTACTGTCTCCACAACTGATTGTGTTAAAGGTAACTTGATCCACAGTGATACCGCAAAATTTTGTTTTTGAGATAGGCCTCCATGGCTGGTTCAACTATGGTTATTTTAGTTGTGAAAACAGTCTCAATCTCCATGACCCAAGCAATACAGGTGGTTAGGGCAATTCTCCAAATACTCTAATTCAGAGAAAACATTGGCTCTTCTGGAAATTAACCTGGGTCATTTGACATATGTTTTGCTTGAACTTATTCAAGAATTTTTCCAAACCATTACTTTGCTTTTGCCAAAGAGACACAACCCTCTGATGTCTGGACATAGAATATAAGCTAGAGATGGAGAATTTTCTTTGCTATAGGGCTTCAATAGGATTTTTCTCACCTGGCAGTGCAGTCTCATCTAAAAATAGGGAAAAATTGTTTGTCTAGGTCATTGTTGCACTGGAAGTATCTGGAGTGAAGTAACAAAGATCTGTAGTTGTTCGAGATTAGGAACTACAATGCCACAATACTTAGCTTTGCAATCAGACTTAGAAATAATAGGACATTCCACACCAATGGTTTTCAAAAGTTTTTACTAATCATTCTATCTAATAATCAGCATTCCATTATCTTAGTTAGGAAAAGTCAATATTCTAAAGGAGATTTATGTAATTATAGTAGGAAATACAAACTTGCATGTTGGGACAAAATGACAAAACCAAATGCCTGAGTATAAGTAATATGAAATGGTGAAGACTATTGCAAATTGGAACATCCATGCCCCATTGAAAGGTGGCTGCATTCATTACTCAGCCAATGAATCCTACGTGCAAACGTGGACCCAGTCTTGCCAGTCCTTCCATTTTTCAACAGAAGTCAGAAACCTCAATCTTTATATGAAATTTCCCAATATTTAAATGTTGGCAACCTCTTGGAGTTTGTGGAAGCCAGTTCATAACACTCTCTCCCTTCTCTTGAGTTCATTAGCAATTGAGAAATGACAGCGAAATAAGTCAGGCAGAGAAGGACAAATATCATATGTTTGCACGTATAGGAGGATTAGGAGGTACTTGACGGAGGAACAAGGGGGAGAAGAAGGGCGGAAATGGTGGGGGAAAGGGAGAGAGGCAAACCATGAGAGACTCTTGAATGCTGACAAAAACTGAGGACTGATGGATGTGGGGGGGAGGGGGGATGGGCATGGAGGAGGGCACTTGTGGGTATGAGCACTGGGTGTTATATGGAAACCAACCTGACAATAAACGATTTGTAAAAAAAAAAATGAATTCAGAAATAAAAAAAGTTGAAAAAAAAAGACAGATGGAGATCAAGATGTCATCATTATTACTGATAAAGCTGATTGAAGAACAAGGCTGGAATCTGTAGTCAAATGTATATTCTAATTACCACTCTCCTCAGAAGAAACCATAGGTATGCAGAACTGCCTCATAGGGGAAAAGGCGTAAAAAAAAGAGGACTCATAGTGCTCTCAGATTGTTAATAGAATAACTTTACCCAGTTAAGAAATGAGGAGCAGTGAATGTCAGATATAGCTTCCTGTATCTCTTCCATCAGAGAGAGAGATCAGAGGGTTCCTAGAAGGGAAGTCCCCCAACACACACCATCACATACACATGAAAATATAAGGTATGAGGCCAAGGAAATAGTAGAAGTTTCAGCATACTACGAACTAGTTCATTTTTAAACATGCTGTGCAAGGCCAATACAATTGGACTCAGCCTACAGATAACCAAGTATAATCTCTGGTTTATACTTACACCATTTTTTTGTCAGTTAATGGCAATTTTAGGACTAAAAAATTCAGTGATATTATAAGCATAAATACTAAAAGTAATATTTACTTTTATGAGAAATTCAACATAATGGATTATTTTTGACAATTTTATATAATAATAGTTGTGTCTTTTTTCATTGGCTGAGTTTTACCAACAATGTATGTCTGGAAATAGATTTCAGCTGATGTCCAACTCTATACTCTTTACTTATTTACCTGACCCCGTAAAGCCAGTGTTCAAAGTTCATGGCCCTTGTTCTGACTTCACATTTCTCTCCCACTTACACTTTAGTTTCTTATCTGTGAAGGCTCACTTTCTGATTTTGTCCTTGCCTCACTCTTCTTTTTAAACATCTGAAGTCGTTTTCTTGGTGACTGTTTTAACTGCTCCATAGTTTTGGTTTCTCCTCCCCCATCCATTTCTAGCCATGCTCCCTTGAGGTGCTTTGAGTAAACATTCTACTAGATTCAACAGCAGAGACCCCCAAACACTGCGTGGTTCTCCCATTACACTTGCTCCAGACATTTCAACAGGAAACGGCATTCATAGGTTTTCCATTCTTGGTGGCTCTGGAAATGTTTATTAAATACATTTTGCAATGAGTGGACCATTGGCTATGGCAATGATATTTGTCATAACAAGATCAGTTCTGTTCTAATGGTTTGGCATTTTAAATGGGTTTCTTATTCAGCAGAGAGAGAAAACAAAGTTGTCCTCAATGGAAATATCTTAATGTTTCCTCCTTAATGTGACTGAACCTCAAAAAGTAATTTTAAAATCTAGCTTCTATTTTTTAAAAAACCCTTCTCTTAGAACCATAATTGACTAAAAAAGTCTTTTTAATTGCATTGTAGCGGTGGTCCAGGGCATTTTTGATGTGTAGCCCTAATTCACTGTTTGTTCTTTGGTGTGTTTTTGATTATTTAAGAACTGGTTTTTAGGCAAATGACACCCACATATTAAAATGAAGACTCTTTCTTGTATATTAACCCTGGAATTTCCCCATTCTGAGCTTTCTTCCACCAATATTCAAGGGAGGTCTGGATGGTCAGAGTGCTTTGAAGGGGGCACTAAACTGGATGCTGGAATCCATGCCTGGTGTTGTCCTATTTTGTTCTCAGATGGCCCTATAAGAGAGATTTACCATATATGTGGGGGTATTGGAGGGGAAAAAACAAACAAACAAACTTCAGCCCTGTCTTCCCAGCCTTCTGAGCTATGGGCCTTGAACTTCTACTGTTGCTTCCAGGATGGAAATTAATCTCAACTCAATCTCAACTCAGGTAGGCAGAAGGCCAGAAGACTTAGGCCGACCAACCATGAGCTATGCAGTGAGTCAGGCTAGAAGTCATAGGTTCTAACTAGGGTGAACCCTAGGCATGTGGCATCTACCAAAATTCAGTTACCAAATGGATTACATTTATTGAGTACTTATCATGGTTCTGGAACTGTACTAAGTAGTTTTCACATATTATCTCTTTTAATTTGATCCTTATTACATCCATGAGAGGGATCCTCATAGATGAAGAAACTCAGGCTCATAATGGTTAAAGACATACACAAGGTCACATATATAGTTAGTAGCAGAGCTAGAATTTAACTATGCATATCTGATCCAATGCCTGTCAAACATTGCCCATTGCCTACCCCCACTGCCCACCCACATGTTGTGGGGTTTTTCTTGTTTTTTGCTTTTTGTTTTTTTAACCTAGGCATTCTGTTCATCATTCCAGTTCTCTGTTTGTCTGGAAACTACAGCATTTGCCTTTCTTCTAATAAACTGCCCAGGTAGATTTAGAGCTGCCATCTATGGGATGGCTCTGACTATATCTTTTATGCTGAACTCTCCATTAGAGATGGTCTTGTCTTGTTGGCCTTGTCTTCTATCCTTTCCCATCCAACAGAAAGAGGGACCTCAAAACACCTGTCATTATGCACATGACTGAAAAGACTAATACTCAAGGCCATTCTCTTAACATGAAAATTGTTCCATGGACTCCAGTTATATTACAGATTTAAGCTATATACTTTTTTGAGTCTCCCTCTTAAGGCCACCCTTTTTTTTTTT
>NW_024080734.1:25310-64377 GCF_003009895.1 Hyaena hyaena | reverse complement strand
TTTATCTGATATGTCATTTGCAACTATCTTTTCCCATTCCGTTGGTTGCCTATTAATTTTCTGGGTTGTTTCCTTGGCTGTGCAGAAGCTTTTAATCTTGATGAGGTCCCAACAGTTTATTTTTGCTCTTGATTCCCTTGCTTTTGGGGATGTGTCAAGTAAGAAGTTACTGCGGTGGAGGTCAAGGAGGTTGTTTCCTGCTTTCTCCTCTAGGGTGTTGATAGTTTCCTGTCTCACGTTCAGGTTTAAGGCCACCTTTTGATCTTTACACCATAAGACAAACCTGATCTCTCAGGAAGACATTTTTATAGCTGATGAGCATTGAAAAGTATCTTTTAGGGAGGTCCTAGCAGTGGAATGTAGTAGTTATGCACATACACTCTGGGACCTGATTACCCTACTTAGTATTTGAGCGCTGCTTTACCCCTAAGTGATATTGGGCAGGTTTCCTGACCTCTTTATGTTACACTTTCCTCATATAAAAAGAGGAAAAAATAAGAACACCTACATAATGGATTTCTTGTTAGGATTAAAAAACTTAAAACATATGATGAAGTTAAACAATGTCCAGGCCATAGTAAGTACTCAAAAATCTTAAATATAATTTATATTATTTGTGTAGGTGTTTGTAGAATTGTCTTTATCCTTTATTTTATCCTGGGTAATTTTTATAAAATGTGTATATGTATATCATTTATGGAGACTTTTTAGTTTAAAAAGAGAAAAATTCAACCCAACTAATTTATAGATGGAAAAGAAGTTATTGACTCTTATAGATCAAGCAATTCACAGACAAACCAGCCTCCAATATGGCTTGATCCAAGGCCCAATATGGCTTGATCCAAGGTGTTTAGAATCAGTTTGTCTCTCTACATTTCTCAGCTATATTGCCTTGGTGTTGTTTCCATTCTTGGTAGCTCTTTTCTTATAAACTTGAAAGTTGACTGTCATTGACCTTTGGAGCTATATGCTTCTATGTTTAAACCCAGTGAAAAAGAGTGAGCATCTTTATCCTAGCATTTCCAGACAACATTCTAGGGTCTACTCTGATTGGACTAAGTCAGTCTATGTGCTCATCTTTGGTTTGATAGTTGATGCCATTTTGGCCAGATCTGGATCATTCACCCCATTTTTGAATTAAGGCTGGAGTTAACTCCACTGAAAGCGCATGGATTGAAAGTGGGGGAGGGGCGCCTGGGTGGCTTAGTCGGTTAAGCATCCGACTTTCTCTCAGGTCATGATCTCGCGGTCCGTGGGTTCGAGCCCCGCGTCGGGCTCTGTGCTGACTGCCAGCTCAGAGCCTGGAGCCTGTTTCAGTCTGTGACTCCCTCTCTCTCTGACCCTCCCCTGCTCACGCTGTCTCTCTCTCTCTCCTAGAAATAAATAAAAAAANAATAAAAAAAAAAACATTAAAAAATAAAAAAAAAAAAAAAAAAAAAAAAAAAGAAAGTGGGGGAAATTGAGGAATAGCTACCAGAACAAAGATAAAAATTATTCCAGACAGCAAAATAATAATGTTCACAGCATGAATGCTTTTAAATAGATTTGGAATACGTACCTATGGGGGCTCTAGTACATATTATGGCTTAGTTCACTGAGTGTCCAAATCCATTATTTTGGAGGGCTAATTATATCTAGAATTATATAAAATATAGCACTAATGTAATAGAGATAGTGGGTCTCCTAAATAAACCAAGTAGACGTATGCTAACATATCCAATGCTGAGGTATGAAAGATTTTCACATTTTGGTTTCTAAGAATGGAGAAGAACTCTTAAACTCTTCTTTTTTTCATTATAATCTCTTCCCTCAACCTGCAAAAGGGGGAGTTATGGCTACCTTTGGCCACATTGGGTAAAGTCCGTATACACAGATGATTAAGCAGTTTGTTTCCTCTTTTCTGGGATGGTATACTAGCTTGGTCCTGCTACATTGAGAGAAGGCCTAGCCGTGTCTCTGAAGGCTTATTTTCTACTAGATCCTAAGAATACCAAGTTCAGCTTTAGGTACTGAAAATGTTGCAGAGATAAGTATTAAAACTGGTTAGTCATGGGGTGCCTGGGTGGCTCAGTTGGTTAAGTGTCCGACGTCAGCTCAGGTCATGATCTCGCGGTCTGTGAGTTTGAGCCCCAGGTTAGGCTCTGTGCTGACAGCTCAGATCCTGGAGCCTGCTTCAGATTCTGTGTCTCCCTCTCTCTGCCCTTACCCCACTCGCACCTCTATCTGTCTGTCTCTCTTTCTCTTAAAAGTAAATAAACATTAAAATTAATTAATTAATTAAAATCTGGTTAGGCTTTGTTGAGATAGAAAAGCCTTTCTATTGACATATAGTCCATTCAGAGCTTCTTCATTTTGCTATATAGGAGCTCTCTGTAGATTCATTCCTGGCTTCCTTGAATTCTGCTTTGACATTTGGGGGTCAAAGCCCCCGTACTTTATCTTCTTTGTTTAATAGCTCCCTTGTAGTCTTTATAAATGAGTAGTGGTGTACTCAAGGCAAGAATTCAGGTAGTACTAGGGCCTCTGGTTAAAATATCATAATAATATCTTTATACCACCACTTAATTGCACCTAATTATACATTCCAAACACAACTTTTGAGAACATTTAGAAGTGATATTATTGTCTTTAAACTCCAGAATTAAAGGCCCGAGGAATGAATAAAAGGAAAAACAAATAAAAGGGAAAGGGAACATTATATTGCTCACACACTCAAACAGTATAGATCAGTAGTCTGAGCTGGGCTGTCAAAACTTCTTGTTAAGAACAAAGGAATCTGGCTCAGAAAACCAAACTTGAGTAAAACCACTTAATGGAACCAACTGTTTACTAATATGATTTTCATGGGAGGAATCTGGCCCTAGCTCAAAATTTTATTTAGTACAAACTAATCTACTAAGGGGATTTGTTTTCTTAACCCAAAGCCTGAAAATCATTTTTGTGAAGTACATCACTGTATTTAGTGTGACTGTTGCACATTTTCCTCATTAGGAGAAAGAGTGGAAAATATCAAATCTTGTCAAATGAAGCAAAGGAAAGAAATTAGACTTTCATTTGTAGGAGAGAAAATAACACCCCAGGGATTGAAATGCCTGTTCTGTATTACTAGGCAGTCTCTAATTGAGCCCTCCTTCAAAAATCCAACTTCACAACTTATGTCTTAGAAATTCCCTTTAATTTAAAGTACTCAACAGTTTAGCATCTGAGAATGTCCCCTTCTGAGCTGTAAGGACTAATGATCAAAAGGAAACCTGTGAGGTATAAAGATAGTTAACTTCTCTCATGTGAGTTCAGTGATTTAGAAGAGATTGATATGCCAGGTTTGTTTTTTTTTTTAATGACCTTTCCCGCATGTGGCCTCTCTGATTCCCATAATAACACTTTGTTTATACAGATAATTTTCTCTCCAGCAGGAGCTCTTACATGGCTTAATAACCTTTTCTCATAAATCAACTCAGTGCACTCTAAAGTTTGATGAGGTACAGGGGCTAAGAAGGGTTTCCCTCAAGTCTGTCAACTGGGGCTCTGATTGCTCTATTGCCCCCTCCTGGATTTTAAATGGGCTGATGTTTGTATAGGGACCTAGGGGCAGAGTTTGACTGGACATGACAGTCATGTCACAGTGGCCCAGGGGTGAGTGCAAGGTCTGTGATAAACAGAGTGTCTGAGAAAGGCCCGTGTGAAGAAGCCAGAATCTAAATTTGGGTTCATATGGAGGAAACCCTGGATCAGAGATCCTTAGGTTGGGTGTTGCTTATCTCCTAGGAATGCCATACTTTTTAGTGACACAAGCCTTCATTTAAAAAATAAATATCTCCACCTAATGATTCAGGTGGAATTAGATAGTGTTCTTTTGGTAGCATAATAGAGAAACAGAGCTCAAATTGGCATAGACAGAAATGAAAAAACAATGAATGATGTTTTTGGAATACACAAAGAAAGGCTTCAAGTACAGTCTAATCCAGAGAGCTTTTTCTTTTTCTCATTTCTTGGCTTTGGTGTTCTCAGCCAGACTTTTTACATGTAATAAGGAAGAAGGTAATTAGCAACCTCCTTTTCTGAGATCTTAATAACTTAGTATCCAAAGGAAGAGAGAGACCTTTTTTCTCTTGGCATGTCCGTATCAAGCTTCAAGGGATACAGTGACACTGTGATTGATAATCCCAGCAGAACTCCATGGACTCCATGTGAATGGGTTTCCCAACGCTGTCAGAGAAAGGAAATGCAAGAACCTGCTAGACTCATCTCTGTCAGCTCTCTACTTCTCTTTCCTATAAACTGCTCTACCTTCCAACAACCCTCCACACACACATGCAGGTGTGCATACACAACACACACATACACACCATGTATTGTTACAGTCCTGGCTAAAATATTCTGAAAGCAAGCTCATCTGATAAAAATAAAAATTAAACATGGCATCCAAAAGCAAGGGAATCAAGAGCAAAAATAAACTGTTGGGACCTCATCAAGATTAAAAGCTTCTGCACAGCCAAGGAAACAACCCAGAAAATTAATAGGCAACCAACGGAATGGGAAAAGATAGTTGCAAATGACATATCAGATAAAGGGTTAATATCCAGAATCTATAAGGAACTCACCAAACTACACGCCCGAAAAACAAACAACCCAGTGAAGAAATGGGCAGAAGACATGAACAGACACTTCTCCAAAGAGGACATCCAGATGGCCAACAGACACATGAAACGATGCTCAGCATCCCTCCTCATCAGGGAAATACAAATCAAAACCACACTGAGATACCACCTCACGCCAGTCAGAGTGGCTAAAATGAGCAAATCAGAGAACTCTAGATGCTGGCGAGGATGTGGAGAAACGGGCACCCTCCTACACTGTTGGTGGGAATGTAAACTGGTACAGCCCCTCTGGAAAACAGTGTGGAGGTTCCTCAGGAAACTAACAATAGAACTCCCTTATGACCCAGCAATAGCACTGCTAGGAATTTACCCAAGGGATACAGAAATGCTGAGGCATAGGAGCACATGTACCCCAATGTTCATAGCAGCACTCTCCACAATAGCTAAAACATGGAAAGAGCCTAAGTGTCCATCAACAGATGAATGGATCAAGAAGATGTGGTTTATCTATACCATGGAATACTACATGGCAATGAGAAACAATGAAATCTGGCCATGTGTAGCAACATGGATGGACCTTGAGGGTGTTATGCTGAGCGAAATAAGTCAGGCAGAGAAGGACAAATATCATATGTTTGCATGTATGGGAGGATTAGGAGGAACTTGACGGAGGAACAAGGGGGAGAAGAAGGGCGGAAATGGTGGGGGAAAGGGAGAGAGGCAAACCATGAGAGACTCTTGAATGCTGACAAAAACTGAGGACTGATGGATGTGGGGGGGAGGGGGGATGGGCATGGAGGAGGGCACTTTGGGGATGAGCACTGAGTGTTATGTGGAAACTAATTTGACAATAAACTATTTATAAAAAAAAAAAAGGTCAGAGTCAGAAAAAAAAATTAAACATGGCATAAGCAACAAATTACAGTTTTTGAGGGTCTCATTTTAGCACCATAAGAAATTCTCTAGTACCACTTACCATGACCATTTTATTTCACAGAGAATATTTTATGTATGAGGCATTATACTAAGTTTTTATAAATGTTAACTTATTTAATACTTATAACAGCCAGAAATTGAGGCACAGAGTGGCTAAAGCATTTAGGTAATAGGAGTCAATCACTTCTCGGCCTTTTGGCTAAGATCAAGTGTAGGTAATAGGAGTCAGAGCTAGGATTTGAATACAGGTAGTCTAGAAAAAGTTCCTTTGAAAAGAACTTAAATATATTAAATGTACTATCTCCTGCTTGTCCTATTAAAGCTACTTCATTAATGTCTGCTGTGTCCTTTGCTTGAACTGCACTTCAGAGTTACCAATAGGCACATGTCATATGCTGTTCACTCCCCTCACCTAGTAAATACAGCAAGTTGGCATTGCTTGTGACTCAGATAGATCACAGAGATACTACGCAAAGAATCTAACACACAGCAGACTCTCAGTACAGATTCATTTCTTCTACTGTACCTAGTTTTGTTTTAGCTAACCTTTTCTTGGCTATTTTATTTCTTTTTCTTTTGTAGTTTTAGTCTTTAAAAATGTGGAGATCAGTGTATCCTATTTGGAAGAGCCAACACTTTGAGCTTTGAGCAGGATGAGGAATAGCTTTGTGTTCTCATCAAAATATAAATGCCTTTCTTCCCTGTATGCATTGCATCATGGGCCATTTATTCAGACAGATAATCCAGTAACTGATATCTCACTCCAGCCCTGAGATCCTCCTAGACTATAATCCTGCAATAAGAGAACTAAACCATTTGTACTGGGTTGAACAGTATCCCTCCACCGCTAAATTCATGACTGTCTGGAATCAGAACATGACCTTATTTGGAAATAGGGTCTTTGCAGATGCAATTAGTTAAGAAGAGGTCATAATAGATTAGAGGGAGCCCTAAACCAAATAAATGGTGTCCTTATAAGAAGGTTACGTGAAGATACAGACACACAGAGGGAGGAGGGCCATGGAAAACAGAAGGAATGATGCACCTACAACCAAAGAATGCCAGGAAACTGGCAACCACCAAAAGCTAAAAGAGGCAAGGAAGGATTCTTCTTTAGAGTCCTTGGATAGGGTGTGGCTCTCCTGATGTCTTGATTTCAGACTTCTAGCCTGCACACCGTGACAGAATAAGTTTCTGTTATTTGAAGCTACTCAGTTTGTAGTAATTTGGTATAGCAACCATAGGAAACTAATGCACGCTTTGTGCTAATTATTTTCTCAAAGCTTCAAGTACTCCCTCCTAGACTCTGCTCTGTGATGCTGGGACTAGTATTCTAAAACCAGATTTATGCTTTGCCAGCAGCTTTCTGTTAGGATCTGCCGATATGGGCCCTTTAGGTTAGGAAGATTCACAATTGGGGAGAGTTACGGGGCAAGCTTCTTTGTGTTTGCTCCTCTTCTGATCTGTGTTAGCACAGCAATTCTTCTTCACCCTCCTGTGGACAGTTGATTCCAATAGCATCAGTTTTTTTTCCATCCTCTCGAAACTAACCTCGTTGACCTCCCCACCCAAGAAATCAGTATCAATCTTCTGATTTCTCCACAAAAGTCATGGGGGTTCCAGGTCCTAGGAGATCTTCATCTAAGCCTCTAAATTGTAATAATCCAACCTCCTATCTTTCTTTGTTGCCACAGCCCTAGGGGTGGCAACTGCAGATAGTATCTATGTTATATGTAACAGTTCTCTTTTTGTTTTTTCAGTTCTTAGTACCTAGCTAATAAGTGTTTATATTTCACTCTTAAAATAACCAATGTGGTTTCTGTTTCCTAACTGGACTCTGACTGATGCAGCCCATAGTCCTTGGCTTAGTCCTCCCTGTTTGGTCGAATAAACTATGCGGAGGCAGACCAGTCAGGAGGGTTGGAAGCAGTAACACTAAGCCCTGACTATAATGGCTTAACCCAAAGGATTTTCTTTTTCTTTTTTTAAATTAAGACTTTATTTTTTAATGTTTGTTTATTTTTGAGAGACAGAGACAGATAGAGCATGAGTGGGGGAGGATCAGAGAGAGAGGGAGACACAGGATCTGAAGCAGGCTCCAGGCTCTGAGCTGTCAGCACAGAGCTCGATGTGGGGCTTGAACCCACAAACCATGAGATCATGACCTGAGCCGAAGTCGGACGCCTAACTGACTAAGCCACCCAGGTGCTCCAAGACTTTATTTTTTAGAGCAGTTTTAGGTTCACAGCAAAATTGAAGTGAAGTTACATAGTTCCCATATACCTCTGTTGCCACTCTTACACAGCCTCCCACATTACCATCTTCCCACACCATAGTATCCCTCCTGACATAGGCTGTTAAGTATACAATCTTCTTTACCATAGTGTATCAGGAAGCAAAGAATATTCAAATTGATTAAGTAAGAGGTAAATTACCAGTTGCCTTGACTTCAAAACCTCTCTCTGAATCTTGAATCTTGCAAGAGTTCTATAACGTAATAGCTTCCTCTCCTTACTTTCCTGTGATAGTAGAGACTTCCGTTTTGAGATACACCATCTTTCCTTTTTAGCTAGGCAGATGGTGTTGCAATGGAGTGGTTCTTAAGCTACAGTAAAGGTATTAGGTTCTGCCACTTAACATCCTGAAGAACTGTTTAAATCCAGTGTGTGTGTGTGTGTGTGTGTGTGTGTGTGTGTGCGCGCACGCGCACACCTGCATGTGAGTGTGTTTGCATAGGTGTAGGATGAGTTGGAGAGTAGGTGATAAATGTCACATTTTCCCTTAAGACAAATAGAATTTCTCATTCCCTTACAAATCCTCCACAACAAAAGACCTGAAGTACTCTCTTGCAATTTTTTCATGGGATGGAGGTGCTTAAAAACCTGTCTATGTCTCTGGCTATACTTAGAAGAGGGTGGAGAGGACAGGAGGTGAAGGTTTGTGAGAAGCTTCCCCTTCAGTCAACAGGAAGCCGACTTGACTACTCGCTGGAACTTAGAGCTCTGGCTGCTCCCTACAGTAGCTGTATGAAGTGTTACCAGGAAGAAAGCTGTTGACAAGTAGAGATCAAACTGGTCTTATGGGTGGTAATTCATATTCTTGTATGTATTCTTGCATGGTGGGTTATCTGCTGAGCTGTCAGGCCTCCCTTTAATTTGATGAAAATGCAAATAATATTACGTGAAAGGCAAATCAAAAGGCTCTCAAGGCATTTTGAGGAATGATGGAGACAGAACAACAAATAAAAACAAAGTATTTACTTTTTAGAGAACTGCATATGAAAACGCTGGAGAAGCAGGAAACAGACTGACTAGGAACTCAGATTTTCCTCAGGCTTGGGTTCTGGTCCTGTCCCTGAAACTTACCCAGAGATTATGGGCAGGTGGGCAGGTTACTTAACCTCTGACACTTCACAGGGTTAGCTGTTCTTTTCTTGTAGAATTACAGGATTTAATGCAGGTACATCTTGCTGTAACTGCAGGGGCAGGCTGACATTGGGGAAGGGTAATAGCTAGGTGTTCACTAACGACTGAGTTTTGTGTTTTGTTTTGTAAGTTGGAAAATATTTTCTACTCCAACACATGATATATTTGTACATGTAAATCTTCAACATGCATTTTAACATGGGGTGCATGTTACTTCAAGGAAGCAACAGATTTTGAAATTCTGGGCTTATGTAGCTTATTTTTTAAAAATCTGAAATGAATTATTCCTTTTTTCACAAAAAATAATTTAGGGGAAAAGGTCAAACCTCAAACTTCTCTGTTTTCCTTCCAAAAAAGAGACCCTTCACAGTTGAATATGAAGTCAAAATTTCTACACTTCTAAATAGGTAACAAAAGCCAAAAAAAAAAAAAAATAGGTTTTCAGACTCAACAAATATGGTTCTCTGCACAGGAGACAAACTTTGATGCTCAGTAGATGGAGGATGGTGGTGTGTAGGTATAGTGATCAAAGGTCTGATATCTATAGGCTTTTTATTTATTCTCAGTCTACCTCTGCTGTCACCATTCCCATCCCCTCCAACCTGTGACAAATGAATTGTACTACTAAATTATGACTTTAATCTTTTTTTTTTTTTATGTTTGTACGTATGTATTTGTGCAGCATGTACAATACTTTTAATGAGAGGAGAACAAAATAGTATTGTGATAGATACAGTAAACATAAATGTCTCAGATGAAATAATGAAATGTACCTTTAAAATTTTACTTAATCAGAGCAAAAATTGCCAGTACAGAAATCAGAAAACAAATGTGATTTTCTATTTCAATGGCAAATTTTATATTGTAGATTTCAGGCAAACACAGGAATACATTTCTTAAATCTATGTTAAGTTATTAGTCGGTATTAGAGGACAGATTGAGGAATATCATGAACATTTTAAGTCATTTTTCAGATTTATTTATGCATTCTTTTCAACAAAAGGTTAACAACTAAGTTATATACTTCTCAATAGCAATGNATTGCCAGTACAGAAATCAGAAAACAAATGTGATTTTCTATTTCAATGGCAAATTTTATATTGTAGATTTCAGGCAAACACAGGAATATTTTTTTTTTTTTTTTTTTTTTTTTTTTAGGTATTTTTATTTTTTTATTTTTTTATTTTTTTTTTACAAATAGTTTATTGAATTATGACTTTAATCTTGTTGATTTCTAAGAGTTAAAAATAAACATTTTAAAAATATTTAGCCTAAACATATGATGCAGTCATAAAAACCATGTTTTAGCCTAGCACTAATCTAAATTGCTTTTCTATTAAGGAAACAGATAAAACCATATTTTCATGTCTTATTCTCCAGCAAATAATCTGTTGCCTAGTTCAAAAATAGTTTATTCAGAGAAGGAGTATAAGAATGATCCCTAGGATAAAAAAATTCTTAATATCCAGTGTTTGCTATCATGACCAAAGCTGCTGTGGACATTCTTTTATGTGTCTTCTGGTGCAGGGATGCAGGAGTTTGGTGTGTCGGCCCAAGAGAGGAATTGATGGGAAATAGTAAATACAGTTGTTCAAACAAAATAACGTCCTTTTGTTTCTAAAGTGTTTATAGTAATATACACCACTACAAGCAGTTGAGGTGGCTCCATGTTCTCACTGATACTTCCTGTTATCAGACCAATCAATCTCTGCTAGCATCCATTTACATATTGAAGCAGTAAATACAGTGAAAAAAATAAAAAATATTACATAAGGTAAACTATTTTTATAAAGTTCATTAAAAAGACAAAATGAAATTGTGTTATTTAGGAAGCGATCCATAAAACAGTTTTTAGAAAGAATCATTCTAAAACTCAATAATGGTTACTTTGGGGAGTGAAGAGAAGGACAGGGATAAGATTGGACAGAGGCACGAAGATATTGGTAATGATCTAGCTTTGCTATTATGCTTCATAACTTATGTATACTTTATATATGTTCCTTTGTGTATAATAACTATTTTGTAATATTTTGAGAATAAAAATATTCCCCTCCAGCTGGATTTGGGGCACTGAAAATGACCCAGCGATGTAACAGTGGAACCAAGAAGGGGTGCAGACACAGGGAATGAAGAAGCAGAGCAATAGCATGAAAAGGTGAGTGAGGTAGCTCAGGTTGGACACTAGCCCTTCTGAATTTGAGTCTTGACTCTTCCACTAACCAAGAATGTGGCTTTGGGGAAGTAATGCCACCACTCGGGACTGTACTCACCCTCTCTGTAAAATGGGGCCAATGAAGAATTCAAATTTCCTAAGGTGGTTGTGAGGACTAAATGACAAAATGCAAATAAAGCCCTTATTCTAGAGCTGGTACCTTTTAATATTTTAGCTTTACAAGAACTCTTGTTGGAGTTTAGAAGTTCAGAGAAAAGGATGAGTAAATTTGCATTTAGATCTTAGGCACCTTTGGAAGGGAAGCCTTTGAAACTTCCCAGATACCCAAAAGAATCAAAATCCACCTAGATGATGAATTGAAGTTGGTGTTTGTCAAGTCCATGGGGCGGGATTATACCTGGAAATCACATCATTTTGATGGTAGAATGAGATGATGCCAGTGGGCTGGTGGTCAAAGGGTCTGCAGAGTTGCAGACACACTAAAATTTGTCCTGATTTACATATCTTGGTGTCAAGCCATGGTCCTAGAACAAAAATGGTGGGTATGAATCTAAATAGACCAGAATTAGAGCACCACTATCACCTTATATCATTAATTTGCAACAACTGCCACATCAGCAAAGTAACCAGGACACTCAACCCAAGTCATATTTCTTTGCACTGCTGGAATTTCCTTGAATGTTGACTTGGGCTCTGGCTTTGGTGTGTACAAGTAGTGCATGGAGACATTCCCAGCTTATAACCCTATTGGGGTGCATATTTCCAGAAAGACTAGGATTCCAACCAGTCTTCCAGCTCCAACTGAGTCCTCTGTGGGAAACAGGTGTCTTTTTGGCAGTGGCAGGGAGACATCAGCCTCAGTGTGAGTTTGCAGGTGACAGCAAGCAGGTCTGTATCTTGGAGCATGATGAATAAGCACCACTGGGTTTGTACTTTCTGGACATTGCAAAGTTGAGGAGAAACCTGTGTGAGGAAAGACAGAGTTTCTCCTCTAAGATTGGCCATGGGAGGTCTGAGTGTTTGTTATACGTCAGCCCACAACTGGTTGGTGAGCTCTCATTATTTGGAACCTGACCTGTAAAACCAGACACTTCAATCAAAATATTTTCATATTGATTACAATAGGATGACATCTGCAAAGTGTGCAGGCCACCATCAGCTGAAAACAAGGTCTGCCTTATGCTCTGTCAGGAGTGAACATATTTGTGTCCTCCTCTTGCTTAGATCTTGTGAGATGGAAGAGAAACTCTTTTAGGATGTTCACTGGATGACCCAGGACCTAAAGTGATAGTTTAATTTTTTTTTAATGTTTGTTTATTTTTGAGACAGAGAGAGACAGAGAGAGAGATAGAGACAGAGACAGAGAGAGACAGAGAGAGAGAGGAGAGAGAGAATGAGTGGGGGAGGGGCAGAGAGAGGGGGAGACAGAATTTGAAGCAGGCTCAAGGCTCTGAGCTATCAGCAGAGAGCCCAATGCAAGGGCTTGAACTCATGAACTGTGAGATCATGTGAAGTTGGATGCTTAACTGATTGAGCCACCCAGGCACCCCTAAAGCGATAGTTTTAAGTCTTCTAAATTGCATTTAGAGGACTTTTTAAAAAAATTATGTTTGTATAATTTTTTGATCAGATAATATAATAAGCACTCTTATTCCTACAATATAATATTAATAACTCCAACATTTATTCTACTTGCTAATTTTTTAAAAAAGGAACAAAACATTATAAATAGATCAAGTTGAAGTTCTCTCTGCTTACACATTGTATCCTACTGTTCTCTTGGTCTTCTGAACTGGTCAGAGGCAACTGATAATACAGATTGGAAGGATCCTTCCCCCACAGTTTTTTAAAAGTATATTTCTTTATTTTGAGAGAGAGATAGAAAGAGAGAGAGAGAGAGAGAGAGAGAGAGAGAGAGAGAGCAAGCATGTACTCACAGGGGAGAGGCAGAGAGAGAAGAGGAGAGAATCCTAAGCAGGATCTATGCTGTCAATGCAGAGCCCTATGTAGAGCTTAATCTCACAAACCGTGAAATCATAACCTAAGCCAAGATCAAGAGTCAGACACTTAACCAAGGAGCCACCCAGGTGCCTCACCCGCTGCTTGTCTTTATACTTCCCGTACTTGATATATCTATACAACATTTTTTAGGTTTGGTTCTTTGTTTTCTAAATCAATATAAATTACATCATCTGAACACATTTTTCTAAAACTTCCTTTCAGTCATTTTTTTTTGAGAACTATCTACTTTTGATGCATTACCGTTATGGCATAATATGAATTACATAATACAAATACTCCATAATACAAGTATACAGTATTTTAGTTATCTATTATTTTATCTGTGGATATTTAGACTTTTTAAAATATTCATAATTTTAAATAAGGCTACAATTAAACATGTTCTACCAGCTAGGCTTGCCTACTTTACAGGAAACATGGGTTATTGTAGCATCAACATTAACATCAAGGGCAACCAGCTGCTTCTGTGATCATACCATAGCCAGCTAGTTTTGTTTTGTAAGAGGCAATTGTTAAAATTTTATGAATTTTGCCAGGCAGTTAAGAACAGCCATTATTAAAAATACAGTCTAGTCTGTACTTTTACAATGTAATAAAATTGTATTTTAAAGGTAATAGGTACTCAAAACTCAACACTTCCTAATTATTTTACTAGGCCTTGTGATTATGCTCTTGAAATTATTTATATCTATTATTTTCATGTGGTGGAAATACTGTATGATGGTGTATGACTCTACATACCCTCTCAACTCTGTGCTGTATTGTTAGCTTGAAATCAGCCATAGAGGTAGGATTTACACTATAGAAATCAGCAGTGCTACCAAGTCAAGCTTGATTGTTTTGTTGATTATATAAACCAAGAGTTGGCCAACTGTTTCCATAAAGTTCCACCGAGTAAATATTTTAGGCTTTGCTGAGCACATCCAGATGCTTCCCCACCCTTCCCCCCTACTCTTCCTCTTCCTTCTTTATAGTCCTTTTTTAAAACATTTTTTAAGTTTATTTATTTATTTTGAGAGAGACAGAGAGAAAAAGAGAAAGTACAAGATGGGGAGGGTCAAGGAGGGAGAGAGAGAATCCCAAGCAGGGTTTACACTGTCGTGCAGAACCCAATATGGGTCTCAAACCCATGAATTGTGAGATCATGACCTGAGCTGAAGTTAGACGTTCAACTGACTGAGCCACCCAGGTGCCCCTATAATCCTTTTAAAATGGGGAAGAAATAGTCAGCTAATGAGATTTACAAAAACAAGAGCCAATGACCTGTAGTTTGCTAAACCCTGGTCTAAACATAAGAAAGTGTTAAGGAAAATGTTAGTGCAGATTAACTTAAGAGTGTGTTGTATATATAGTATTGACATTTGTGAATAATGGGAAAAAAATTAAGGAAATGTTCTTCCAGTGTTTGAAAACTGTTGCATTATTCAACAACAACATAAAAGTTATTCACATCCTATACAAATGAATGAAATTTTGACATATGTTCTCATTATTTATCTCATTTTCATCTTATTCATTAACACAAATGAAATATCAGCCAACATTCCTCAGAACTACACCTGGAAATCTAGTTGTTCAATGTCAAACATTCATCAATACCTCTGGATCACACTCATTCAGTTTATGAGGAAAAGAAGCACTGGTTCCTCTGATTGAGATGCCTTATTAAACACCACACCAACACCCCACTCCCCCCACACACCCCACACCTACGCGTGCACACACACACACACACACAAACACCCCCACATTCCCTACACACCCCCTCACACACTCCCACACACACCTCCACACACACTCCATACCCCACTTACAAATGCACACACACCCCCACATGCACCACACACACATACACCCACATACCCCCCCCACACCACTCATATACAGTTGGCACATCTCCTTCTGTCATGTGTATGGTCTTCCATTTTTTTAGTTAAACAATTTTAATTACTACTAATATTAATATTATGAACATCTTCATCATCATCATCATCATCATCATCATCATCATCATCATCATCCTTCCACAGTCTGACACCCTACCAGGTGCTGAACTACTCAAGTGCAGGGATTGTGTTGCAGTTATTCTCTCTAAGCCTCAGCATTCTCATTTGAAAAATAAGCTTGGGGCACCTGGGTAGCTCAGTCGGTTGAGCATCCAACTTTGACTCAGGTCATGATCTCACAGTTCATGAGTTCAAGCCCCACATCAAACTCTGTACTGACAGCCCAGGGCGTGGAGCCTGCTCCGGATTCTGTGTCTCCCTGTCTCTCTGCCCCTCCCCTGCTCGTGTTCTCTCTCCCTCTCAAAAATAAACATTAATTTAAAAAATTAAAAAAAAAAGAAAAATAGGCCTAATAATAGTAACTACCTAACAGGAAGTTTCTATGAGGATTAAATGAAATAATATATATGAAGTGATTTTGATGCTACTTGGCATATTATAAATATTCAGTTACTATTAGCTATTGTAAATAAATATTAGTGGTATTTGTATTATTTTCAGCACCCTCAATATCAGGGTAGCTTCAAATCCCACAATAGTTCCTGGCCTATTGTATGTACACTGGAAGTGTTAAATTCATGAATGTGACCTCATCTTAGCATATGGTTTGTACCAATAAAACAAAAGTCGAACTATTTAATCTACTTCTAATGTCCCTAGGATAAAATGCTAAATGATGTGGTATACTAATGTGTATAAGATATAAGTGCAATTCCCTTCTTTAGAGAGTTGAGTCTTCTTTTTTTTAACTGTTGGATTTTTTTATTTTTATCATATAGATATATTGCATT
Organism: Hyaena hyaena; assembly: GCF_003009895.1. Lineage (NCBI taxonomy): Eukaryota > Metazoa > Chordata > Mammalia > Carnivora > Hyaenidae > Hyaena > Hyaena hyaena. The sequence goes on along the minus strand of NW_024080734.1, from coordinate 48,426 downwards.
TACATTTGCACAACATAAAAATAAAGATCTTCTAATGGTCTCTTAAGCAAATATAGACGTTTGAAGGTTTGAATTTAATTATCAGGCGTAAGTCTTTCGGCCTCCAGATGAAGCATTGCCAACACAACATATTAGGTAATGTGATAAATACAGAAACTCTATTTTTTCTTTTTTTTGCCTTTCAAACACCTTATTCCAACTTTTATTTATTTATTTATTTTGGCCATTTGTAGCAACATGGATGGATCTAGAGGGTGTTATGCTGAGTGAAATAAGTCAGGCAGAGAAGGACAGGTACCATATGTTTGCACATATATGTGGATTAGGAGGAAGCTAACAGAGAATCATGAGGGAGAAGAAGGGGAAAAATAGTTGGGGAGATGGAGGGAGGCAAACCATGAGAGACTCTTGAATGCTGAGAACAAACTGAGGGCTGATGGGGGTGGGGAAAGAGGAAGGGGGGTGATGGGCATGGGGGAGAGCACTTGTTGGGATTAGTACTGGGTGTTATATGGAAACCAACTTGACAATAAACTATTTTTAAAAAAAGGGAGAGAGTTGACAGTCTCAGTTGGGGAGACTGACCACCCTAAACAGTAGGTGGAAAGTATAGTGGAATGGAATAGGCTCTAAGCCCCATGTGCATAAGAGGTCAGGTAAGCTAATACTTTCTGAGATGATCAGGGAAGGCTTATGGGTGAGATGGGTCATGGGCTGAGCTCTTTGAGAGAGAGTTTTTCCTTTGTCATGGCCACCTAATGCCACAAATTGATGATTGATATAGATCCTTTAACAATAATATATATACTTCTTTCTCTCTCTCATAAATCCTTTTCTTCACTCTATGAAATGTCCTCAGTCTCTCTAACTTATATATTTGGAAAAATATCTCACATCTGAAACCATAAAAGCTAACTTTGACATATAAACAGCACAAAATGCATCCTTGCAGTTGCTGGCAGCCTCCATATCTAAAAGCATTTGCAAATTCCTAATAACCATAAACAGTACTCCCACATTCCATAAAGTGCTGCAGCAAATCACTCTGGGAATATTCCTCTTTCATGTTAATATTCTCAATATCTGATGGGGACATCTTGCAAGAGGGCCTGACATCCATCTTAATGGTGCTCATCCATAAAGCTGTCCTATGGTGAGCCAGGCTTTCTCTGAAATGACCTCACCCAGCTCTTCAGGCCTTTCCTCTCTATGTTTGCTGTGATATTTCTGATCTGCAGTGTGTAGATGAGATCTGGGGCTCTCATCACAAGTTTAGGAAGAGTCTGGGGAGGAAGCATAATGCCAAAAGAGTGGTCTTGGAACATTTGTTGGCCTGCCAAGAAGGCCTGCATTTTCTACCAGCTGGGTTTCTAGTATTGCAGAGTAGAGCTGGTACCATGCAGTATCTTTGTTTCTCTTTATCTATTCGGTTTTGTGAGGGGGTAATTAGACTCATCCTTTACCCCTTTGAGTTCTAACCCTTTTAAGAAATAGACACCAAAGTTAGATGGATCTTAAAATATCCATAACATAATTGGCAAAGCTTGTAGAAGAATGTGACTTCACAGGGCCTAGTGAGCATCCTGTTCTTTACCTTCACATCTAGAGCTTGGGATGAACATGGAGAAAGTGGGTCTGCATAGACGACTGTCCTCCAGCCTGCCACACAGACATATGTGGCCAACCTCATACCCTCCTGACACCAGAGGCCTGAAAGAGACACAGAGATTGGGCTCCAGGCAAACAGTGGCTTAAAATCATCACCCTGCCCAGAGAGACTGGCAGGCACTAAATGCCAGAGTCTGATCCCCTCATCAAACAGATAAATCACTCTTTGTCACAGAGGAGAACCAGAAAAAGGCAGAGAGAAGAGCTTCAGTCTCCCACTCCTCCCCCACCCCCAACGCTTCTGAGAAAGGGACATTCTTATTTGGAAGGCAAGATACTGGACAGAGAAAAAATACTCCATTATATGACACACCCAGAGGAATACCTCACTCCCAAATAAACTGCTGACCGATCACTATGCATCTTCATATTGTAGCCAGTTTTTGGTGGCCTAGGGGAAAGCCCCTGTCTCTCCTTCCCTCCCCTTACCTCCCTGCTTTCAATCCCCTTTCCTCCATTTCCCTCCATTCCCCTTTTTTTCTTTTCTTTCCTGTTTTCTTCCTTTGTTTTGTTTTATATTCTTCCCTTTTTATTTATATTTTCCTTTCAACAAATATTTATTGTCTAGTGTATGCTGGTGATATAATGGTGACCAAGACCAATGCAACACTTACTTTCAAGGAGCTTACATTCAAGTGGGAAAGTCTGTTAAAAAAATAAGCACATAAGCAAGTAGTAATTGTAAGTCATGTAAATGATATGATGGAATCAAAGTAATATCTGACATAGAAAAAAATGGGAAGCATTTAGGCATTTTTTTTAGAGAGCTAAGTAAGGTTTCTATGGAAAGTCTCTTTGGAGAGGTGTGTTTGTCTGATCTGGAGGACAAGATGTCAGGTGTGAAAAGGGAGTAGAGAGAAAGGGAGAATAGTGCTGGGAAGAGCTTTTCCTAGGCTACTTATAGGATTGGCCCTTTGTAGAGGTCAGAGAAAGCAGACTCTACTACTAGTTAGGAACTGACCTGTTGGTTTTCTCTCCATATGCAATGCTGATAAGTTGGTAGTGGCTTCCTGGAACGTGTTGTTGAAAAGAATTTTTAGGTCCTTAAGGGTCCAATAGTAAAGAGACCCATGGAAAATGGGTCGTGCCTGCTGTGGGAGTAAGAAAGCCCCCTAGGTCAAAATTGTCCCTCCTATTTTAGAGGATTTTTCCAGTGGTCTGACGTCTTGGAGGTGAGCTGGGAAGACTGTGAGGATGATGTACTTCCCACTATTACTCTTAAAATCAACTTATTCCACTCCAAGCCTTTCATAGCAGAAGGTTCAATAACTCATTCAGAAAACATGTAGTGAATGAGCTACAGAATTGAAGGTATCTGACCCCAACTTAATATATTTCTTCAAAATTATTCCATAGCTCTCCTATGTGTCATTTGCAACAGTTGAGCAAATTCCTGAAGAGAAGAAAAGTGAAGAGTATATTCCTCCCCATCCTACTTTCCCATTTTGAAATCTTTTTGTGACCCTACCATACAGAAAGTTAGGTGGACTATTTCTGAGGCTGATGAGATGCTTTGGAGCAACTGGAAATGTAAGGACTACCACCTCTTAAATGGGATTTTCCTCATTCAGTAAAAACCTATAAAACCCTATATCACATGGAATACATACAAACCAACCTGCACATTTATGAGCCATTTGGATTTGTGTTTCTCAAAAGGTGATACTCATACCATGAAGGTACATGAGATAATGTTATGTAGTATTTTTATATTTAATACTTTTTTCCACATCAATTTTAATTAACATTAATAAAAAATATTAAACATAAAATTAATTAAAATTAATATTAAAATAAACATATTAACATTATTTAAAAAACCTTTTATTTTAATATTAATGTTAATATATATTGGAAAAATGTTGGGTTATTATTTATATGAGATAAAATCACCTTTTACAGTAAATCTATGTCAATAGAGCAAAGTGATTTTTAAATAGTTAGAGAATAATCCTATAGAGGGTATATGAATGTAGCAAAGGCATGATGATAATGTATATGCACATGACTGAAATTTGGGAAACACTGATTTTGAGTTTTGTATGGGTTCAGTTGTTCTCCCCAAAATTAGTATGTTGAAGTCCTAACCCCTAATACCTCAGAATGTGACCTTATTTAGAGGTAGGTTATTTTACTAGGTATGAGCCCTAATACAATATGGCTAATATCCTTATAAAATGGGGAAATGTGGACACAAATACAGGCATGCATAGAGGGAAGACAATGTGAAATGAATATAGTGAAGAAAGCTATCTATAAACTGAGCAAAGAGGCCTAGAATAGATTCTTCCCTCTCAGTCCTTAGAAAGAATGAACCCTACCCTGCTAACACCTGATTTTAAACTGCTAGCTTCCAGAACTATGAGGCAATAAATATCTATTGTTTAAACCATCTAGTTTATTTCATTTTAGTAGCCCTAGCAAAGTATTATAGATTTTATTTTCATGTGCTTGAGACCAGTTGCCTCCTGGATGATTGGTGAAATCTCAGAAGTGTGGACTTCTAAAGGATGGATGTGTGTGTGTGTGTGTGTGTGTGTGTGTGTGTGTAACAAGTTTCTTCATCTGTGAACTCTCCCTAATGGGGTCCTATGGTCCCTATTCAGTTATATTTTCTCACTTTAAGAATCCATGTTTAGAAAGTATATGTCTCTAAGGTTCCAAAATGTCAGTCATCTCCACAGCTGGAGAGAGGGAGAGTCAGGGCAGGGCTCATGGGAGATGTGAAGAGGTTTGACTGGCCGTCTAGACAGACAATCTCAATGTTTAAACTTGACTGAACATCTGTTAATCATCTAAGATACTCCTGATACTACATCAGCCTGGTCACCTGGCCACCAAAGATGTTTGATTGTGTCAACTCAGGGGCTACAAGATAATGAATTAATGAATGGGAAAAAATTATCTAGTCTACACGGAATCCAGATCCTAAGTGCTACTAAGAACTCAATTAGGCTGTTGGCTTTGGTCTACCCTGAATGGAATTCAGTTTTCCTCATAATTGGCAGGATTCCAGGACCCCAAAACCCTCATTGCCAACTGTTTAGTCTGCCTATAAGAAAGTGTGTAAATTTTATTCTCAAAAAATAAGTTAACGTGAATTGAACAAATCATCTCTTTTTTTAGTCTTTACTCCAACAGAGGTCCCTTTCTCTCTAGCCACTACCAACCAAGTGAGGGAAGGGTACTTATTTTGACATTGGAGATTATCTCCTACCACCTGGTTGTTCTCTCTCTTTTGAATTTTGGGGGACTTGGAGGGAAAATTCAAAAAGGAATTTGAAAATCAATCAAATGAAATCAAGTTAATCAAACTATATTGATCCAATCAGGGCATGCTACTGCCTTGCTGAATCTGTCTTCAGGAGCAAGAATCAGACCAAGATTCAGGCCAGGTTTTTGGAGGTTATTTAGTTCCCATCTTTTTACACAGTGATATTTACTGACACTGCAGGAGAAAATGGAATCTTCAGATGAGAAAGACATAGGCTCACCCTCAGCAATGTATTTATCTGGCTTCAAATGAGAGAGGAGCTGTTCTAGGGAGAACAAAGAGGGTTCAAATATTGTTTCTTCAATCTCTTCTCCAATACCACAAATGTCAATAATAGCAATAAATATTTTATGAGACACTGTTGGGCATTGGAGATCCACCAATAGCAAATGTAGCACTGGTCCTTTCAGAATCTATGCATTAGGAGGGAAGCCCATAATTTTTCAGACCACTGGATATGCTAGTACTTTACATGGGATTTTCTCATTAAATACTCCAACAACCCTACTGGGGGGCTATTATGATACTGGGGGTTATTATGATACTGGGGGCTATTATGATCATTAGGAAAGTTGAAGGCGTGCATGGTTTATCTTTGCCTATGGTCACGTATCTTTTTTTTTTTTTTTTTTTTTTTTACAAATAGTTTATTGTCAAATTAGTTTCCACATAACACTCAGTGCTCATCCCCACAAGTGTCCTCCTCCATGCCCATCCCCCCTCCCCCCCACATCCATCAGTCCTCAGTTTTTGTCAGCATTCAAGAGTCTCTCATGGTTTGCCTCTCTCCCTTTCCCCCACCATTTCCCCCCTTCTTCTCCCCCATGGTCCTTCGTCAAGTTCCTCCTAATCCTCCTATATGTGCAAACATATGATATTTGTCCTTCTCCGCCTGACTTATTTCGCTCAGCATAACACCCTCAAGGTCCATCCATGTTGCTACACATGGCCAGATTTCATTGTTTCTCATTGCCATGTAGTATTCCATGGTATAGATAAACCACATTTTCTGGATCCATTTGTCCGTTGATGGACACTTAGGCTCTTTCCATGTTTTAGCTATTGTGGAGAGTGCTGCTATGAACATTGGGGTACATGTGCTCCTATGAATCAGCATTTCTGTATCCCTTGGGTAAATTCTTAGCAGTGCTATTGCTGGGTCATAGGGGAGTTCTATTGTTAGTTTCCTTAGGAACCTCCACACTGTTTTCCAGAAGGGCTGTACCCATTTACATTCCCACCAACAGTATGGTCACGTATCCTAAAGGTGGTGATGGTGGCATGTGATTCCAGGCATTCTGGGGTGGAAGACAGTATGCCTATTCATCCTTCTCCCCGACTTCCCAATGCAGTCCTGTAAACAGAGTTATATATCTTACCTCTATCCTGTTTACATGTGTGATGGTGCCCTAGGAGCCAGGACAAGTCCCTGGCTTACTCACCGATATCTCACTCTCCCCTTAGATCCTAAAGTCTAGAATTTAGCATTTTCATTTTAATTCTGAGAGAAACAGAGCTCTGTCTCTTCAGCTCTCATTCTCTCAGAATGTTATTTCAGTTCTGCAATGTACTTTTTTCCCCCTCTCTTCTGACCCCTTTATCATTCTCATGTTCTCATTTTCATAGTAACAGTTTGATATGAAGGTTATACTTGATTCTGGACTAGTATTTCTTCCAGATTTTGGTTCTGTATTCAAGATTTGGGGATGCTAATTATCCACGCATTTTATGTTGTTGCTTTTTGTTGTTTTTGTTTTGTTTTCTTCTATCAGTGGCAGACATATATAAGAAGACTGGGGAAAACCAAATTCTAGGATCAGCTTTGTGAATTCCCAGATTTGGGACTGCTGACATTCTGTGCTGGAATATACAGATTGACTCTGAAATAATCATAGGTCTTCCCACCACTTCCTCTTCCCCATACCCCAAATTTAAACTTTGATACCCCCTCTGGGGTCTGCACACCTGGCATTTAACTAGCCAATTACCTGAAAGGCTGTAGCTGGTAACTGGCAGGTTGGAGAGCTGAGGAGGGGACTGAGTCTCTAGGTCTTCCCTTGGAGACAGATCCACAGCCTGACCTGGCATGCTTTCTGCCTAACAGCAGGAGCACAGAGTACAATTTGACTCCCTTGCTGGCAGGTGGAATGAAGCAAGAGTAGACAGAGCCTGTTTCCCACTTTTATCGCTGAGTATCTCCATGCACCAAAGCCAGGATATGGCCTTCCTGAGAATTTACTGGGCAGGAAGGGAGTGATCATATTAGTGGGTAGAGAGAAGAGGAGAAGTGTTGATGGAAGCACCCCCTTTTCTGAAAGAGTAAAGGTAAGAAGAATAAGTACTTCCTTTAATACTCACACATCTGACACATGATTTCTCCCATTTAGCAGACTGTAGAATTCTTTCATTGTGGAAAAAGAGCCAGGGAAACAGTTAGTGCTGGAAGAGGCAAACTCATTCATACTGCAGATGAGAAAACTGAGAACCTTGGTGAGTCGCCCAAGGTTACACATGTGCTTCGGGACTGGACCAAGGAACCCAGAAGTCCTGACTCCCCTCCCCGTGTTCCTCTGTTCATTGACTCAGACTGGAACTTGGAGGCTTCTCCCTGAAAACATCTGCAACACCCACAGATGATTTTCAGCTAGCTCTCAAAAGCTTCATATGATATCTAAGTTCTCTTTGTTCAAAAGCTTTGATCAAGTGGCCTTAGGCAATACATGGTTCATCCCAGTCCCAATCCAGTGTCTCTGTCTGTTGACTGTCACCCTCTTCCCAACAGTCTTTTGTTCTACACCAGGAACCCTAAGGGCAAGCTTGGAAAATCAAAGAGTCCTAATAGGTACCCTGCCAGTCTGGACCAGACAGGAACAGGAAAAGATGTTTAGTGACCCATCTTCTATATGCTCTCTTTCTTGAGAAAGTTTTGATTTGAATTTCTGTTTATTACACAAGTAATATCTTGACAGCTATAAAGATGGCATTTTCATCTAACCAGAGAAGGACATAAGTGGAGTAAAGGCTTTGAAATCAAGGACTGAATGCAAATTCTAGCTCTGCCACTCTATTGATTTATGATGCTAAATAAACTTAATTACTTAGAATTGCAGTTTCTTCATCCATAAGTGGGAATAATAAAAGCTGTGTGTGTGTGTGTATATGTATGTGTGTATTAAAACAATATGTTTGTAAGTTCCTGGATATGTACATTTAATCAGTTTTAGTTCTCTCCCACTATCCTTCTTTAATATAACTAATTTTGCTGTACTTCCTTTAAGTTCTTGTCCAAATGCAGATATACCTTCACATACTGTAGATGTAATTTAGCTTCTCGAAATTTTCACCCAACATTATACCATCATTTGTTTTCCTCTGTTACTCTTTAAGTTTGGATTAGTTTAAGTTGCTCATATTCATCTGTTTTGAGCCAGATAGAAGAATTTTGTATATTTCCACTTAATACAGAGTTTTCAGAGTCATCATTGTAAAGGAATGAATAATATTTTGAGTTGATATATCATGATTTGTATAAGAATTCCCCACTGTTGACTCCCCATTTGGTTATTTCTCATTTTTCCCTATTAAAAAATAGTTGCATAATAAAAATTTTCACATAGAATTTTTTTCCTTCTTTTAATTATTTTCTTGGGATAAATTTCCAGAAGTAGCTCCAGTTGTTATTTTGAGGCCCAATGAACTCTATTCATTTTGCCCATATTTGTCACTTCCAAAATCTGTTCCTAAAGTCTGTATAGGAATGAAGTCTTTGACAGGGACAACTCAGAAAACAATGGGAATTCTAGAAATCAGCACCTGGTATTTGTCAGGGCTGAGGCAGAGGGGCAAAGAACAAAGATACAGTGGAAATTCTTCTCTGGAAGCCTGGTCAATCTCAGATAGAAAAAAAAAGACATTTCATTCATTTTGAACTGTCAGGGAAGCCAGGGGGGAAAATGCACAAAAAGGAGAATCTTGGAAGCCACTTTAATGTTTGTCAGTAGGAGAATAAAAAAATAAAATGTAATATAGTTCTCTGATGGACAATTATAAGCAGTTAAAAATGAACTAAATCTATGTATAGCAATATGAAAAATTCTCAAGAAGAGTTAATGAAGAAAAGTTAAAGTACGCTATGGTATACACTTATGTCAGCTTAAAAACCACACGTTACAATATTTTCTATTCTCATGGACACTAACATATTCATTTGAAAATAAAAAAAATAAACTGGAAAGATGCACATCAGAATTATGATCCCCTTTACTTTTGGAAAAGAAGAACAGAGGTTATTTGAATTATGTCAATAATATTTTTTATTTTAAAAAGGAAACCATGAAAGCATATATGGCAAAAGGTGAATGACAGTGAATTCTAGGAAGAGATCATTTAAATGCTTGTTTTATTATTTTTGTTACTTCTCTATATTTGTTAAATTTCTCAAATTATCATTATCATCATCATCAATTACAAAAGATCTAAAGATGAGAAGTGGCAGAATTGTTGGAGAGACCACCCAAGTGGAACCTGTAGCTCTTCAAGGTGGTCATGAATCAGCAGATTAGTTGCTCTTGTTAAGTTATTCTTCAAGTTCGTTTTTCTTTTCTCGCATTAAAACAGCTCTACCCTATTGTCTGCTCTGTGACACTTTCAAGTGTTTGGCCAGCTGGTATTTCTGGGAAGCGCTGAAACCCCAAGGCTATTTTTCCAGTCTTTCCTCAGATGGATCCCACAAAGGTGAATCTCCACTTGACCTTCTAGGAATCACCTGATAGAATGACTACATATCTGATTCCAGAGATTTGAATACTAACCAATTCCTGGTTCAGCTAATAAGTAGTTTTGGATAATTTATTTCTGATAAGTGAAACAAGAAACTGCAAAGAAGGGAGAACTTATGAAGAATTAAATTTTTGATCTACAATCAGGCGTGTAAAACACCGTAGCCAGAGAACAGATGAAGCTAGCTGAGTGCCAAGCACAGAGGTTTAGCAGAGAAGACCAAGAGATCATACTGTCATGTTACTCAACTGTAGCAGATAGTATGGGATATCACCAGATTCTGCCATTAGGATGAAGGCACTCTTTCTTCCAGTTGCTAGAAATGTTGACTCCTGACAGCTTACGGCTGTATCCCTCTCCAAGAATTGCCAAAACCACTTGCCTTGCCTAATGTTATTCTTTTTCCTTAGGAATGACCTCTAACCAAGGAATGGTCCTGGTGGTCCTAGTGGACAGGAAAGTACCTGGCTCTTTTGCTTTAGCTGGGACAAAATAAGGGGCATTTCAACACCAGAGCTCCCTATGAGATTGACTGAAGACTCTTGTTAAGCATAGCACGGTTCAGCCTCTTACTTCTTCCTCTGCCCCATCTTCATCCTTGTCCCTCATGCTACAGAGGTGTTGATCTAAGAACAGTGACTTCCTAAATTCAAATCTCAGAATCTTAAACAACAGCAGAAGTAAAATTGAAAACAAAATAATGATAAAAATGCCTAGCGTTCTCATGGCCTATTTTATAGGGAGCATGATCTATAACCTATGGACCTTGAAATCCAACTTTTTCTTATGCCTGTCCCCATTTGGGTAGTTTAAATTAGTTTTATAAATTTATATTCCTGTTATCCCTTGTAATTAATTAATCAACTACTGTGCTTGCAAGAAGAAGAATCAGATACAACCCCTCATCTTGAGGAATTTGTAGTTCAGATTAAAAACTAAGATCTTAAAAAAAAAAAAAACAAAAAAAAAAACTAAGATCTTAACTGAAAAAATAGTCAACCTCCCTCCAAATGGAATAACAATACAAAAATCTAGCTAAGTGATACCACAAATGTACTTACTTGGTGAGTGGAACAGATATGAGCTCAAAAGAGAGAAAATGTGGTGAGTTAGAGAAGTTAGGAAAGAGATTGGATTAGCAAACAATAAAAGAATTAGAAAATTGGAAAAAAGTGAGAAAGTTCACAAATAGTTTACTGAAAAAATGATTTATATGGTTAAGAGGAGAGTGGAGGTAATTCCATATTAGAGTTTGGACTGATAGAAGCAGGAAGGAAAAGCCTAGCTAGAAGAACTGAGAAAGAGAACAAAGGTATACTGGGGCACATAGCTGAAGGCAGTTCATTGTCAGATTATAAAGAGCATTGCATTACATATTGGGCTAAGGAGCTTTGTTTGACCCTGAAAACAGTGGGATGGGCTTAAGGATGTGGAAGACACTGAAGGCTTAAGAACAGGGTATAGACAAGAGGACAGTAGTGTTCAAAGAAAGCTGAACTGGATCCACTGAAGGGATGAGGCCAGAGGCAACCTGACACTTGTGCAGAGATCTACCTTTAAGCTGTAGGTCAGAAAATAAGGATGATGGCAAGCCTGCTTCCCGAACTGATCACTGAAAACTTGACCAGATGTTCCGTGCAGCCTGTGTCACAATAGTCCCCATCTTCCTGCTTTTGATGTTTTTATCTCAATAACCTCCTATCTGTCTTCTCATCTACATCTTGCTTGTTCAGCGCAGCCCAGGACAAACTATGCCTCCTTCATAGTCTTCTCTGTCCCCTTCCGTCCACAGTGATCCCTCTCTTCTTTGAACTACAGTCCTTCAAGCCAAACTAATTGTTTGCGTTCAGTCTAAGTCAGCACTGTCTTATAAGTTATTGTTGAAGTCCATCATTATGTCTAGACAAGAGCTAGGAACCAGCTATGTACTACTGTGTTTGGTTTCTTAATTCTCTTCAAAAAATTTAAAGACATATATTTTTTAAATTGACGTATGACATGATATTTGTTTCAGGTATATAACATGATGATTTAATATTTGTATACATTTGTTAATGATCACCACTATAAATGTAGTTAATTTCTATCACCTTACATTGTTGCAAAACATTTTTTTTTTAATGAGAACTTTTGAGCCAAAACATGGAAAGAGCCTAAGTGTCCATCAACAGACGAATGGATCAAGAAGATGTGGTTTATCTATACGATGGAATACCACATGGCAATGAGAAAGAATGAAATCTGGCCTTGTGTAGCAACATGGATGGACCTTGAGGGTGTTATGCTGAGCGAAATAAGTCAGGCAGAGAAGGACAAATATCATATGTTTGCACATATAGGAGGTTTGGAGGAACTTAACGAAGGACCATGGGGGAGAAAAAGGGGGTAAATGGTGGGGGGAAAGGGGGAGAGGCAAACCATGAGAGACTCTTGAATGCTGACAAAAACTGAGGACTAATGGATGTGGGGGGGGAAGGGGGGGATGGCACGGAGGGGGGCACTTGTGGGGATGAGCACTGGGTGTTATATGGAAACCAACTTGTCAATAAACTATTTGTAAAAAAAAAATAAGTGAGCTCATATTTGTCTTTCTCTTTTTGATTTCTTAATTTTTAAATAGTTGATGGCTTTTCCTTCTTTACACTCATTTATAAAATATTCTTTTCACCTATCTTTTCCTCTTTTGACTTTAAAACATTAAACACTCACTGTGTGTCAAACCCTGGCTTTGCATCTATAGTTCTCTAATTCTCACAGCAATCCTGTGAGGTAAGTCTTATCATTATCCTCATTTTACAGATGTGAACATGAGACACAAGAAGTTCAATAACTTGCTCAGATTTATACAGCTAATGAGTAGTAGAGTCAGGGTTCTATATGAGGCAGACAGATTCTACTATCTACCCACTTAATCTCTACCCTATTCAATGAGGGACTCAAAAAAGTGTTGATGGATGCAGAAAGGAATGAGAAGTGGATCACGTATGACATGTCCAAGTCTTGTTGCCCAGTAAGAGATTTGCTTCTCAAAGAAGGTATTCTCTGAATGTTTGTAAGTGAAGAAACATTGCTACCAATCCCAGGTATTCCCATAGTAGATTTAGTGTGATTTAGATTTAGGCTACTGCTGATGGGACCTCTGAGGTCTCATTCAATTATTAAAGATTAAGAGACTATAAAACTCTCAGAAAAGGTATTGAAACTAGGAATTTCTACAAAGCATGTTTGGTTGACTTAGATGTGTATTTGAAATTAAGGTGCTAAACAAGTCACAAACCCTTTAAAGTGTATTGTTCATCTTAACCTGTAGCTTTAAATGCTCATAAACCTCTCCAGATATTAGATAGGCCTGTATGGCTTGGGATTCCTCTGGGTCTTAGCTTACAAAGACCAAGGCACAAGCACAGCCAGGGGTGTTTATCATCAAGGCTCATCATTGTTTCCCACTTTCCTCTTCCTTCATCAGAAGTCAAAGGCAATGTGAAAAGATATGTGGCTATCAGAGGCTTATCATTTGTTGCCAAGTGAAAAAACACCGCTGAGTTGGATTTAGCTTGATGGCCCCTCTGTTGAAATTCAGGATCTCTTATCTTTGCTTCCACTTCTTCTGTCTAGACACTTGACAATGATTTGCAGGAAATTGAGGCACTTACTCCTGCTGAGAAGTCAGGGCTAAAACATTTCTAAATATAATTTGTGTGTGTGTGTGTGTGTGTGTGTGTGATGCAAGTTAATGGTAATTCAAAAGGAGAACAGCAATGTTTTTCTCTGGGTATAGGATTATCGCACTCTCAGGCAGAAGTATGTGACTTTCAATACTCTACTTTTTTAGGCTGGTAAATTTGTCCATTTATTTAGGGTACAAAACACTGGTCTGTCTTATAGGACAAAATACAGTCAGAAGATCTAAGATTCTTATTTGCAACTACTTTTTCTTTATTTGCTTTCTATTTATATTTCTTATAAAAACAGGAAAATAGGGGCGCCTGGGTGGCTTAGTCGGTTGAGCGTCCGACTTTCCGACTTTCGCTTAGGTCATGATCTCGCGGTTTGTGGGTTCGAGCCCCGCGTCGGGCTCTGTGCTGACTGCCAGCTCGGAGCCTGGAGCCTGTTTCAGTCTGTGACTCCCTCTCTCTCTGACCCTCCCCTGCTCACGCTGTTTCTCTCTCCTAGAAATGAATAAAACATTAAAAAAAAAACAGGAAAATAATTTTATTCTCTCCATAGCTGGTATCAGAACTTCTTACAATGAAAATTTGGCTTTTGTTGAGAAAATGCACTAATAAATTCACTTTAGGGTTTCGGGCCTAGGTATTATCATCTAGCATCCAGGTTTTAAGAGGAGAGAAGTTTTGCTGCTAGATGGAGAGGAGAGGGAATTTGGGATTTGGCTTTCCTGTGAGCATCTAGAGGGGGTGAGCCTTTAGGGTGAATGTTGTTGAAAAAAGGAAAGAGAGAGGACTTTCAAACTTGTTAATCCTAATATTTGAGGGAGTATAAAAAAGACTAAAAGCAAGTTTTAAGATTTTCTCTGTAGGATAATTAATATAAACTACTCCCACCTCACCCCTCATTTCTCCTATGAAATCTAATTTTTTTGGAGGAAGAGAAGGTAAATTCCATGTTCATGCTGATGCCCAAAATGCTTTCATGGATTCAAGAGCCAGAGTTTAGGGGGAAGACAATTGTCTGGGTCACGTTTTAGGGTTATCTAAATGACTAATTTTTGCACAGTGGACCAAGTTGGCTGCAGATTTGATCTGATTTAGTCAAGATAGCTAACTTGTCAATAGGTAGTGCTCAACCACATTATCGTTTATTCTGTATCACATCCAGGAGAAAGGAAGTGAGGAAGAACCAGCCATTTGTAGAAGGCCAATTTTTCCTATAAGAAGCATTTCAGAATGCAATGGAAATTTATCTTCTCACAGTTCTAGAGGCTAGTCTGAGATCATGGTGTCAGCAGGGTTGATTTCATCATGAGGTTTCTCTCCTTGGCTTGTAGATGGATGACTTCTTCCTTTTCTTCACAGGGGCTTTCTTTAGTCTGTGTGTCTGTGTCCTAATCTTCTCTGAGAACACCAATCCTTTTGAGTTAAGGCCCACTTATATGACCTCATTTTATCTTAATTACCTCTTTAAAGGCCTATTTCCAGATTCAGTCACATTCTGAAGTATTGGGGGTTAGGATTTGACATATAAATTTTTGAGGGGATGCAATTCAGTCCATAACAGTAGGGCATCTACAGTTTGGGGAAATTTCTGCACATACGCACACATAACACACACACCCTACATCTGAAGACACACATGTTTTTAGCTGCTAGACAATAACACACATGCATTTTAGCAAAGTTTGAAGGATTTCTGCCATGGCTGGAGGCATGGTAGTGAGGGATATGCAGTAAATTCTACTGAATACAGCATGATGTAGCCCACCAGGAATGTTTTCTGTTTTGCAGCACTCTTTATAGTCACACTGGGGCTTTTTTCCCCATGTCTGTAAACTCCAAATGGTATTACTTTAAACTGTGCTATACGTTAAACTCAGACCTTGACTCTGTCTCTTCAAGAGCCAATGCTTTTTTGTTTGTTTCAGCTCAGTCTCTGGCTTTCTTTAGTGTTTCTACAATTGATCAAGCAGGACACTTCCAGTGTCTACCAAGGGAATTAGCAATTCCTTTAAATATCTCCAGCCTGCCCACCTTGGTTTTTTGAGAAACCTGTCAACCTTGAATGTGTCTGAGGGTGTTCCTTTTATAGCTGGAGATGGAGAAGTTAACTATAGCATCAGAGCCCAGCTTTTGTTCTGGTGTTTGTGGCCATGCATTTGAAGAAATGGCAGGGGGGTCTCCACTCTGGAGAAGTTTGTGTGAATCATGATTTGCTTAAGATAATTGCAATAATTTCCATTCCTCTTGCTAGTGATTAGTTTGAGCATGAAACCTTAGACAAAGTCTGCTCAGTGGCTTTTGGAAAGAGGTACATGGGAGACAAAAGCAATATCCATTCCATTTATTACTGATTGTGCTTTTACCTGCTTTGATATTTGGCCTTTTGAAACTATCTTATGTCCATGAAGCATCTTTGTCTATTATAATAAAACAGTATCCATCTCATAGGTGTCAAGAGGACCAGCTATGTTAAAATACTTGTAAAGCATTTAGAACTGCTTAAAACTAAAAAAAAAAAAAAAAAAAAAAAGAACTGCTTAAAACTTATAGGCATTCAACATATGAAAGTGAGGACCATATTGAAGGCATGCTGAAGATGGCAAGGCACCAAACATAATGGTATTGCTGAGACGCTGAATTAATTCTAACTGCAACTCTGTAGTTACCTATCATTGGGTATCTTATTTTGTGAGATAATACATACCTTCCTTATTACTAAAGATACTTTACTTGGGATTTATGTTACTTGCAACAAAAGTCATCCTTACCGATACATATCAGTAGATCTTTCTGAGTGAAGACATGGTTAATATCACCAGATACCTCCATTGTTTCCAGTGCTACTAAATGTGCTTGGGGAATTAGTCATTTGTTAAAGAGTTAACTATGCTTCAAATGGTGGAGATGGTGGGGGAAAGGGAGAGAGGCAAACCATGAGAGACTCTTGAATGCTGACAAAAACTGAGGACTGATGGATGTGGGGGGGAGGGGGGAGGGGCATGGAGGAGGACACTTGTGGGGATGAGCACTGAGTGTTATGTGGAAACTAATTTGACAATAAACTATTTGTAAAAAAAAAAAAAAGAGTTAACTATGCTTCAGAGTCAAGGGCAGTATTATTCATCTTCCAAGTAATTGTGCCAGGTACTCTGGGATTTCAAAAGCAATAGACGTTGTATTTCTTGGAGGCAGTAATATTATAGTGAAAAGAGCCTGGAGTTTGTAGTCTCTAAAAGTTGGGGCTAAGTACCTAATGTGCCACTTACTGGTTCTGTGACCCTGGAAAATCTGCTTAATCTATATGTGTCTGAGTTTCTTTATCTGTAGGATGGAAACAAATAATCTTCATGTCCCATAGTTACTGAGATGATTTTTAAAAAATTATACATATAATAATAATAATGAGGCTTTCCTATGTATCACCAGTCACTGTGCTAAAACACCGACATGTTTTTCTCCCATCTGTGAGTCTGTCTAAAACTGTATTAACAATTCATCAAAGCAGAGTCTCATTTTATTCACACATGTTTAAACTGTCCTGAATGAAGATCTTGACATTAGGGCTCTTGAGAATTAGAGTGATACTTGTTATATATGAGCCTCTTCACAGTTATTGCCATTTGTGAAACTTTTGGAAATGGGCATTGGTTTTCAGTGATGTGCCACGAGAAATGATGACATTTACCCCCAACTTGACTCAAAACCTTAAACTCATCTTGTTTCATCTTTATCAGAAATTCACTAATTTTATTTCAGTGTCCTCGAGACTATTCCCAACCAAAAGCAATGTATCAGAGCAATTTGCATTAAACAGAGCCTTAAAGAGGCCAAAGAACTGCTTGCCAAACACAACTGACCTGGGAAAAACATGTGCCAAGGCAGTCTTGCTGTCAGATACCAAGTAACTGGTGTGTTCTCAATTCAGGTACCATGGTATAGGTGTGTTGGTCAATATTCCTTAAGATACTTATACAAAGAATCTTAATGTCATGTTCTTTCCTTTAGACAGAGAACAGTGTGTTTCTTATATTCTCATGATTACTTTTTACATATTAATTGCCAGAAATCCCAGAGGTAAAGTTTTGTGTTTAATAGTGGTAAGTAGCTTTAAGCAAGCGTTCTAGTCAAATTAAATTTCTCTTCTCCACCATTACATGGTTCTTGATCCAGTGTCCTTCTTAAAATGGTCCCACATGTGGTGAGTCACCTCAAATCTTCTTCTAGGAAGTGGTTATTATCCATTCATTGATTTATTCACACAAGCATGAACAGATACTTTTGGGCTGTTTGTGTTATTTGCAGAGAAATCAGAGGTAAATAAGAACCTCTGCCTTCATCCCCATGATTCTAATTTTTAGTTGCTAAAAATTAGAAGCACAGGATCCAATGAGAATGTGAAATAGAAATTGTGGGAATACATGGTCATCATATGCATATTCTGTAAAAAGGCTTCCTTGCACCCCATGAATCTGAGTTGCAGCTATCATCAAAATCTGTGGCTGAAATGTATAGACAGAATTGGGTCCTCATTAATATTCGTCATTTAGAAAATCCGGGGCGCCTGGGTGGCTTAGTCGGTTAAACGTCCGACTTTTGCTTAGGTCATGATCTCGCGGTTCATGGGTTCGGGCCCCGCGTCGGGCTCTGTGCTGACTGCCAGCTCAGAGCCTGGAGCCTGTTTCAGTCTGTGACTCCCTCTCTCTCTGACCCTCCCCTGCTCACGCTGTCTCACTCTCTCTCTCCTAGAAATAAATAAAAAATTAAAAAAAAAAAAAAGAAAATCCATCCACAGGGTACCTGGCTGGCTCAGTCAGTAGAGCATGCAACTCTTGATCTCGGGGTTATGAGTTTGAGCTCCATACTGAGTAGAGAGATTACTTAAAAATGAAGTCATTATATATATAAGAAACGTCATCCATAGTTAGCTCATAATTATCATCAACAAATATAATCTTCAAAATCCCCAAACTATAACATACTAAGTAAACATAAAAAAGTTTACTTTGCATACATTTTCTCAACATGTTGGTTCTGTTGTCATTATCACTTTTTTCTCCATCTCTGCTGACAACAGAGAATGAATTGCAAGTTCCAAGAGGAGGGTTCTGCATCTTTCTACATTGTTTTGCAGCATATACTGTACCCATTCTGCAAGTCTGTTTTAAATAGAATTTTTATTTTATTTTAAAATTATCTGTCTTGTTCATTAAGTCTTTGGGAATTTTGTAGGCAGAATTCAGAGCTAAGTGTGTATATTGACAGATGCATAGGGGAAGTTGTTCAAGAGTTTAGAATTGTAAAATCTCAGAGTTGGAAGGATTGAAGACAATATCAAGCCTTACCACTTCATTTTTGATGGAGAAACTGTAACCAGATAGAAGTAGTATACCTCAGTGCTGTATCTCACAAGGTAGTGCTTATATATCTTATTCTTGGTAGACTCCAATTTCATCATCACTTGTGATATTTTTTACTATAATTTCTGAACTGATAAAGGGTCATCTTGGAGTGGGGAAATGGAGTAAAGGGCAAAGGCATTCAAATAACATTAGGCCACCTAAGAAAGTCACATTTGATGGCTACATTTAATTTCTTTTCAGAACAATTTCTTGCTCTTTATTCATATATAGCAGCATGCAATAGAGTACAAATGTGAAAACTGGAGGTTTGTGCCAGGAAGTACATGTCTAGGAAAAGCCCAAGAAATCACTTTATTCATGTTTTGGTTTCATCTGGATACACATGGTTAGAACACAATTTATGTGGAAAAAATAAAACATGACATTGTTCATTTTGAGGAAGGATGTGCCCTGCAAATACAAGGCAGTGAACTGATTATTTCTTTTTCAAATAAAACCTATTTAGTCTGACTGAGGAACCTGCTGTTTCTCTCTACCTTTTGCAAAATTGCTGTTTAAATGTAACCTAATGGAAAATTTCATTGTTTTGCATCAAGAATTTCTGTGGCCTTTTGTCTGACAGGAAGTCAGGGTCATGAAGTGTTTACATCTTCCAGAATCTACTCTGAAATAACATAAGCCTCTGAGGCATAATGACTTTCTAAGGTGTCCTTCTAGGTAGCTTCTCCATTTTTTAGTTGAAAGGAAAAAATAAGGTACTGTGATGTGAAATTTACTCCTCTTGGTTTGTTTTGATGGATGCTTTGGGGTAGTGGCTTTCAGTGCTGGCTGAACATTTAAATAATCTAGTAGCCTTAAAAATAATGCAAGTTCAGGGGCACCCGAGTGGCTCAGTCAGTTGAGCGTCTGACTTCAGCTCAGGTCATGATCTTGCGGTTCGTGAGTTCAAGCCCCATGTCATGCTCTGTGCTGACAGCTCAGAGCCTGGAGCCTGTTTCAGATTCTTTGTCTGCCCCTCTCCTGTTCATGCTCTGACTCTCTCTCCAAAATAAATAAACATTTTAAAAAATTTAAAAAAATAATGCATGTTTACAGGCATTCTTAGTCAGGAGTGAGGTAGGGTCAGAATTACAAAGGACACATGCTTTATGCACCTTGTTAGCTTTCCTTCATCTCTTCCATCTTTCTAAAGGATCTTCTTGTCTCTGTGATCATTTTCACTGTTTCTCCTTTGCTAGAACCTTGCTCAATCACCACCCTGTTCCCCACACATAAATACACACCACTCTTTAACTTTCGTCTGTCTTGAGCTGGCTGGAGCTCAAACTCCAAACAGCAAGAATCTTAAGAACCAAATATTGAGTTTTAGCTACTTAAAGTAATCCCCCCCTTTTTTTTTTCTGTAGATTTGGATAAATGCTATACCCTAGGGCATGGAATTTGATTTCCTTAGAGTAGCCATGGGCTGAATGATGCCCAGAAAGCAGCTTGCCATCAGGTGAACCTTGACTGTTGAGAAATAGACAGAGAGGGAATTGACAAATAAACCTCCTCACTCTTTCTCTCTTCTGTGGACTATTCAGATGCGTCACTGTTCCTTGCATTTCTGGAGAGGTCCCGATGAGCAATTGCTCTGTCTCTTCAGTATTTTTGGTGAAGTGCTGGCCATCAAAGTAAAACTATATAACATTACTTTGCATCTTTCTTTGCCCACTCCTCTTATCTCTTCACCTTCATTGTCCTGAACTTACACCACCCAAATAAAGTGTCAAGCATTTTAATCTCTGCATCGGCTCTGCTTCCTATAGAACTTGAATTCACACTTTTTTTTTTTTTTTTCTGTTCCCAAGTGATTCTACCTTATAGCCAGAATTGTAAAGTACTCCTTCTGAGAAAGACCTGAAGTCCCATCTCTTCAAGAATATCACATGGGAATGGGGTATTCCTTAATGTTGTTTACTTTCATTAACTTTTCAAAATAAGCATAGAATTAAATTTAAAACTGTCTCTTTACATTCCCTTTTTTCACTATTCCCTTTTCACTCACTTTCTCAGAGTTCTCAGCATTAACAACTACAAATGATTTGATGTGCTGCTGTATAGAAATGTGCTTTATAAATAGAGTTCCAAGGTTATTTTATTTTTTGCATGAACTTGATCATCTATCCATATTATCTTATAATGGCTTTTGTCATTTAACAATATGTCTCAGAGGTTGTTATAATACTAAAGACTTCTTCATTTTTTGAGTTGTGGTATAGTATTCTACTTTATTTTATTTAAATGTTTATTTATTTTTGAGAGAGAGAGAGTGCACATAGCAGAGAATCCCAAGCAGGCTCCATGCCCAGTGGGGAGCCCGACTTGGGACTCTATCCCATGAACCATGAGATCATGACCTGAGCTAAAATCAAGAGTCAGATACTTAACCAACTGAGCTACCCAGGCACCCCTGTGGTATAATATTTTATAACAAGGGGAATAACTTGTATTTACCCTTATTACCTGAGATATAAGGGCACCTAGAAGGCTCAGTTAGTTGAGCGTCCAACTCTTGAATTCAACTCAGGTCATAATTTCATGGTTCATGAGATTGAACCTCATGTTGGACTCCATGCTGACAGCAGAGAGCTTGCTTGGGAATCTCTCCCTCTCTCCCTGCCCCTCCCCAACTTGCTGAGTTGAACATCCCCTAGAGTGTATCTTTTTGCACATGTGAATATAATTCTCAAGGATAGAGAGTTAGAACTGGGATTGTTGAGCTAAATGGCATAATCACAGTAAATTTTGATATATAATCCCCAAGTGCCCTTTTAAAATGATGTCTCAATGTATACTTCCACCAAGAGTATATGGGAATTACCATTTCTTCATACCTTTGCTAACAGTGGATATTTTCAGTTAAAAAAATTGTCAGTTGGTATGAATAATGATATCACATGATTGTTTTAATTTATTAAACATAGTATTGTAATCTTTATTTTAAGTCTCTTTTGGACTTGCATCTCCAGTATGGAAATTTTTATTAAACTTTATTAGAACAGGATGTGAGTATAGTGTGGTTGCTGAGAAGTGAGACTATTCTTTATAACAATAGTCTTCTAAGGCAGGTCTAGTTACTTCATATTCTCTATAACATGGGGTTTGGGAATTTAGAGAGCTGACCCGTCCCAACCCTCTCTCTGAGAGCAATCAGACCTAGATGTCAGAAGATGTTTGAAAAGGCTTCTGGAAATTAACTTGCTGGAAGAGGCCTTCACACCTGCCTGGCCTGCTGTCCAAATCCCTGTTGACTCTAGCTCTAAAGGGCCAGTTTGAACAGAAGCAGAGTATGCTGAGAACTTTCTCCAAAGACAAACCAACATGCTGTGCCAGGGAATCTGTGTCCAGAGAAGCTGGGCCAAGATTTATTTGACAAACAAGCTTTAGGCAAAGCTAATATTGACTTGCCAGTGTGAAACATCCCAACTCCTCAATATGATTGGAGCATGGTTGTAGTATAGATAGGGAAACTGTGGTAAAAATGAGGCTTATGACCAGACATAGACCGTAGACACCAAGCCAGCCTTGCATCGCTACTCTTTTTATGGATAATCATTATTTTTATGTATTACCTTTCCCTGAGAAAGAAAAAAAAGGCATTATCTTATCCTTGGGATGCAGCTAGTCTGATAAAGAGACATGGTTTTTACTCCTAAGCTCTCCCAAGCTTACTGAGAAAATGGGTAGTGTTATGTCTAGTTGGAACTTATAATATAATTGATTAAATAAAACGTCTTCATATAAAATGACTCAAGAACACTTCAAAAAGCAATGCATTATGAATTTACTCTAAGTACATTCAGAACAGAAAAGAGCAATAGGAGTGGTTAATTTGGACACAGTTCTTTTTTTTTTTTTTAATTTCTAGGAGAGAGAGAGAGAGAGACAGCGTGAGCAGGGGAGGGTCAGAGAGAAAGGGAGTCACAGACTGAAACAGGCTTCAGGCTCTGAGCTGGCAGTCAGCACAGAGCCCGACGCAGGGCTCGAACCCATGAACCGCGAGATCATGACCTAAGCGAAAGTCGGACGCTTAACCGACTAAGCCACCCAGGCGCCCCTAATTTGGACACAGTTCTAAGAGGCAGTGTTTAGCATTTAGGAGCCCAGAAATTTGGCGCCCTTCCATTCTTTCCACTTAATTTTCCATCTTTTGCTTATTCCCAGGTATATCCTTCACAGTGGCCTGAAATGGAAAGTCAGTCAGTGCCCCAGACTGGCTCTGCTTCTCAATCCATCCTTCAGAGAGAATACCAGGTCCTGTTCAGTGTAACAGCTTTTAGCTTAGACTATTTCTCTCCCCTGTCTCTGAAGATCCCCTT
>NW_024080734.1:0-23485 GCF_003009895.1 Hyaena hyaena | reverse complement strand
GTTTTGGTTTTATTTTTCAGTATTACTTTGGCTATTCGGGGTCTTTTGTGGTTCCATACAAATTTTTGGATAGTTTGTTCTAGTTTTGAGAAGTATGCTGGTGCAGTTTTGATTGGAATTGCATTGAATGTGTAGAGTGCTTTGGGTAGTAATGACATCTTAACTATATTTATTCTTCCAATTCACTAGCATGGAATGTTTTTTTTCCCCATTTCTTTGTGTCTTCTTCAATTTCCTTCATAATTTTTCAATAGTTTTCATCATACGGATCTCTTATATCCTTGGTTAGGTTTATTCCTAGGTATTTTATGGTTTTTCTGTGCAATGGTGAATGGGATCAGTTTCTTAATTTTTCTTTCTGTTGCTTCATTGTTGGTGTATAAAAATGCAACTGATTTCTGTACGTTGATTTTGTACCCTGCAGCTTTGCTGAATTCGTGGATCAGTTCTAATAGGCTTCTGGTAGAGTCTGCCAGGTTTTCTATGTAGAGTATCATGTCGTCTGCAAAAAGTGAGAATTTGACTTATTCTTTGCCGATTCTGATGCCTTTGATTTCCTTGTGTTGTCAGATGGCTTATGCTAGGATTTCCAGCACTATGTTAAACAACAGTGGTGAGAGTGGACATCCCTGTCGTGTTCCTGATCTCAGGGGGAAAGCTCTCAGCTTTTCCCCGTGAGGATGATGTTCGCTGAAGGCTTCTCATAGATGGCTATTATGATGTTTAAGTAGGTTCCTTCTAACCTGACTTTCTCTAGAGTCTTTATTAAAAAGGGATGCTGTATTTTCTCAAATGCTTTTTCTGCACCTATTGACAGGATCATGTGATTTTTTTTCTTTTCTTTTGTTGATGTGATGTATCACATTGATTGATTTGCGAATATTGAACCAGCCCTGTAACCCAGGAATGAATCCCACTTGATCTTGGTGGATGATTCTTTTTATGTGCTGTTGAATTCGATTTGCAAGTATCTTGTTGAGAATTTTTGCATCTTTATTCATCAAGGATATTGGCCTATAGTTCTCCTTTTTTGCTGGGTCTCTGTCTGGCTTAGGAATCAAAGTGAAGCTGGCTTCATAAAATGAGTCTGGAAGGTTTCCTTCGATTTCTGTTTTTTGGAATAGCTTGAGAAGAATTGGTATTAATTCTCTTTTAAATGTCTTTTAAATGTCTGGTAGAATTCCCCAGGGAAGCCATCTGGCCCAGGGCTCTTATTTGTTGGGGGATTTTTGATAACTGATTCGATTTCCTCACTTGTTATGGGTCTGTTCAGGTTGTCTATCTCTTCCGGTGTGAATTTTGGTAGTGAGTGTGTGTTTAGGAATTTGTCCATTTCTTCTAAGTTGTCCAGTTTGTTGGCATATAGTTTTTCATAGTATTCCCTGTTAATTGCTCATATTTCTGAGTGGTTGGTTGTAATCAGTTCATTTTTATTCATGATTTTGTCTATTTGACTGCTCTCTCTTTTCTTTCTGAGAAGCCTGGCTAGAGGTTTGTCAATTTTGTTTATTTTTTCAAAAAAAAACAACTCTTGGTTTCATTGATCTGTTCAAGTGTTTCTTTGGTTTCTATATTGTTTATTTCTGCCTTGGTTTTTATTATTTCTCTTCTTCTACTGTGTTTGGGGTGCTCTTGTTGCTCTCCCTCTGGTTGCTTTAGGTGTGCTCTTAGATTTTGTACTTGCTCTTTTTCTAATTTCTTGAAATAGGCCTGGAGTGTGATGTACTTTCCTCTTAGGACAGCTTTCGCCGCATCCCATAGAGTTTGGATTGTTGTATTCTCATTTTCATTTGTTTTCATATATTTTTTAATGTCTTCTCTAATTGCCTGATTGGCCCATTCATTCTTTAGTAGGGTGTTCTTTAGCCTCCATGTTTTTGGAGGTTTTCCAGACTTCTTCCTGTGGTTGATTTTCAGTTTCATAGC
This sequence comes from Hyaena hyaena, assembly GCF_003009895.1. Taxonomy (NCBI): domain Eukaryota; kingdom Metazoa; phylum Chordata; class Mammalia; order Carnivora; family Hyaenidae; genus Hyaena; species Hyaena hyaena. The sequence goes on along the minus strand of NW_024080734.1, from coordinate 21,559 downwards.
ATTGTGATCTGAAAGTGTGCATGGTATGATCTCAATTCTTTTATATTTATTGAGGGTGCTTTATGTCCCAGTATGTGATCTGTCTTGGAGAATGTGCCATGCACACTTGAGAAGAATGTGAATTCCATAGCCTCAGGATGTAGAGTTCTAAGTATATCTGTCAAATCCATCTGGTCCAATGTGTCATTTCAGTCCATTGTGTCTTTATTGCTTTTCTGTCTAGTTGATCTGTACATTGCTGTAAGTGGAGCATTAAAGTCCCCTGCTATTAGCACGTTCTTATCAATAAGACTATTTCTGTTCATGATTAATTGTTTTATGTATTTAGGTGCTCCCATATTAGGTGTGTAGACATTTATAATTGTTAGCTCTTCCTGATAGATAGACCCTTTAATTATTATATAATGCCCTTCTTCATCTGTTGTTATTGTCTTTACTTTAAAATCCAGTTTGTCTGATATAAGTATAGCTACAGCAGCTTTTTTTTTTTGACTTCCAGTAGCATGATAGATATTTCTCCATCCCCCTACTTTCAATCTGAGGGTGTCCTCCTGTCTAAAATGAGTTTCTTGTAGACAGCATATAGATGGATTTTGGTTTTTTTTTTTATCCATTCTGCTACCCTATGTCTTTTGATTGGGGCATTTAGTCCATTTACATTCAGTGTTATGATTGAAATATATGGGTTTAGGTCATTGTGTCATTTGTGGGATTCATGCTTGTGGTGTGTCTCTAGCATCTTGCATTCCTTGCAACATTTCCCTCAGAGATCCCCTTCAAGATTTCTTGTAGAGCTGGTTTAGTGGTGACAAATTCTTTCAAGTTTTGTTTTTTTTTTGGGAAGACTTTTATCTCTCCTTCTTTTCTGAATGACAGGCTTGCTGGATAGAGGATTCTTGGCTGCATATTTTTTCTGTTCATCACATTGAAGATCTCCTGCCATTCCTTTCTGGCCTGCCAAGTTTCAGTAGATAGGTCTGTCACCACTCTGATAGGTTTCCCTTTGTATGTGAGGGCCCTTTTCTCCCTAGCTGCTTTCAAAATTCTCTCTTTGTCCTTAAATTTTGCCATTTTCACTATGATATGTCGTGCAGAAGGTCGATTCAAATTATATATGAGGGGAGTTCTCTGTGTGTCTTGAATTTCAGCGTCTACTTCCACCCCAGGTTGGGGAAGTTTTCTGCTATAATTTGTTCCAGGACTCCTTCAGTACCTTTCCCTCTCTCTTCCTCTTCTAGCATTCCTATGATACAGATATTGTTCCGTTTGATTGTATCGCTGAGCTCTCGAGCTCTCCTTTCATGTTCCTGGATCAGTTTGTCCCTTTTTTTCTCAGTTTCTTCTTTTTCTATAATGGTGTCTTCTAAATCACTTATTCTCCTTTCTGTCTCTTCAATCCGTGCATTGGACGCCTCCAGTTTATTATGTATCTCATTTAGCGCATTTTTAAATTCATCATAACTATTTTTAAGTCCCATGGTGTTTGTAGCCATAGTTTCTTTGATGTCCTCCATGCTTTTTTAAGCCCAGCAATTAATTTTATGATTATTCTAAAATCTTGTTCAGTTATGTTGCTTATATCTGTTTTGAGCAGTTCTTGACCTGTCAATTCTTCTTGGGATTTCTTTGGAGGAGAGCTCTTTCATTTCATCATTTTGGTTAGCTTTCTATCTCTTGTTAGTTTTAAAAGCTTGTTATGCTCTCTGCACATCTGAGCGCTGCTGTACCCAAGGAGGCTCTTTGATTGTCCTGGGCCTATCCATTCAGAAAGTGTTCTTTGAATGGTATCTCTTGGTGTCTCTTATTGAGACCTTGGTTATTTTATTTTCCTACTCGTAGTGGTATTTGGGATTCTCTTCCATGTGTACTTTGGCTTTTTTCTTGAGGTAGCCCTGGTTAATAAAACAGACAGACAAACATACAGGGAACAAAGGCACACAAACACACAGACAGATCCAACAAAACTCAAACCAAAATGGAAAATGAAAAAGTAAAGAGAATAGAGGGAGGAGAGAAGGCTAAAAATAGAAAATAAAAATACTTAAAAAAAGAAGAAAAGGAAAAATAAGAAAGACAAAGAACAGTTTAAAGCATATAACCAGATTTCCCAGCTACAAATAAATGGCCAGGTGTATGCAATGCTGGTTGAAGAGCATAGAGAAAGAAAAAAATGACAGGGCGGGGATGAGGCAAAGTTGGAAATGAAATGAGCAGGCAGAAGGAATAAGAAGCTTTTTTCAAAGAGTGAAAAATTGGAATATGGCTGAAGAGGTGAAAGAATGACAATGGTGTTATCCAGAGAAACTATATAGTCTGATTACTCCAGAGAGAAAGAGATGAAAAGGTAGGTAAATATAAAATTTACATCTAGAGAATGGATTAAATGTGACTGTTTAAGCAAGCCAGTGACCAGAATTAATCAGGGCAGTGCTCCTGTAAAAAAACAAAAAACAAAAAAAACCCCGAAACAAACAAACAAACAAAAAAAATGGAAGAGGCAGCCTTCTAGCAGTGATGGTCGTGGTTTGATCCAATGCGTCCCGCGGGAGTTCTGCCTTGGCGGTTGTGGGGAGAAGAGTGACGGCGCTCCAGTCACTTCTTGAACCAAGCGCTGCAACTCACTTTTTTGGGTGTGTAAACTCCCTGTGCTGGGGGCGCAGCCAAGGTGGGCCATGCTCTATATCCCAGGCCAGGCCTCATTTCCAGATCCCAGTCCGCGCGACCCACTGAAATTGCCGGAGACACAAACTCGCAAGTGAACCCCTCAGGGCAGTCCCAAGCCTCTTGCCTTCCCCCTGGGGATTAAGCCAGAAGCCGCCACTCCCATCTCTTCCAGGTGGGGGGGGGGGGGGGGGGGGGGGGGGGGGGGGGGGGGGGGGGGGGGGGGGGGGGGGGGGTCGCATGGGATGAGATGAGTGCATCCTGCCCAGGGTCAGCTGGAGAGCAGGAAACTGGGTCCCTCTGTGTCCCGAGCAGAGGTTTTTCTGTTCCCCAGCGACAGGGACCGTGTCTTGAGCAGTTTCTGCCACTCTCTTTCCCCTCTAAACTCCCACAGGGGGATCACCCCCGTTCCTCTGTGCCTCTGGTCCCAGCCTGATTTTATCTTACCCAGTTCACGCTCACGTTAGAAGGTTTTCTCAGTAGACTGTCTCCTTTTCCTCCCAAACTCCTGGATTCTGTAAAGGTTCCTATGGCTTCAGGCCTTCTCTGTGCGAGATATGGGGGCGAGTGCAATGTACGGAGCTCCTTACTTCTCCTCCATCTTGCCCTCTCCTTCTGTATATTATAACCTTTTAAAAATGTTTATTTTTATTTATGAGAGAGAGAGAGAGAGGGAGAGAGAGAGCACAAGTGGAGGAGGGGCAGAGAGAGAGAAAGACACAAAATCTGAAGCAGGCTCCAGGCTCTGAGCTGTCAGCACAGAGCCCAACATGGGGCTCAAATTCATAAACTATGAGATTATGACCTGAGCTGAAGTCGGATGCTTAACTGACTGAACCACCCAGACATCTTTGTATATTACATCCTTAAAGCAACCAATAAAATAAGAAAAGAGTTATAGCTAGTAAGCCAATAAAGATAAAATGAAATAATAAAAAAATACTTAATGCAGAATAACTCAGAAAAAGAGGGAAAGAAGAACAAAGGAGACATATAAAACAACTAGCAAGATGATAGACTTAGCCTAACCAATCAGTAATCATGTTAAATGTGAATTCCTTAAACACCCCAGTTAGAAGTCTGAAATTTTCAGATTCAGTAAAAAACAACTTAATGTCGTCTACAAAAAACATACTTTATAAAGACAAAAAAATAGATTAATGGTAAAAATATGGAAAAGATATCCTGTGCCACCACAATCAAAAGGAAGCCTGAGTTACTGTATTATACTCAGACAAAGTATCATCAGAACAAATAATTTTACCGAAATCTAAAGGTCATTTCATATGATAAAGAGTTCAACTTATTGAGACGATATAACATTCTAAATGTATATGCTCCTAATAACAGAGCTTTAAAATACATGAGGCAAACCCAAAAGAACTACAAAGAGAAATAGAAAAACATTTCATTATACTGAGAGAAATAACTCCTTCTCAGTGTTAGTGGAACAAGCAAACAGAAAGCCAGCAAGTATGTAGACTTGAATGATCCTATCAACCAACTTGTTCTGACACTTAGAGAATACTTCATTCAACAACGGCAAAATGCACATTCCTTTCAAATGTACACAAAATATGTATCAAGAAAGACGATATTCTAGGCCATAAAACAAGTGTCAACAGATTGTAAAGGATTCAAGTCATAACAGCATGTTCTCTGACCACAGTGAAAGTGAACTAGAAATCAATCACAGAAAGGAATAGAAAACCCCCAAATAATTAAAATATAAATTCTTCTAAATAACCTATGAGACAAAGAATAAATAAAGAGAAATTAGAAACTATTTTGAACTGAATGAAATGAAAACATAGCATATCAGCATTTGTGGGATGTTGCTAAGGCAGTACTTAGAAAACTTACAGCAACAAATGACTGTATTAGAAAGGAAAAAAAAAGCTCTCAATCAATGCATTCAGCTTTTTCCATAACAAACAAAAAGGAAGAGCAAATTAAAACCAAACTAAGGATAGAAATGCCATAATAAAGATTAAAGCAGAAATCAATGAAATATAAAACAAAAAATAATGGAGAAAATCAATTAAATAAAAGTTGATTCTTTGAGATCATTAAGATTGATCAAGTGTGGCCAAATTGCTGAGTTAAAAAGAGCACACAAATTACTAATATCAGGAACCAGTGAGGTAACATCACTATAGAACCTATAGATATTAAAAGAATAATAAAGAAATATCATGAATAACTTTATGCCTATAAACAGAAAACCTTAGATAAATTGGACAAATGACCTTGAAAGACAGAAACTACCGAAGCTCATTCAAGAAATAATAGATGACCTGAATAGCCTATTTAACAAACTGAATTTGTAGTTAAAAATCTTCCCATAAAGAAGGTATTAAGACATGGTTGGCTTCACTGGTGAATTCTACCTAACATTCCAGGGAGAAATAACACCAATTCTACATAAACTCTTCTAAAAAAGCAAAGAGAGGGAAATACTTTCCTATTCGTTATTTGGTGCCAATATTACCCTGATTCCAAAGTAAGACAAAGACATTATAAGGAAGGAGAACTAAATCTTGATAAATATAACTTCATCAACATAAAAGCTTCTGTTTTTTGAAAGACACTGCTAAGAGAATGAAAAGACAATGCACAACTAATAGAAAATATTTGCAAAACATATCTTCGATAAACTACTTGCATTCAGAATATATAAACAACCTTTATAACTCCATAATAATAAAACAATCAACATAATTTAAAAATAGGTATACATTTGAAATGGCATTTTTATCAAAGAAGATATCTAAATGGCAAGTAAGCACACACACAAAAAAATGGTCAATATTATTAGTCACTGAAGAGATTACAAATTAAACTCAAAATTATATACCACTAAATACTTGTTAGAATTTCTAAAATTAATGACTAACTCTTACCAAGTGTTGGTGATGATGTGGAGAAATAGGAACTGTCATGTACTCTTGTTGGAAATGTGGAGTGATACAGTCACTTAAGAAAAAAGTTTGGCATGTTCTTAAAAAATTAAATATGCACCTAGCATATTATACAACTATTATGTTCCTAGGTTTTTACTCCAGATAATAGAAATCGTTGGGGCACCTGGGTGTCTTAGTTGGTTAAGCATCTGACTTTGGCTCAGGTCATGATCTCACAGTCAATGGGTTCAAGCCCTGGGTCAGGCTCTGTGCTGACAGCTAGCTCAGAGCCTGGAGCCTGTTTCAGATTTTGTATCTTCCTCTCTCTCTGACTCTCTCTCCCTGCTCGCGCTGTCTCTCTCTCAGAAATAAATGAAACATTAAAAAAATTTAAGAAATCATATGTCCATATCAAGTCCTGTACACGAATGTTCATAGTAGTTTTAGTTGTAATAGCTCAAAACTGGAAATAACCCAAAAGTCTATCAACAGGTGAATGGATAAACAAATTGTGGTATATACATACAAAGGAATACTACTTAGCAATAAAGAGGAATAAACTATTGATGCTGGAAGCAATCTAGATATATTTCAGAATGATTATGCTGAGCAAAAGAAGACAGACCAAAACCAAAATACCTTGTATATTTCCTTTTATATAAAACTCCTGAAAATGCAAACTAATCCATTATCATAGAAAGCATATCAGTGGTTGCTGGGGATGTGGGGTCAGAACCTGAGAAGGCAGGATTACTCTGGGGCATAAGGAAATATGTGGGGGTGATAGGTATGCTTATGCTCTTTTGATTGTGATGAGAGTTTCATGGGTGAAACTCATACATCAAAACTTATCAAAATATAAATGTGTATTTTAGGGGCACCTGGGATGCTCAGTCAGTTGAACGTCTGACATCGGCTCAGGTCATGATCTTACCACTCGTGGGTTCAAACCCCGTGTCAGGTTCTGTGCTGACAGCTCAGAGTCTGGAGCCTGCTTCAGGTTCTGTGTCTCACTCTCTGCCCCTCCCCCATTCGTGCTCTGTCTCTCTCTGTCTCTGAAAAATAAATAAATGTAAAAAATCTTTTAAATGTGTACTTTATTAATTATATATAGTTTATTTTGCATCAATTAAATCCTAATAATACGGCTTTTAAAAATCCTATAATCATTTTTCTGTATTGCCATAGATGAAATTGATTTTCTTGGTGGAATGTTAAACAAAAAACTTTCCATGGACCTTATGCTGTCTCAATGCCATCATAAATCCAAACAACCCGTCAACTTTACCATGATAGCCGAATTGCCTGTAAGAGGTAACAAAGCCAATATACCAACTTAGATAAGGTTTAAAATATCCAGTGATAATTTGTAATCTCCTACAGATCTGCCACATGTGGTGTGCTTCCTTTCTGTGCATGATAGAAGTACCCTGAGATGGTATGAAATAGTAAGCAGGAGATGGCCACTACAAAGAGATTCCTATCTTTGCTACTAACTCTGTATCTTTAGGCAAGTCACTTGCCCTCTCTGTTCCTTTATCAGTTTTAAAATAAAGTTGGACTAGATGGTCTCTAACTTCTTTCAGGCTCCAAGATTAGTTTTTTTTTAACCTATGCTACCATCCAACAGAGGTTTTAAACACTGTTTCCAGCATATGGAGAACTAACTTCCCAGTTAACACTTTGATAACGTGATTCCACATTCAGGTAGATTTACTGCTACCATAGCCACCTCCTAGCATATTGCCATGCATTGCAGTGCACTTTGGCATGTAAGTGCTCTGGAGTAAGTTTGTTTTCACTCTCTCTTCCCAAAGTTTGACCATAGCATCATATGTTTCACTAAACACCTAATAAATACTTCATGATTTGGGGAATGCTGATGTCACAGATTGTTTTCTAGACAGCAGGCATTACCTGGGGGAGGATGCCCTTGGAGGGCTGATGTGCTAACACTCTGGAACCAGAAAATGGAGAAGTTGAAAGGGATGTTCATCAAAGTGACCAAGATGTGGAAAGGGACAGCTGGAAGATGATGAAAATGAGTAGACATTTTGGAGTGGGCTCTGAGGAAAGGAGAGGCAAGGGGCTTCCTTTGGAATATGTATTCCAAGACCTTCCAGGTTGCCTTCTTTCTCTCCCACCTTCGCCAGCTCCATGCAGAGGAACTGCAAAGTGCTTTTCTTCATATCCGTCGGTCTGCATATTCTGCTTGGCTTTGAAACTGTTTAATTGTACTTTTAGCAGATGGAAGTCTTTCTGTTGACTTGGGTCAATATCTCCCATTGTGTATGGAAGAAGGAGGTTTGGTGCGGGTGGGATTTGGTAGGACCAAATTTCCTCTGAGGCTGCTGCTCCCCATCCAAGGCTCACTACTTCTGATACTTGAGGGTATTCAGGTCATATATCAGACTAAAATTAATCATTTTCACCAATGAAACTAGCTTGCTTTTATTCCATACATAGACTTATAAATACTCAAAAAGATAAAACTGTATAAAATTTTTTAGGGAAAAGGCATAGAATTGAATTTTACTGCCTGTGATCATTTTGATGACCATCTTCCATTTTCCATAATACACACACACACAGTTTATGGGGTCATAAATTGTGGTAGGCAGGGCTCTCACAGATGTTCATGTCCTGAACCCCAGAACCTGTGACTGTGTTACATTACCATAGTAATGTAACATTCATGGCCAAGGTGATGAAGGTAGCAGGTGGAATTAAGGTTGCTAATCAGCTGACCTTGAAATAGAGAAATTATGCTGGATTATTCTGGTGGCGCAATATGGTCAGAAGAATTTTTCAATGTGGAAGTCAGGGACAGAAGAGTTGTTGTCAAACTGATGTGATGCAAGAAACATTAGACCAGTCATTGATGCCTTTGAAGATAGAAAAAGGAGCTTTCAGCCAAGGAATATGGGTAGCTTCTCAAAGCTGTAAAAGCATTTTAAACTAATACATGATGTAAATACTGTTATTATGAAGAACACCTTTTTCCCCCTTCTTCCTCCTTTCTTGGTTTCTGCTTCTCCATCCCACATAAACAATTTTAATGACCTATTATGTACACTTTCATGCATTTTAATGCTTATACATACACAGATAGATGACTTTGAAATTATTTTTTAAAAATAGAAGCACAATTCCCATTTGCATCATATTTGAACATTTTGGATTGTTTTACAACTAAATATAGCTGAAATGACATAATTGAGGCAGGAATCAAGCTCCCTTACAAGGATTTTCTTGGTTTTGGAATGGAGCACAGGGATATGACTGAAACATAGAAGACAAAAAAAGAGTGATGCAAAGGGTCTGAACTATTTGGGACAGTGCTTGGGCTGTTAGATTGAGGCTTGGCTGTCTGTATGTGATAGCCACTTCTGGACTTTTCAGCTGCGTACGTCAGTAAATTCTCTTTAGTGTTTTTTAGCCATTTTGAACTGGTTTTTTTTTTTTCAAGTAACTTAGCAGTACATGGTCCGGAGATATAAACTTCAAAAGCTTGTTCATCTTTGGCTACTATACTATTACAAGGTTTGGGAGATGAGCTAGTTCATCAGCTCCTTCTTCTATCCAACCATATTTCAAACTTTGGCAATTATTTTAGTCAAAAGACCAAAACAGCCTGGCTTATACCAAAAAGAAAATTATTTGAAACCAGGAAGTAGAGAACCTATTATCTTTCCATTTTCTCCGAAAAGCTCTCTTCAGTGGTCTGGAAATATGCCAGGAAGTACTTAGCTCATATCCTCAAAGTATGCCAACCAAATAAGAAATCTTTGGTTTCTTTGGTTTAGAAAATCCAGGGAAAGTTTTCTGATTGGCTGGCTTGGATCATATGCACAGGTGATGAGAAGCTATGATTGGTAATCCTGGGCACCAGTCTACCTCAATGGTCCTGATTGGGGTCAAGGTCTGTTACCAATTGAAAGAGTCATAGCATAGACATTTCCAGAGGATTATTGCAAATACATTACAGGCATACTTGACCGCCAATGAGAGACCGAATCAAAGAAATGTAAGTCAGAGAAGTCTCAGATTTTGAGTGTGTCCCTCTTGGGTATTTGGAGTTTCTTGCTAATATATGAGTAAAATTTAGGACAGAGTGAACTACTTATGATGCATCATTAAGTGAGGAAAAAGAAGACACAGACAGGTGACACGGAATGCATGATCTGTTCCATATATTTAACTTTTAAGGCAGTTTGAGGCCAGAGGCTAATGGTGAAGGCCCCTATTGCCCTATGACATAGTCCCTGATAGGCTGGTAATTTTCAGAGATCACGGACCCACCTCTAGACAGAAGCATCTTTTAGATGCTCATGTTCCTAGAGTTCTCCTGCAAGGAGGATTCTGGCCATCATCTTTTCTTTCCCTCCGTGCCAGAGAAGTCCTAGTCCTCTCTCTGGCATAGGACTAGATGACATTTTGAGTCAAGCTGTCTCTTGGAAACTGAAACCATTATGAGAGGCTGGGTTGGGATAGTGGGACAACTGGCTGAGTGGGAGGATGAGAAACAAACAGCTTGCCAGATGCTGAAGAAAGTATAAGTATTTGCGAAGTATATGAAAGAGTGATGGAAGAAAAATTGTGAAAATGTGTGCGTGTGTGTGTGTGTGCACATGTCATTCTCCCATCCGAGGTTAGAGAAGAGACAAATGGCAGGGGAGCCCCAAACCTCCCACAGATACGGTAGGACCCTTGTGTGGCGTGGAAGGTGGAGTGGATAGTCTCTTTCTCGCTGAGGCCTCCATCAGACCATTTAAAGCCTGTCAGTGCCTGCATTACCTCTGTGCCCGTGAAGGACTCATTGCCTTTCCCCCATTTGTACACCTTAGGTGTGTAATTTAAGCTGCTTTGTGGGTTTGTTTCAGTGACTTGTCCATCCCAGGTTCTCCTCAGCTACTATCCCTTATGATGATGAAATAGGTACTGTTTATTGATCTATTATGTGCATGGACTATGGAGTCAGACACCTTGACTTCAAATACTGGCCATTCCAAGCTGTTAATTTGAAGGCATCACTTAAATGCTATCAGCTTCAAATTTCTCACCTGGATAATGTGACTAAAAAGTAGTATCCAGTTGCACAGAGATGTTGGAGCAGGGAGATAATAGAAAGTGTGTAGAAGGGTAAAGTCTCCATAAATGTTACCTGTTGACATACCCAACTTGATCACTCTTCTTTGGAACATCTGACAGTCCCTGCTTGTTAGTAACAAGACATTGTGGAGGGCTGGACTTGGCATCTACTGCCGCAGTTCAAATTCTACTTTCAGGACCTTAGCAAGTCACATGTCTTCTCTGGACTTAACATTTTCTTTTCTGTGAAACTGGAATTATCACCCCTGCCCTGACTACCAAAATATTTGTCATGAGGATCTGATGAGATCACATATGTGAAAGAGTTTTATAATCTGAATGATATCATGGAAACTATATAGAACCCAGATGGAATCATCCTAGGAATTTCTGTTCTGTGAAAAGAAGGCTTCTGGTTTTTATTGTCACCTTGAGAAATTTACAAATTCTACCACATTCCCTATTCTCTCAGTCTTTACATCCTTTGCTTCCCCAGCTCAGAGATGGTACACCATCCCACTAGCTTTGTTTGTCTTGAGTGGTGGCCAAAGGCAAGTTGATGGTAACATCTAAATTGGCCTTGTGGCTGGTGTTCAGACCATCAGATGCTCAGCCAGGGATACTTAGGGGTGAACAAAGCAATATAGGGGAGGAAAACTTTTCCTTTCTTTCCTTCCTTGGCTAGACTAATAATTAATTTGAGATAAGACAGATTAACAGGAGGAAAAATAATTTAACCTTGTCTATACAGGAGCTCATAAAAATATCAGACTCAAAGAAGTGACAAAGCTTTCATACTTTAGACAAATAAACAATGAAATTGTGAAGAATGGACAAGACCTAAGAAGTCTAGGCCTGAGATAGTGAAGAAGTAAAAGGTTTAAATCTTTCTTGGCCCTGAATCCCATCTCTGTGATAATGATGTCTCTTTAACTCTTGGTACAGAGAGAGAAACTTTAATATGGGAGATTTATTTCCTGTTTTCAGGGGAGATAAAGGAGGGCCAGAATGTCCTTTTTGCACTGGCTGTTTCTTAAGTAACTTTAATTTCTAAATTATTAATATGCCAAAATGGCATCTTTTGGAACAGCTTGCCTTGAACTCCATTAACAAGGAAGGGTTTGGATAATAGCAGTCCCAGTATAGGCTGCAGAGTAGTAGAAATTTATGCCCAGAGGTGATAGTAAAAATATTTAATGACCTATAGGACAGAAGGATTGAGCAATGCCACCCGTAGTAATGGATCAGGTTTGGAGAGACTCCTGCAGTATAAGGAAACACCCCTTTTGTTGCTGAATAGTGTAGAAGTGTTGATCATAGATGGTGGACCAAGCACCCGGTATGACAGTAGAACATTCAGGGGGCTGGAAGCAATGGACATTCACTAACCAGTTTGCAAGTCAGCATTTTTAGTGTGTAACTATTTTTCAGTACTGCCTTAGCTGAGACTACCAGATGAGTATCAGATTTGCTTTTTACCCAGACATAACAAACATCTTTGGTATCTTCAAACACTAGGACAATATGCCTGAAGCTGCTTCTTCCTCTTCCTTCACCTTCACCTCTCTCTCTTCCTTCATCATCTCCACCCACGCCCTTTTCCTCCTCGTCCTTGTTACTTTTAACACAGTTTGAAAGAAAAACCCAAACATATGGAGAAAAAAAAAAGACGGATACATTCCTATACATTTGGAGCCCTGGTCAGAGTTTGGTCCTGTCCCTTCTAAGTCATTTATTAAAACAATTTCATTCTCTCTTTAGTCTTAACAAAATATGATTATAATTCACCCACAGGGTTAAGTAAACACTTTATTCAAACAGGAACAAGATTCTTCCTTTTCTCCCCCAGCCTTCCTCTTAAGGCAATATTTGGAGGTTCTCTTTCTAGAGAAGGAGCCACAGAGAATAATGGGAAATCCCAAAAGATGATTAATTAGACCATGATGCAATAAAAAGCAAACATGGAGAAAATTCAAATATTTACATGAAAAAGTTGAATTTAAAACTGTAACACAAGAAGTGATGTTGTTGTTCCCAAGATGAGAGTATCTGATTTGAGATCTAAAAGGTCACCTAAAGAGTTCTGGGGAGTATGGCAGCTTTACTGGGCCATTTTGTCTGAATTCATGCTCTGCCACTTACCAGCTTTGTGAACTTGGGAAAATAACTTATTTTCCTCAGTTTTATCATCTGTAAAATGTGAAAAAAGGAATAGTTAGTATCTCAGAGTTGATGTGGGATTAAATGAGATCATTCACAAGCATGCTTAGAGCATTGACTGACATGTAGTAACTGCCTAATTAATGTTTGTATTAATTAAGCTTCTCCAGGGAACAAAACAAATAGGATACCTATTTCCATATATCAAATCTATCTCCCTACATATATGTATGTATTTGTGTATACACATAGATAGATATAGATAGATGATAGATAGATAGGGGGGCGAAGAGAGAGAGAAAGAAGAGGGATAAAGGGAGGGAGAGAGACAGAGATAGAGACAGAAAAATATCATGAAGAATTGTCTCGCACAATTACAGAGGTTGAGAAATCCCACAGTCTGCCATCTACAAGCTGGTGATCCAGAAAACCAGTGGTATAATTCCATTCTGAGTTGGAAGCCATAAGAACCAGGGGAGCTAAAGGTATAAATCCCAGTCCAAGGACAGGAGCAAAATGATGGCCCGGATCAATCAGTGAGGCAGGGAGAAAAACATGGGCAAATTTCTCCTTCCTCCACTTTTTGTTCCATTCAGGCCTTCAAGAGATTAGATGATGCCTACTCACAATGGATAGGCCAAAGTACTTTACTGAATTCATGGATTCGAAGGTTGATATTATCCAGAAATACCCTTATAGATACACCTAGAAACAATGTATCTAGGTACCCGATAGCACATCAAGTTAACTTAAAATTTGCTATCACAATGTTCATTATATATTCCACATCCTTACTGTGGCAGAGACAATGCTATGTGTTCACTAAAACCATGTTTTCTTTTCCTCTTGAAAAGTCACATAGCTTGACTTTAATACCCAACTTTCCTTATTGTTTTGTTCAGACACACAACTGAGTTCTGCCAGAAGTGTTAGTATAAGTGATGTGACACCTCCAGGCCAAGAGAGGTAAGAGAGGGGTAGTTTGTCCACACCCTTGTGAGCACTCTAGAATCTGAGGTAAAAATGTGGAAGGCAGCTTGTCTCTGAATGACTGTAAGGAGCAGTGCACCTCTCTACCACCATTCTCTTTTGAACTGTGACACTAATAAGAAATAATAAACCTGTATTGTGTTTTCTACTGAAATTTGTGCAGGAGGGGGATGTTTGTTATACCAGTTAGCATACCCTGCCAATACAAAGTGAGTCACTTTACTTAAAAGTTATGTAGGGAGTGATTAGGACTCTGTTTTTTCCTTCTTTTCCTTCTAATGGGCATTGGCTGTGGTTCAGCTCTGGCTCTTCCTGGATAGCATGACATCATGGAAAACATAGGGTTTGAAATCAGATATCTTGGGTTTGAATCTTGACTCTGTCACTCTTCAGTTATGTGACCCTGGATAAACTTAAACTCTCTCAATATGTTTCCTTATCTTAAAAAATCAGGATACCACAAAATTTAAAATTCACTGCTCTTGACCCAGAAATCATACTTTTAGGAATCAGTGTCACAGAAGAATTCCCACATGTGTCCAACAAGGTATGTACAAAGATACCTGTTGTACTGTTGTGTAGTAACTTAAATTTAGGTCCATCAATTAGGGACAGCTACATAAGTCATGGTGTATCCATATCATGCAAATACCTGAAACTTTTTTATGTGCTGGATATGGAAGAACTATCCACAATGTATTATTAAATGCAAAAGCAAATGCATGATAGTAAATAATATGATCTTATTTATGTTCTTTAACATGTATGTATGTATATACACACACATATAAAAAGCTCTTGAAAGATGTAGAACATCAGTGGTACATCTATGAAGTATAGTATTCCAGTAGGTGCTTTTGAGATGTTATATTAGGTACTTTTGAGATGGGATGAATAATTGAGTTAGATAAAGAAATAAAAGAGAACCTTCATTTTTACTCTAAGACTTTTAACTTTAAGAAAAATTCATCAAGAAACTGTTAAGTCTTTTATGATAGTATAAAATAAAACGTAAAAGGTGATAGAAGGTAAATACCTCACAGAGTTTTTGTAAAGTTAGATTGGCTTAATATAATTGGAAGTTTGGGGCATATAATAGTCCTTAAGAAAACCAACTTATTTTTTATTTTTTTTACTCTTCTTGGGGATCCAAACCTACAGTGATTTGAATTTTAAACACTTTATTATATTACTTATGGTTGTATCCCAAGTGGATGTCTTATTCATTTTACTTTGTTAATCCCAGTGTTGTGTAGCGTTTTTTCTTTGGAGGCTCTTCTTATGCTATGTGACCCTGATTTCCTGTTGCCATTGTAGTCTTGACTACCCCACTTTATGTCCCCTTAAGTACTTTCTACTAAAGAAGCAACATCTCACGTACCAAGCATGACCTCAAAATCCTTGAAAATTCAGTCACAGTCTTCTCTCAACCAAGGCTAACTCCTCTGGTCATTTTATTAACAGATTGCTGAGGCCACAATGACTGTGATTGAAAACCAGCAGAAGGGTTACAGAGCACCTTGAGATTCTTGAGGTTCTGAGGCTGAGTTTACATACTAACTCTCCACTTTCTTATAGATTTAATAAGTGGGAAATTCAGACAGGGCAGAAATGGGACAGTTTGCATTGCTCCGGGATGTATGGGATCTCAACTGGAAGACTTGTGGGCTGGAGGCTGGAATTAATAATCTGAAGGCTTATTTACTCACATTTTCAGTGGTTGGTACTGGTTGTTGGCTTATGGCCTCAGTTACTCTCCTTGTGGGTCTCACCAGATAGTCTTCTCACATGGGCTTGATTGGACTTCCTCACAGCACGGTAACTGGGTTCTAAGCTCAAACATTTTGAGAGATAGCCTTTTATAATTTAGCCTCAGAAGACACAAATATCATTTCTACTGAACTGTGTTCATCAAATTAGCCACAAAGTCTTCCCCAATTTTAAGGGAAGGGAAAAGAGATTCTACAAGCTTCTGGAAGAGCATGTGGGACTAGAAATATTGCTGTGGCCATTTTTGGAAATTATGACTTTTCATAGTTTATAAGCTCTAAAGTTTGGTTTGGGAGAGATCATGACATACTTGCAGGTTTGGGAATTACAGCTGAATGAAGTTATTCTGGGGCCTCTTAGGGTGATGATTTGAGCTTATAAAGTATGCTGAAGGCTGAGTATGGCCTTGTTCTTTTAGAGTTTCTCCAGTTGTTTGTTTGTTTGAATCTTTTCTGATAAGAAAGTGAAGACCTACAGCAGCAAATCTTTTAGCATGTTTCTTGACTTGCTCCGGGCTGCAAACCTTCCACAGTAAATGTGGTCCTTTAAATAAGTTAAAGGATTCAGCTGACCAAATCTTCTGCCTTTATGCTGCAAGTGTATTTAATTGCTGCCCCCCAAATCCCAACATTTGGATACCAAGGTCCTACTAAGTTGATGACAGGGAAGGAGTCCAGGCTGGGGATCTGAATTAGGGACCAAGTTAGAAAAGCAGCCATTCTTCTTGCAGGACAGCTTGTAAGGAACGTTCATCACTGTCCATTTCATGCTCAGTTCTTTACTCAGAAACATCCCACATAAATGTTTTAATGTGGAGATGATGATAACACATTCTACTTTTTTTTTCTTCCACAAGAGTAAAGAATTCTGTCACAGTGGCCAGTTAATATTACTGTCTTTAGTATTCAAGCTACTGAGGATTGGAAAGTAAAATTAACTTGTAATGGATTGGAATTAGATATTTCACTCTTTATTTCTTGTTCTTAAATTATCTGCCTCTGGTTTCACTCCATCTGCAAAGAAGACAGGAAATTTTAATGCAGTCATGATTGTTGTGGTGGTGGCAGGTCATGGGGGTGAGTTCAGGTGGGGAGGATGCTCTTCCTTTCTTGAGGTTGTATATCTTGTCTGGAATACCATGGGTTATAGCTTCCCATCTTCAATTCATTGTTATTGCCATTGATATACTTACCATTCAAGCAGAAGAATCAATAGCTACCCAAAGGAGGTTCTTCCTAAGACAAAGACAGGAGTAGAGGATGGTGAGTGAACACCTAAAAGGGCTCTTAAGGCCTTAGCTCAGAGCTTTGCAGTCAGTTCTGCTCCATTCATTCTATTTTTTAAGCAACTTTCATTGTCAGGCCCATGGTCAAGGGCAGGGAAGTACACTTATTCCACAGTGAAGCCATGTCATGGATATGGATGTAGAAAAGGGTAAATAGTGGAGGCCAACAGGTCAGTTGATTACAGTTTCCTTCCTTCATTTCTTCCTCCCTATAATTTATTTGTTGAAGAAACCAAGTAATTTGTCCTGTGGAATTTCTTGCATTCTGGATTTTTCTGATTGCGTATCCATTGTATCATTTAACATATTTCTCAGTTTTTTGCATTTCTGTAAATTGGCAGTTAGATCTAGCAGCTTCGTCTGACATGACTTTTTACAAGGACCTTTTATAGGTAGTTATGTGCCCTTTTGTCAGGAGGAACATAACATCTGATTGTCTCTTTTAGTGTTATTAGTTGCCATCATTGATCTTTACCTAGATCACTATTTAGTTAGGGGTTTGCAAAAGAATAATACCATTGCCTGATTTCCTACAGGACCTGTACCTCAGATAAGAGTTGATGAGGAAAAGTTTTTTCTTTATAGAAGGGTTCCAAGTAATAAATGAAGGAAAAATGCTATTATTCTTTGCAAACCCCTAACTACATCCATATCCATGACATGGCTTCACTGTGGAATAAGTGTACTTCCCTGCCCTTGACCATGGGCCTGACAATGAAAGTTGCTTAAAAAATAGAATGAATGGAGCAGAACTGACTGCAAAGCTCTGAGCTAAGGCCTTAAGAGCCCTTTTAGGTGTTCACTCACCATCCTCTACTCCTGTCCTTGTCTTAGGAAGAACTTCCTTTGGGTAGCTATTGATTCTTCTGCTTGAATGGTAAGTATATCAATGGCAATAACAATGGATTGAAGATGGGAAGCTACAACCCATAGTATTCTAGACAAGATACACAATGACATTCCAGGGTCATCTTGTACCTTCTCTGCCTATGTTTTTGTTGTTGTTGCTCTGAGTGTTCCAAGGAAACCCAGTTATATTTGGGCGCTATATTGGAGAAAAATATCAGACTTTTTTGAAATACTGCTTATGCTAATATATTTAGAGTTGGGCAAGGAAATTCAATGAGGAAATGGGTATTGATAATGGATAAGACTGAGACACTGAGAGGAAAATGGCAGATCCATACTAAAAGCAGTTTTGGGGTTTCAGGACTCTGATATTCCTATTTACCTCTTTGTGGTTCTGATTACCTGCAGATTCAAGACCCACTGTTCTCTGGGAGCTTATGGTCAAGCCAAAAAATTTGTGTATCAGCAATTAATGAGCATAATGGCTTCATCTCAAGGCAATGCCATCTCTGGACAATAAAACATAGCTTTTAGGCCCTGAGGCACAGCTTCATTTTGGAGCTGTCTGCCTGCTTGTTCAGGTAACCATTTATAGACCAGCCCCTCAGGCTTGGGTTTTGAACAGCTGGTAGTAATTTTCTTGCACCAAATGACTGCTAATTATCCTATACACACACTTAATTCATGCGTTGTTGGCTGAGTTTTGAGTTCACCTACTCATTATAATTACTTCTTGCCCTCATCCTTTTTTTAAAAAAAAATTAATGTTTATTCATTTTTGAGAAACCGAGAGAGAGTGTGAGTAGGGAAGGGGCAGAGAGAGAGGGAGACACAGAATCTGAAGCAGGCTCTAGGTTCTGGGTTGTCAGCACAGAGCCCGATGTGGGGCTCAAACTCACGGACCATGAGGTCATGATCTGAGCTGAAGTCAGATGCTTAACCGACTGAATCATCCAGGTGCCCCTACTGTTCCTTTCTCTCTTATTCTTCCTTTCATTTCCAGCACCACAATGCAGGGAGTTAGATCCAACTGAACAGAGGTTTCAAAGCACTAGCCAGTCTTAGTGGATCAGGAGGTGAACTCTGGTCTCTTCAATAGGCCACTTGATAATGAGAAAATGAAAGCTCCAAGGAGAAACTGTCATCTCAGCATCATGGTGACCTTGAAAGCATCATAACCAAGAGGCTGGCACCCTAAGATCCAGTGTTAGACTGTGTTACTTTATGTCATTTAATATTTCACTCTGTTTTTTTCACCTCTAGAATAGGAATGGTGTCTCTTGCCCTATCCATCTCACAAGCTAAAGTGGGATAATGTATATAATTTGGATTTATACATTATGAAGTACTAATAAGTATCAATTTACGTTTTATGAGATATTACTATATCTTTACAGGAGATGGTAAAGGGGAGAAACTCTTCCAGGCATATGAATAGTAATATGTCATTTCAAAAGACTTTTTCCATGAAGACATTATGTCTAACAACATTGTTTTACTGAGTCCTCATAACAAATGATGAGAGGGATTAGAGAGGTGGAATTATCCCTGTTCTGAGCTGAGTTGTGTCTTCCAAAAAAGGTATGTTGAAATCCTAACTCTCAGGACCTCAGAATCTGAACTTCTTTAGAAATAGTCTATTGCAGGGATGCCTGGGTGGCTCAGTCAGTTAAGCGTCTGACTCTTGATTTTCGCTCAAATCATGATCTTATGGTTCATGAGTTTGAACTCCTCATCAGACTCTGCACTGACATCATGGAGCCTGCTTGGGATTCTGTTTCCCTCTCCCCTGCTTGCTCTCTATATCTCTCTCAAAAGAAATGAAAAAAAAAACTGTAAAAATTTATTTAAAAAAAGAAAGAAATAGCATGTTGCAGATATAGTTAAGATGAGATCATACTGGAGTGGACCCTTAACCCAGTAGGACTGGTATACCAGGAAGAAGAGGAGAAAGGAACACACACACAGAACACCATGTGACAAAAGAGGCAGAGGTTACAATGATGTAGCTGTAAGCCAAGGTGTGCCGAGGATTGACAGCCACGACCATAAAAGGAATAGGCAAGGAGGGATTCTCCCCTACAGATTTCAGGGAATTGATACCCTGATATTGGATCTATACTCCACAAATGTGACAAAATAAATTCTGTCACTTTAAACCACCTAGTCTGTGGCATGTTGTTATGAAAGCCTTAAGAAACTAATACAATCCCCATTTTCTGACCAGTATTTTGAGGTTCAAAAAGTTTAATCAGCAAGTATTTGTCAAGAGTCTGTTGTGTGTCAGATACTCTTCCAGGCCCTATGCATCAGCTCTAAATAAAACAAAATTGAAAACATGCTCTTGAGTATGTTTTGTTAAAGACAAATAATATGATGACACCCAAGTCTCAGGGCTTCCAGATCAGCATTTCTGTTTTGGTTTATTTTCATTACATCCTCCAAAGTAAGGAGTGACTTTAATATTGGCAGTGCTTATACTGCTTTTGAATGTGCCTGGATTGCTTTGCTGTTCTCTAGGGAGCTCAGTAACCTTATCCTTCTGGTGAATTATATTCCACTACAGACACAATACATGTATTATCACAGTCCTTTCTAGCCTTGGGCATGGGCACCCTTCTGTTTTTCCTTGACCCTGAATTTGGGATTAGATAATCTGATGCTAGAACAGCTGTTTGTGATGGGACCTTTCTGAACAAAGAGAGAAAGGGGAATTCCAAATTGCCACATTTTAGTTATATAAGTAGGTATTTAAGACCCTATGAAGGGTTAAGAGTCATTGGTCAAGGGCCTTGTGAAGAAACTTCCTTCAGGAGCACCTGAACTCATTCTTACAGGTATGAGGAAGTATAGCAGATGGTAGAGTATGGCCTGACAGTAGCCTCCTGATGGAGAGAACAAATGTTGGCTTCTGAGCTCCCTGGTGAAGGTGCTAATGGACTTAGTTATTTCATCCCTTAAAAGTAAGAAAAGGTAAAATAAGTGTGTACAGGAACCTTACTTCATAAATAAAACCAACCAGCGCAATAGCCTTGAAAGACTTATTTCAAGACCTCCTTTCCTTCCCACCTTGACATTTTAATGGGGTCGGCAGCTTGAGCTTCATTGTAATGGAAACCAGAAGAAAATCTCCAAAAGTGAAAGGCTACAATGGAGGCCCGGCAGCCTTTGTGTCTGAATGTATCAACTCTGTCCTCAGCAAATGGCAATGTTGCCTGACAGGCAATTACTGCTGTTCCTAATTGCTTCCATCGAACCCGGCTGTTTGAAATACCTAGAGCCCCATACCAACTTGTGTTTCAGCCAACAGTTTTCTTGGCTTTGGTTAACGCTTTATTTTTGGCATGCTGGTTTTTGTCTGGCAATCAAGTCCATTCCGACCCATTAAACTTTCCGAAGACCCTCTCTGATCAAAGCTAGAAGACAATCTAATCAGGTTGTTTTAAGTGGAAGACTGGCAAGGCAAAGTGTCTCCTGTTCAGCTTGTCGGTACAAGGAGACAAGATGAAAGCTCTACTTAGTACTCTGCCCACAGATATAGAGTTTATAGTAGAGCTGCCTGATAGTGGCATTTTCTTGAGTGCCTATAGAAATGAGTTTTGTGTGGGGAACTCTGAGCACCATAAGAGAGGGTGAATGGGTTTACATTTTAATCTGTGTAAGTTTTATTAGCTTGCTATAGGAAGCATGACTTTTTTTTTTTCTTTTTACAAATAGTTTATTGTCAAATTAGTTTCTACATAACACTCAGTGCTCATCCCCAAAGTGCCCTCCTCCATGCCCATCCCCCCCTCCCCCCCACATCCATCAGTCCTCAGTTTTTGTCAGCATTCAAGAGTCTCTCATGGTT